>NC_089837.1:465415735-465731036 GCF_035609145.1 Eleutherodactylus coqui | reverse complement strand
GCAGTCATGTGGTACACAAGGGGCTGGTTCCAAAATAGGTTACGAAGCCTCCCACTGTAGTAGGCGGAGAGGGGCGTGTTGTTTACAGACCAGCCCTTAGTACTCCTTAGCGCTGTGCCGCTCACGTCATCCCATAAGCCTACAATCAGCCTATATGATAAGGGATGGCAATCCCATAGTATAGGGAAAGAATATGAACAAAATTAGCATTCTGTTAATCAGGTCAATAGTGCCAGGTCATATGATCTTGTAGCTGACCAAAATGACAGATGCTTAAGTATATAGGAAGCATTGAATGACACCTGGTAGTCGCAGAAATCTGATGATTTGGCAAAACGAGACACAACAAGGTGCCCACCAAGAACCGTTGCAGTATCGGATGACGATAGGATGTAATGAATGGTCAATATACACATAATTGATAGAGGATGGTGTTACAATACGTCAGGTTACCAATAGTACAATAGTGTTTTAATACGTAGGACCAAACTGGAATTTGGCCAATCCAATACAGGTGACCAAAAGACTACCTGACGGTCTGGACAAGTAGAAAGGCCAAAAGTCTAGGGCATAATATGCATAAATAAAGAGATGTAACCCTAGATGCTAGTGGGTTACCAAGTAAGGGATGTATGAATAATACGTTTAGAGAGGGAAGGGAGGACGCAGTGCGTCACTGGGATTGATTTAGGGTGTATATATAGCTCAATCCTAAATGACAAAGAACTCAGTCATGAAAATCTTAATGAAAGTGTTTCATTTATGCCTTGTGATTGTTGACCATCTTTGTGGAAAATCCATTAGGCTTCCTTTTGAAGCAGTCGCTTATTGATGCTACCTCTTCAACCACAAGACCGAATGGACTCAATGCCCTGGAATTTAAGTTTTTGCAGGTCTCCATCGTGGACGTCGCGCATATGGCAAGCCAACGGCGTCACTTCTCCTCTTCTGATGTTACCCACATGGCCCAAGATGCGGCGTCTAAACTGTTGGATTGTCTTGCCCACGTAGTTACGTGGGCAAGGACACGAGGCCATGTAGACGAGATTAGAGGATTTGCAATTGAACAGCTATCTAATCTTAAATATTTTGCCCGCCGAAGCACTTCGAAAAGAGTCCCCTCTCAAGATAAATTGGCATGCCTGGCAGTCACTACATGGAAAAGTTCCAAGTGGTCTGAATGCCCCTAACCAAGTCTGCTGGGAAAGTGCTGCAAGGTGGCTTTTAACAACCCTGTCCTTGACA
The DNA here is from genome assembly GCF_035609145.1 of Eleutherodactylus coqui. Lineage (NCBI taxonomy): Eukaryota > Metazoa > Chordata > Amphibia > Anura > Eleutherodactylidae > Eleutherodactylus > Eleutherodactylus coqui. Next base: position 465,729,791 of record NC_089837.1, on the reverse strand, counting down.
TTTCTACCCCTCCTAAAAGTTATAAGTGGGGTATCTGGAAGGATATCCTTTAGATCACTATCAGATTTCAAAATGTGCCAATATTTGCCAAGTAATTTTCTGATCGCAGGTACCCCCTCATCGAACGTCCCGATAATTCTGGTGGTATGATCAGGCAATTTTGCGCGAGAAACCAGTAGCTCATGCCTTTTTTGTTGTTGGGCAAATTGAAATGCTTCATCAACTACCCCAGCTGGGTAACCCATTTGGAGAAATCTATTGCGGAGTTTATTGCCCTCCACCCTGAAATCTTGTTCCGAGGAGCAGTTTCTACGAATACGCAGGAACTGCCCCTTTGGAATGTTCCTACGTAGGGGCAGTGGGTGTGCACTGTGCCAAGATAGAAGGCTATTGGTCGCTGTCTATTAACGATGAAGGGTAGTCCTTAGTGTACCGTGAGGGGATTTAGAGATTTTGATGTCCAAGAAAGAGATGGTAGCTTCCTGGATTTCTGAAGTTCTTTTCAGATTGATCTCATTTGTGTTCAGAATTCGGACAAATTGGAAGAAGGAGTCAGCGGTTCCATTCCATAGCAATAGGACATCGTCAATATACCGAATCCACAATAGGATTTGACAGGTCCATGAGGCGTTGGTATCAGAGAAGACTATCTGTTCCTCCCACCAGCCCTGGAGCAAGTTGGCATAGGATGGGGCACAGGAACTCCCCATCACGGTGCCGCTAAGCTGGTGGAGGAATCTGCAGTTGAATAAGAAATAGTTGTGTGTGAGTATGAAGGAGAGCATATGATTAATGAAAATGTTGTGTCTGGAAAAAGAAACTCTTCTTTGTTTGACATAGTGATCCACTGCTCTCAAGCCTGGGTCATGGGGGATTGAACTGTATAAGGAGTCTATGTCCATACTTGCTAAAAGTACATTAGGTTCAAGTGTAATTCCCTCCAATTGGCGCAGGACGTCAGTGGTGTCTTGTACAAAAGAGGGTAATGCTTCTACGAAGGGACGTAAGATTTTATCAATATAGATTCCACTTGGTTAGGTAAGGCTACCCACCCCCGAAATTATGGGTCTCCCCTTAAGTGGATCTAGCCCCTTATGGACTTTCGTAAGCGTGTAGAAGGTAGCCGTTCTTGGGTGGGATGGCAATAGAAAGTTATACTCTGCTTCATCAATGAGCTTATGTTCTTTGGCTTCATTGAGTAGTGATTTTAGAGTCCTCCACAAAATGTCCGTGGGATCACTGTGTAAAACTCTGTAAGTAGATTTATCCCCTAACAGATCATTACACATTTTAATGTACCCCTCGCGTGACATGACCACTACATTCCCACCTTTATCCGACTCCTTGATAAGAATATCGATATCTTTTTCCAGTGCATTTAATGCCTGTAGTTCATCTGATCGCAGAATACTTCTACTACTTACCCTATCTGGCATATCTTTAATTTCTTGTAATATAATGTTTTCAAAGATAACGATATACGGCGATTGCCCTTGTGGGGGTAGTTTGGTACTCTTAAATTTTAATTCAGTGAATGGACCTTGTCCTAATGTACGTAATCCTTCCAGTTCTAACTCTTCCAGAGTCCTAAGTCCCCCTAGATCACCAGGATCTAGTCTGAGATTGGTTAGTGTAGTGCGATCTTGTACGGCGAAAAGCTTTTTCCATCTGATTTTGCGTAAGAAGAGGGCCATGTCCTTTGTCCAACCGAACCTGTTCGGACAGCTCAGTGGGACAAAGGACAGGCCCCTCTCCAAAGCGCTCTGTTCCCCGGCAGATAGTGTTCTAGATGAAAGATTAACAATTCTCATCTTATCAAAGTCTTCAACCTGTGTGTTAGTTGAATCTAGTAAAGTGGCTTGTGGCTGATGAGATTGCTCAATCGGTCTACAAGGAATAGGATCTAGATGGGGCCCGTCGTTCCCTTAGGAAATACTGTCCGATGGGTTGTTCTAAAAAAAACCCTGATAGTTTGGGATCTTCCTCTGCCACGTCCCCTAAAAGGATTTCTGTTACGGTTCCTCCCACGGGAGGGGAAGGATCTCTCGTTTTTATTTGATTAGTTTTCAGAGAAATCCCCTTCCGACGAGCTTAGATCAGAACCTGATCTTCCATCCGTAACTTTATAAGCCTTGTTGTCCTTGAAATCCTGAAGATCTGTAGCGAAGTATGAGTGCTTCCTTTCTTTGATATACAAGGTGTACTTTTCGATGTTATCATGTAGTATCTTTTCCTTTGTTGGGAACTCTGGATCAGAGGCAAATGTTTTGGCCCTATCTATTGCTTCTGAAGGAAGTTTTGTATTTTTGTCATGTGTAATCCTCTCCTCATCCAGGAGTAGTTTAATCAATCTGAGGGAACTTTCAGTTGCCTCTCTTTCCCATTTTATAAGAAAATCGGGGTTACGACACCGTGCTGGCGGGAGTAAAGGGGAACGTAAGCCCCTCGGGACTATTTTATACTCCAGATATTTTTGTAGTCCCTGAAGCTTCCACCAACTCTGGGTGTATTCCCTGTAGACCGTCGTTAGATGTTTGAAACAAGTTTTAATTGAGGTACCGTGTGACTGAGGACAGAATTCTTTGTCTGAAAAAACAGAATTAGCTTCTGCTAACCATAGACTAGTATCTATATTTGAGGATACAAAATCCTGCCATTTACACAGTTAATTCAGAGCTCACAGTTGCAGGGGAGTAGAAAAATTTTTAGACCGCTATCACTGACAAACTCCTTTAAACATAACCTTAATTAAAGTCTTTATAAAAACTGAGGGGGAGCGGCTTAAATACATAGACAACACAAACAATTATTGCGCAGAGACAGGCAATCTGCTCAATGTGTGGATCAATAATTGGTTATGTTTTCTTGTACAACTGATGTACTACCAATCATTAAAGTGAACTTAGAACGATGGTGGTCTTTGGACGCATATGGAGGGAACTCCCAAAATTTGGATTCCCTGACCACTAGAGTACTGCCTGTTCGCCCATGATTGAAATAAAATAGGCCCGTCCACAAACGTAAGGAATAGCAAAGTTAAGAAAAGGGTGAAAGCAGAACCAAGGCTATAGGATGATTTTTTAAAACCCAAAGTGGTTTTGATTTCTAGAAAGCCCTTAAGTACAGAAGTCTGATTCACCATCCACCAGATAAATGATGGTAGGTATTGTGTGAAGGACAAATCAGACCCAAGGCCCCAAAATAATTTGTAGTCCTAGGAGGGTTTTACTTTCTAGATACTCCTTCAATAAAACTATCCGATGCACCAGCAGACAAATATGTAGTGTCTCAAATGCACCAAGAAGCAGATATATAGTGGCTCGAAAAGCAGGTATATAGTGGCTCGCCGCGTTTCTGTCGTCGTCACGACTCATCAGGAGCCTCAATAGATAGAATGTTATTATAGGGTTAAGGTAATACTGATGTCCAGAACTACCTGAGAGTAAATCTTAAAGGTGAGGACAGTGCCTAATAGAAAATTATAATGCCTGGTAAGGACACAGGCTACCAAATCCTAGAAATGGTCCTATGAAAAAATGAGGGCTATACCCTATACTGCTAGGAGCAGCGGTTCCCAATTGAGGTGCGTATCCACTTGCCGGACGCAAGTATTACCAAACGGGTATAGATAGACCCAGCAAAATCTGCTGGTGATATAAAATTGGATAACAAACAACCCCCCTCCTAAGATTCCCAAGCACAGAAAACACTGCAAGGAACTAAAAAGGAGCACCAATTTTTTAGCCAAGTATTGCCTCTGTCATTGAACGTAAGAAATTGTATAGGTAAAGGAACCTAAAATAATAAAGACAAAGCCTAGCAGCATCTCCAGCCCTGAAGGTAGGCTGGAGGCATATGCAGCAGGGTGGAACAAATGCTGTCCTATAGAGCCAGACCGGGCCCTGCCTCTTGGGGGTAAGTATCCCTTCCACCAATCAAATGAATAGTCCCCGCCCTAGTTGTCAATTGGTAACCTGATAATGTAGAAGACTATAGTATTTACATCCAAGGAAAGGTTCATGTCTCAACTAGACGATAGGTATCATTATACCTTCCATCCGATTTACCGCTAGTGTTTACCGATGTGCAGGAGAGTAAATCATTGTAGCACTAAGCTGCCGAGAAAATGCGGTCATGTGACGCGCGTCGTCATAAGGTACCGCCCATCGATGGTGTGACGCGCAGTGTCATAGAGTGCCGCCCATCACGTGACGCGCAGTGTCATAGGGTACCGCCCATTGGCCCAATGATGTGACCTGTGTCATAAAGTGTAACGGATGGCGCGGTCATGTGATGCGTAGCGTCATGGGGTGCCGCCCAAAGGTCCGATCATGTGACTTACGTTGTCACAGAACGAAGGACCCTCCCATGCAGTCATGTGGTACACAAGGGGCTGGTTCCAAAATAGGTTACAAAGCCTCCCACTGTAGTAGGCGGAGAGGGGCGTGTTGTTTACAGACCAGCCCTTAGTACTCCTTAGCGCTGTGCCGCTCACGTCATCCCATAAGCCTACAATCAGCCTATATGATAAGGGATGGCAATCCCATAGTATAGGGAAAGAATATGAACAAAATTAGCATTCTGTTAATCAGGTCAATAGTGCCAGGTCATATGATCTTGTAGCTGACCAAAATGACAGATGCTTAAGTATATAGGAAGCATTGAATGACACCTGGTAGTCGCAGAAATCTGATGATTTGGCAAAACGAGACACACCAAGGTGCCCACCAAGAACCGTTGCAATATCGGATGACGATAGAATGTAATGAATGGTCAATATACGCATAATTGATAGAGGATGGTGTTACAATACGTTAGGTTACCAATAGTACAATAGTGTTTTAATACGTAGGACCAAACTGGAATTTGGCCAATCCAATACAGGTGACCGAAAGACTACCTGACGGTCTGGACAGGTAGAAAGGCCAAAGGTCTAGGGCATAATATGCATAAATAAAGAGATGTAACCCTAGATGCTAGTGGGTTACCAAGTAAGGGATGTATGAATAATACGTTTAGAGAGGGAAGGGAGGACGCCATACGTCACTGGGATTGATTTAGGGTGCATGAATAGCTCAATCCTAAATGACAAAGAACTCAGTCACGAAAATCACAGGAAACAAGTGAATGAAAGTGTTTCATTTATGCCTTGTGGTTCTTGACAATTTATGCAGAAAATCCATTTGGCTTCCTTTTGACGCAGTCGCTTATTGATGTCACCTCTTCGAACACAAGACCGAATGGACTCAATGCCCTGGAATTTAAGTCTTTGCAGGTAGCCATCGTGGACGTCGCGCATATGACAAGCTAACGGCATCACTTCTCCTCTTCTGATGTTACCCACATGGCCCAAGATGCGGCGTCTAAACTGTTGGATTGTCTTGCCCACGTAGTTACGTGGGCAAGTACACGAGGCCATGTAGACAAGATTAGAGGATTTGCAACTGAATAGCTATCTGATCTTAAATATTTTGCCCGCCGAAGCACTTCGAAAAGAGTCCCCTCTCAAGATAAATTGGCATGCCTGGCAGTCACTACATGGAAAAGTTCCAAGTGGTCTGAATGCCCCTAACCAAGTCTGCTGGGAAAGTGCTGCAAGGTGGCTTTTAACAACCCTGTCCTTGACATTTCTACCCCTCCTAAAAGTTATAAGTGGGGTATCTGGAAGGATATCCTTTAGATCACTATCAGATTTTAAAATGTGCCAATATTTGCCAAGTAATTTTCTGATCGTAGGTACCCCCTCATCGAACATCCCGATAATTCTGGTGGTATGATCAGGCGATTTTGCGCGAGAAACCAATAGTTCATGCCTTTTTTGTTGTTGGGCAAATTGAAATGCTTCATCAACTACCCCAGCTGGGTAACCCCTTTGGAGAAATCTATTGCAGAGTTTATTGCCCTCCACCCTGAAATCTTGTTCCGAGGAGCAGTTTCTACGAATACGCAGGAACTGCCCCTTTGGAATGCCCCAACGTAGGGGCAGTGGGTGTGCACTGTGCCAAGATAGAAGGCTATTGGTTGCTGTCTCTTTTCGATGAAGGGTAGTCCTTAGTGTACCGTGAGGGAATTTAGAGATTTTGATGTCCAAGAAAGATGGTAGCTTCCTGGATTTCTGAAGTTATTTTCAGATTGATATATTTGTGTTCAAAATTCGGACAAATTGGAAGAAGGAGTCAGCGGTTCCGTTCCATAGCAATAGGACATCGTCAATATACCGAATCCACAATAGGATTTGACAGGTCCATGAGGCGTTGGTATCAGAGAAGACTATCTGTTCCTCCCACCAGCTCAGGAGCAAGTTGGCATAGGATGGGTCACAGGGACTCCCCATCGCGGTGCCCCTGAGCTGGTGGAGGAATCTGCCGTTGAATAAGAAATAGTTGTGTGTGAGTATGAAGGAGAGCATATGATTAATGAAAATGTTGTGTCTGGAAAAAGAGACTCCTCTTTGTTTGACATAGTGATCCACTGCTCTCAAGCCTGGGTCATGGGGGATTGAACTGTATAAGGATTCTATGTCCATACCTGCTAAAAGTACATTAGGTTCAAGTGTAATTCCCTCCAATTGGCACAGGACGTCAGTGGGTAATGCTTCTACGAAGGGACGTAAGATTTTATCAATATAGATTCCACTTGGTTGGGTAAGGCTACCCACCCCGTGGGAGGAACCGTAACAGAAATCCTTTTAGGGGACGTGGCAGAAGAAGATCCCAAACTATCAGAGGTTTTTTTTTTTTAGAACAACCCATCGGCCAGTACTTCCTAAGGGAACGATGGGGCCCCATCTAGATCCTATTCCTCGTAGACCGAGCAATCTCATCAGCCACAAACCAGTTTACTAGATTCAACTAACACACAGGTTGAAGACTTTGATAAGATGAGAATTGTTAATCTTTCATCTAGAACACTATCTGCCGGGGAACAGAGCATTTTGGAGAGGGGCCTGTCCTTTGTCCCACTGAGCCGTCCCAACGGGTTCGGTTGGACAAAGGACATGGCCCTCTTCTTACGCAAAATCAGATGGAAAAAGTTTTTTGCCGTACAAGATCGCACTACACTAACCAATCTCGGACTGGATCCTGGCGATCTAGGGGGACTTAGGACTCTGGAAGAGTTAGAACGGGGAGGATTACGTACATTAGGACAAGGTCCATTCACGGGATTAAAACCTAAGAGTACCAAACTACCCCCACAAGGGCAATCGTCGTATATCGATATCTTTGAAAAAATTATATTACAAGAAATTAAAGATATGCCAGATAGGGTAAGTAGTAGAAGTAATCTGAGATCAGATGAACTACAGGCATTAAATGCACTGGAAAAAGATACCGATATTATTATCAAGGAGTCGGATAAAGGTGGGAATGTAGTGGTCATGTCACGCGAGGGGTACATTAAAACGTGTAATGACCTGTTAGGGGATAAATCTACTTACAGAGTTTTACACAGTGATCCCACGGACATTTTTCGGAGGACTCTAAAATCACTACTCGATGAAGCCAAATAACATAAGCTGATCGATGAAGCAGAGTATAACTTTCTATTGCCATCCCACCCAAGAACGGCTACCTTCTACGCGCTTACGAAAGTCCATAAGGGGCTAGATCCACTTAAGGGAATTTCAGTTTTTATAAAGACTTTAATAAAGGTTATGTTTTAGCGAGTTTGTCAGTGAGAGCTTTCTTCTGTCTTGGGCTTGAAGTCTTTAATTAAAAGAAAAAACCCACCCATTTCCATTTATCTGCAGCCAGACTATATGGCCTGTGTGTTTACGTAACCATTCTCAAGTTCTAAAAAAAATCAATTTTTTCTATCTTATAGAGGAAATTACAAGGCTGTGCTTATGTGAATCCTAACATTGTCCCCAGCCTCTAATAGATAATGGAGAGGCAACATATAATTATAATGTTAATCTTTTGCCAGTTTGCTGAGCAAATTTAGAAAAAAAAACACAGATTTAGATTAGAGATCGCCGACAGGAAAAGCAAATGTACAAACCGTCTGACCCCGCTTAAGCAAACAGTTCAGAACGGAGGATCGTCTGCAGGTGAACTGCTGGAATAAAGTGGAGAAAAGTTGGATCACAATTAACTATACGTTATATCAGTTTGCATCAGGGGCCGGTATACTTGCCAAATCCAGGGAATTTTGGTAATTTTAATTAGCTAAATAATTGAGGTTTTGTGCAAAGACTAGTTTTACATGAAATCGGAATCTGGGATGCCATCACTTCAGGTCCGTAGGGCTGCGGTTGGGCCGTGACATTCGGCCATAGTCCTGGCATAGTAATTCTTCCATAATCTATAGGTGAAAGCTACCTAACGCACGCATTGTTGGGTATATCCAAATCTCTTGGTCTCCCATGCTTTATTTAAAAAATGTAATTCCCCATATTTTATCACTGTTTTCTGTATTTCTTCTTCAATTTCGATGAATAGAGAGTCAAGGATTGCATTGTCCTCTCCCAGCATGCATGTGGGCTGCAGTGAGGGCATTCTACCCTCAGGGTGTTAGTCCCTGTTTCTTGTATACTAATAGAACCCAAGGCATAGGACTGTGAGTTTGGTCAATAGGTATAGAGGCAAAATAATGATATTTGCTGGTTTCGAACTAATAAAAGAGAAGTCCGGTTTATCCTTATGTTCTTCAAGACTGTTGCGCCATTTACCAGTATTTTGCACCCTTTTCTTGCATTAAGTATCCTGCCCGCTCCAGTTTTGAGGCACGTATCGGGTCGGCAGCACCTTTGCCCTCGCTCTTCTACCTATCACTGCCTTCGATCATACAAGCCATTGTTTCTCTTAATACATTTTCTCAGGGAAGCTTCACCTCATTCTTCTAGAGGCAAGTGACTCACCAAAACTTTGTTTTAGGAACTTCTGTGTTACCAAGGATAGTTTTCCGTTACTGCCAAAATGGCTCAAAACACGGAGAGTGATAGTCAGGGCTAACGGTCGGAGGTATAAATGTCTGATAGATGTGAGTTCCTCCTCTGCAACACAAACGGAGGTCCCTGACCCATTTCACCTGGCGCTATGGCCGACACATCCTCGCTGCAATTGAATGCAGAGGTGGCCAGATTATGGAAGCAGCGGTTCTCCCTGCGCTACACAGTTTGTATAACTTGGTCGTTGATCACATACTGTATGTATGCAGTACACTTATTCAACACAATACATTCACAGGAGGGATAACGTCCGAGAGGACCCAAAACTCTGTGTGTGTATATAATATATAGTTGATATAATCCCATTGGAAGGGAAAACCTGTTGCTGGGTCCCTACAGTGTGCAACTTTTTGGCCCTAAGCAGCGGGATACTCCGTGATGAACTACTTGTTGTGTGGCCTCTCCAACAAAGAGCTTGTGTATTGGTCTATTAGGGCTGCCACAATGCTTTCATTACTTTATACCGTGAATCCCAATGCTGGTGTTGGTGAGGCTGGGATCTAGGATGGGACTGACATGATACCAACAAGGGATGCATCATTATTAATGTTTTACTCAGTCAATAGCTAGATTTCAATAGGCTGACGGATTACAAGGTATATCCGCACTTGTCTCTGTGGCGCTACAGATAGGTCGCATGTGTTTCCTATTGAAATGACTGATGTGACGATCCTGTGACTCGCCATCCGCTGCAGAGCCATGATATTTTACATATGGAAGCTTTGTCGGGTGGCATCACAGTGGCATAGCCCTACGGGTCCCATTCAATGGCTCCATGAAATGAATTCTAACATGTAGCGGGTCCTCCACTTGTTCATATATAACTTCAGAACTGGACGAGTTAAATATCAACCCCCAATACTCTGATAACTGCAGATGATGACTCCTCTATAAACGTGATATTTGTTGTTGTCCTAGTTATCCTCACAGACGCAGAGGTCCAGAGAAAGCGGGAGATGATCACGAAACGGAAGGAGGAGGAAGCGCAGCGAGAATCACAAAGACCCAAAGTATCAGAGGAACAACAAAAAATGATTGATACTCTTTTGGAAGCGCATCGCAAGACTTACGATGAAACTTATTCCGATTTTTCTCAGTTCCGGGTGAGTTTTTTTATATTATTACACTTGATTTTGATCGGTAGCATAAATAGGATTTTATTCTTCATATTCTCAGCTCCTCTCTATGAAGGTTTTTCTTGACAACAGAACATTAATATGTAATAATGGTAATATATACAGGGGGCGGACAAAAATATGGAAACAGCGTGCGAAATGCATGCCTTAAGCTAGATGGGATTATAAATCATATTTCAATAAGACATGTAGAGACTGATTTTAAGTGGAGGTAATATGACACCGATGCTACTGGGAAGAGAGCAGCAAGGTTTCATTGGTCAGGGGATTTGAGCCACTTGGTGGCTGTTACCGTTTGGCTCCCCAAACCACCCAGAGCAGGGCAAGAGGTGAAATAAACACAAATTTGGTAGAAAAGCTCGCAGCCAAGCAGGGATCAAAAGGGCAGCTCAGTGCTAATGATTAAAATCCTATGCATTTCGTACAGTGTTTCCATATTTTTGTCCACCCCCTGTAATAATACATGTAAGGCTGCATTCACACGGGGCAGTTCAGTTGCAGTAAAAACCGCACCAAAAAATGCATTTGCAAAACTGCGTGCGTTTTTTTTTTTGCCACATTTTACTATAAACTTAATAAAAACACACATTGTTTCACCAATGCACTTTTTGGTGCGGTTTTTATCGCCCCGTGTGAATAAAGCCTAATATATAAGAATTTGCTGTTGCATCGTAAGAATTCTGTGAGAGCGCATGCAATACGGACATGCGGACGGCTCACACAACAGTATTTAAATTGCATATACCTGCGCATAATACGCTGAGAATGGCGTTAATGAAGGTACATTGTTTTTCATTCATTCATTCACACTTGCGTAAATTTATTGTGTGTGATACAAACGTAAAAAAGAACGCAACGTGCAGCCATAGTGTTTTCTATGGGAACGCAGTACATATGCAATTATGTTTCGTATGTGCGGTGTTTTTTACACATGCTGCTAGGAAAAGAAGAAGAAAATTTTTAAAAAACACCAAGCGGGTGCAGGATAGCGTGCGTAAAATACGCTGCTGCTGCGCGGATATACGTGTGCAAAAATGCGACAAGATGCAGGGATACGCAGGTCCCTGTGCCGGTAAATGCTACGATTTTTACGCAGAGTATTACCGTACGGTCCGTGAGCCCGGCCTTGTAAAGAACTACTGAAGGAAAGGATACTGTTTCCATCTCATCCCTGATCGCTATTATTTTCTGTGACTCATACCCATTTCCCAGCATACGGTAGGTAGGGCTACTAATGACTCATGGACCTTCACATGCCTGCAGTTGGGTTTTGTTATTTTTTTGCATTTATTATTTTTTTGGAACCAAAAAAGAATAACACAGGAAGTGGTGTACTTCAATATATTTTTGTTCAAACAGTAGATTTTCAGCATAACCTTGATACGTTTGTAAAATGAAAATACATTGAAACTAGTTGTTGATGAGATGTGCAGTAATTACATGGCGGACCTGTAGAGATGGCGCTTACAACAAAGGTTATCGTTCTCTTAACACAACAAAGGCATTGTAGAACTATTGAGAGGGGAAACAAACGGTTCCACAGAGAGTTACTGTGTTAGGGGGGTCTTAATTGCAGAATCCGAGATTGCCACCCACGGGGAAAATCCAAGGTAAAACGCTGGCATTGAAAGGCATGTATTTTCAATTTTTCGTTTGTACTCCCAGGTACAAATTTTTTATTTTGTGAGCAGAGGAAAAATCGCAGCATGCTCTATTTTAGCTCGGATTCCATGCGGACGGCCCCCATTGAAGTCAATGGGTGCGAGTGTTCCGTCGCCCATACCCAATTAACATTGCTTATGAGTGAAAGGAAAATAGATAGAAAAGCCGGAATGCCAGCTAGTGGGGAGGGAGATCTTTATTCCGCACGGATGATACGCTGTGAATAGTGTACATCAGAGCAGAAAAACTCTCACATCCACAATCATTCGTAAATGCTTTCCATGATTGATCGCAGGTCTTCTGCTGCAGAAATACGCATTCAGAATCTGATCCGTTCGGGTAATTCCGGCCTTAGGTCTCACATTAAACTTTGTACCATCTGTAATATAAGTATACACATAAGGCAGATAGAACCATACCTCTGCAGCGCCACCTATTGGAGGGCAGCATTCCTGCAAGTCAACGTTAGACTCTTTATACAAGCCTTGTAACAATGACTGGGAAATGGAAGCCAAGCCAGAATCCATACAAGGACTGTGCGTCTGTACATGGATTCTGGCTTGTCTATCAATTCCCAGTTATTGTTACAAGGTTTCTATAAAGAGTCTAACATTGACTTGCAGGAATACTGCCTTCCAATAGGTGGCGCTGCAGAGGTATTGCTCCATCTCCATTATTTGCATATTACCCAGAGAAGCATGAATGGCTTATAGGTTCCTCACTCACTCACCTTCTGGGTGCTCTCCCCAATGATAAAAGATAGCGTTCCTGACACTAATATAAGTATGACGTTGAAGGTGCGGCACCTGTTACGGATTTTGCATTGGGACGCAGGAGCTTCAAATTTCGCCTCTGCTTACATGCAAAACAATACTTTTATTTATTATGAAAAGTATTGAAAGTTTTGCATTGCCCCGACACTAACAACACTTCATAGGCTACTTTCACATCATGATCAGGTTAAATCGAACATGTTTGCTTCCAGCAGTCACCAGTAGAGGGAGTTTATCACTGAGTTCAATGTATAACGGTACGTAGCAGTATAGCAGCCTTTGCAGTGGCTGCTGCAGTTAGACAATACATTATGTTTTTAATGTATGTCTATGTAGGGGATTTGCAGGTTTGTATAAAAAACAGCGAGCCCCCAACTATTTTAAAGTAAATATATTAAGAAATTATTGAACACAGATTTAAAATCCTATTTACATAAAAAAAATATTCTAAGGTAGATGATCACTTTAACCTGCTAGACAGATGGCATAGTGGCTGCGAATAAGTCTGATTCATGACCCCGGCACGTTCATGCTTGATGCTTGCATAAGGTGTTGGTGGTGATAAATTGTGTTTGGATTTCTGCACATTGGTCTTACCAGGCCAAAGAGTTCCCGAATCTTGTGGTTTGTGCAGATGCAAATTTGCATCTAACTAAGCTAACATGTGCCTCCATATTTGTTTTCTGCCGTGTACGTTTTACGTGTGGGGAGAGTTCCCAGTGTAGTATATGTAAAACTATCTACAGGTCCCTATTCACCTGACACATGCCAAAGGAGTGTCTGATTCGCCTCCATCGGGCTGTTCTACTTCTTTAGGCCTTTTTAAAAAATCTTTTTGCTATATATTCTTGCATAGTCAACTACACTGTTTACTACAGAAGCGTCTGATGATGCATGCTTAGTGTCATTTCGGCGCTGAACACCCACGCGGACACTTCTCTGCTGGTTTATGCACTGATTGGCTGTCTGGGAAATGGGCATCCCAGGCAGCCAATCAGCCCTAGTTTATATATATTTATGCTGGCTTGTTGAAAAACACTGGTTATAGTCTGTCTGAAGTTGTTTCTGGTCCTGTCGGCGGCTCGTGGTCCTGACCTGTGTCTAAGTTAAGATAAGTTTGCTGGTGATTAACTTGTTAATCCTGATGTTTGAACATCTTTATTCTCTGTACAGTCGTAGTTTCTTTTACATTCAGTGTCAGCTAAACTTTGCCACTATTACCTGTCACCATCTAGTGAAAAGCAGGGTTGGCCCACGTTCCAGACGTGGGGTTGCCCTTATCAGGGCGAGCACTCCGCTGGTAGGTAGTGTCTTCGGTTATCCTAGGGTTTTGGGGTAGTTTCATCGGCATCCCTGTTTTGTGTTTCCTTTTTACATTTTTTTGTTTTATCTGCATTTATATTGTGTTTGTATATATATTCACCATTTTAGCACACAAACTATTCCATGTAGGCCAAACGTAACAATGTTCATGTAGATACACCAGAATGTTCAGCTTTTATATAGGTAGCCATGCTTCTTGATACTTACCTGGCTTCTAATTACTCTCTTAAGGCTAGAGCTGCACAATGACTTTGTGCATGACACATGTCCCATTGCTAAAGATCGCACTGTCACCCTGACTGCATCAGAAGGGTGACAGTGGAAGGAAGGAAAGTAAATGTGTTCATCTTGTGACCTTCAAGTTATTGCCACTGTGGCATGACAATTGCGAGAAATCCAGCAGGGTTAACTTTCTTGCCACTGTAATGTTGTGGCAACTTGGGAGTTGCAAAGTGACCGCATTGTTTGTCCATACTCGTGATGCAGGCAGAGCAACAATGCCGCCGTTGGATGTGGGACGTTCGCTGTGTAGTCCTAGCATTATTGTAAAAGTAGGAAGGGTGTAGTAATTCTTTTCCACCTGTTTTCTGAATGTCGCTTAAAGGGTTTCCGGTTACTGAACAACATTTCCACAGTAGCTCTAACTGCCTTAATATAATAGAGAATCCTCTGTGGCACTTCCACTTTCTCCATTCACTACACAGCGCTCATGGAGCACTATGTAGCCTGCAAGAGAGAAGGCAGAAGCAGTTAAATATCTCTTCTGCCTTCTCCTCCGAGTCCTCGGCCGTGGCTAACAGCTGAGGGAGGAATCAACCTGCTCCTGCTACATTGCAAAGGCAGGAGCTTTAATCCTGCACAATATTTTTTACTCTAGTGTGGGGTTATTATAGTCAATGGGGTCCGTTCAGTGCTGTTTGGTTCTGTCTTCAGACGGAGCCTTTTGGCCATGGCAATTCTCCTTCTCTGCTCCCTGAATGGAATAGAAAAGCGGTACCCCGAGCGCAGGTATGACACCACCCTAACATAGTATGTTGGGCTGAAAAAAGACATATGTCCATCTAGCTTAGCTGATTGGCCCCCAACGTTGATCGAGAGGAAGGCAAAAAACCCAGTGAACTAGAAGCCAATTTTCCTAATTTAAGGAAGGAAAATTCCATCCCAACTCAAGTCTGGCAATCAGGTTAATCACCAGATCATCAACCCTTCAAATTTTGGAGAACTTCTCATTTTAGTTTACACATAATTACCAAAATAATGCCATCAGAATGAAGCCTTACTTTTTGGAAAATATTGAAATCTATTGTGTCTCAAGGTTGTTTCTTTATTTAATCCCGGACAACTAAAAAGAGAGAATTGATGGAGGGGAGGGCGTTACTTGTTCCCATGACAGTACTTGCGCAGACCAGACAGAGTTTGCAGAGTGAATCAATGGTGTGTTCAAGAAGGAGGCTGAATTGGCAAGACTTGTAAAAAGAGTTAAAGAAAATCACAAGACACAACTTACTATGCTTATTGGCTTGCAGATCTTGTGATTTACTGTATTGCTGTGGGTGGGCACTACACTGGATTGCATCAGAGACTGTTCCGGAGAATTATTATGCTGCGTGCCGCTGCATTTACAGGTGCTGTGATGTTGGCTGATATTTGTAATTCCAACGAAACAACGTCACTGTGCATAGTGGTACTTTTTACGGAACAACCAGCATATTTAATTTCCTTAACTCTTGCCTGTCCCGTAACCACAAACCTCTTCTTTCAGTAGCTGTAAATCATATCCGTAAGCAGCAGCCCAAATATTTGGATGACGCAGAGTTCCAGTGAAACGATTACAGCGTGGGAAGAAAGATTTATGCAAGACACATTTTAGAAGGCAGATAATTATCTTAAAGGGATTATCCCACCTTTAAAAAGTATATCTCAGTAGCAATATTATGGCCAAATGAGACACTTAACTGATATACTGTATGTCTTTTAGCAAAGATACTCAGGAGCGCCTCGCTGATTTTCAGTCGTGTGACCTCCTGGCGCCGTTTACATCCAGGGGCTGTGACGTTTTGCATTCTGGTCCCATGTTTCTCTCCTCCCTCTGTATTTCCACGAGATATGAAATGTCACTGCTAATATATGTACTGCCCTCTGCACAGTAATGGCCCTCAAATGAGTCATCATAGATGATGTGATGATTGCTCCAACAATTGTCATGCCCCCTCTCCACCTCTCTCCCACCCAAAGCCTTCATACTTGGAGAATTGTTGGGCTCCAATCGCTGTATGCTGAGTGGAAAGCTGTGGGAGGCATCAGGGACATCCACCACAATAGAGGCAGCGATAGAGTGTGTCTCCAGAGTCTAGTGTATTTGTTCCCTCGCATTACATTCTTATCTGATTTTTTTCCTCTGCCCTCATCACAGAATTTTTTTTCTGTTTTCAGGATCATCCTTTTTTTTGCCATTTCTCCCTCAAAGGATTGTTCTACTGTGCTTTCTTTTCTTTCTCCATCCATAATAGTCCTCCTGTGCTTTGTCCTCCTCCCACAATAGTCTCCCTTTGCTTTGTCCTCCTCCCACGATAGTCCTTCTGTGCTTTGTCCTCCTCCCACAAAAGTCCTTTTCTGCTTTGTACTCCTCCCATGATAGTCCTTCTCTGCTTTGTCCCCCTCCCACAATAGTCCTCCTGTGCTTTGTTCTCCTCTTACGATAGTCCTCCTGTGCTTTGTCCTCCTCTTACGATAGTCCTCCTGTGCTTTGTCCTCCTCCCACGATAGTCCTCCTGTGCTTTGTCCTCCTCCCACGATAGTTCCCTTGTGCTTTGTCCCCCTCCCACGATAGTCCTCCTGTGCTTTGTCCTCCTCCCACGATAGTTCCCTTGTGCTTTGTCCCCCTCCCATGATAGTCCTCCTGTGCTTTTTACACCTCTTACGATAGTCGTCCTGTGCTCTGTTCCCCTCCCACGATAGTCCTCCTGTGCTTTGTCCTCCTCCCACGATAGTCCTCCTGTGCTTTGTCCTCCTCCCACGATAGTCCTCCTGTGCTTTGTCCTCCTCTTACGATAGTCCTCCTGTGCTTTGTCCTCCTCTTACGATAGTCCTCCTGTGCTTTCTTCCCCTCCCACGATAGTCCTCCTGTTCTTTGTCCTCCTCTTACAATAGTCCTTCTGTGCTTTGTCCTCCTCCCACTATAGTCCTTCTGTGCTTAGTCCTCCTCCCACGATAGTCCTTCTGTGCTTTGTCATCCTCCCACGATAGTCCTTCTGTGCTTTATCCTCCTCCCACCATAGTCCTTCTGTGCTTTATCCTCCTTCCACGATAGTCCTTATGTGTTTTGTCCTCCTCTTGCGATAGTCCTCCTGTGCTTTGTCCTCCTCCCACGATAGTCATTGTGTGCTTTATCCTCCGCTTACGATAGTCCTCCTGTGCTTTGTCCTCCTTTTACAATAGTCCTCCTGTGCTTTGTCCTCCTCCCACGATAGTCCTCTTGTGCTTTGTCCCCCTCCCATGATAGTCCTTCTGTGCTTTGTCCGCCTCTTACGATAGTCCTCCTGTGCTTTGTTCCCCTCCCACGATAGTCCTCCTGTGCTTTGTCCTCCTCTTACGATAGTCCTCCTGTGCTTTGTCCTCCTCTTACGATAGTCCTCCTGTTCTTTGTCCTCCTCTTACGATAGTCCTTCTGTGCTTTGTCCGTCTCCCACGATAGTCCTTCTGTGCTTTGTCCTCCTCCCATGATAGTCCTCCTGTTCTTTGTCCTCCTCTTATGATAGTCCTTCTGCGCTTTGTCCATCTCCCATGATAGACCTTCTGTGCTTAGTCCTCCTCCCATGATAGTCCTTCTGTGCTTTGTCCTCCTCCCACGATAGTCCTTCTGTGCTTTATCCTCCTTCCACGATAGTCCTTCTGTGCTTTATCCTCCTTCCATGATAGTCATTATGTGCTTTGTCCTCCTCTTACGGTAGTCCTCCTGTGCTTTGTCCTCCTCCCACGATAGTCATTGTGTGCTTTATCCTCCTCTTACGATAGTCCTCCTGTGCTTTGTCCTCCTCCCATGACAGTCCTCCTGTTCTTTGTCCTCCTCCCATGATAGTCCTCTTGTGCTTTGTCCTCCTCCCACGATAGTCTTTGTGTGCTTTATCCTCCTCTTACGATAGTCCTCCTGTGCTTTGTCCTCCTCCCATGACAGTCCTCCTGTTCTTTGTCCTCCTCCCATGATAGTCCTCTTGTGCTTTGTCCCCCTCCCACGATAGTCTTTCTGTGCTTTGTCCACCTCTTACGATAGTCCTCCTGTGCTTTGTTGCCCTCCTACGATATTCCTTCTGTGCTTTGTCCTCCTCCCACGATAGTCCTCCTGTGCTTTGTCCTCCTTTTACAATAGTCCTCCTGTGCTTTGTCCTCCTCCCATGATAGTCCTCCTGTGCTCTGTCCTCCTCCCACGATATTCCTTCTGTGCTTTGTCATCCTCCCACGATAGTCCTTCTGTGCTTTATCCTCCTCCCACGATAGTCCTCCTGTGCTTTGTCCTCCTCCCACGATATTCCTTCTGTACTTTGTCCTCCTCCCACGATAGTCCTCCTGTGCTTTGTCCTCCTCCCACGATATTCCTTCTGTACTTTGTCCTCCTCCCACGATAGTCCTCCTGTGCTTTGTCCTCCTCCCACGATATTCCTTCTGTACTTTGTCCTCCTCTTACGATAGTCCTCCTGTGCTTTGTCCTGCTCTTATAATAGTCCTCCTGTGCTGTATTTACCTGTCTCTACATTCCCACCACCCACAAATTATTCAGGAACGTCAGTAAAATACTGAGGATAGACTGATGGAGGACTTTGGGGGGTTGACTTGATAGGGGGCTCTGATGGGAGATACAGTTTCCATTCTTCCTTGAGACTACTAACACAGGTAAAGAAGAAAAACTTTAAAAGAATCACACAAGGGCCTTCAGTAAGTGATTTTATTGTACCTACTGTTATTTTATTTTTTTTCCGGATAGACCCTTTAACGGAGTTGTTTGCCTTTCAAATTTACAAGTATTAGCACAATGATGTGGAGATATAGATAAATATATATGTTTTATCATAAGTCATTTCCTTTTTATACATGAATTAGTAGTAAGCCCATCCCTGTACGACAACTTAAATCTATATGTATAAATACCCATATTCAGGAAAATAATTCATTGGAATTTGGAATAATAGTTATAATGGAAGGCGTCCGCTATTTTGAATACACAAAATACTCATTGTAAGCCAATGTGGAGGTCCCTTTGCGTGTTGCTTGCTTTAGAATTTTTCCAAAGCCTCCGAAAGGCATTTCTGGCCTATTTAAACTACTTCCCGGTAAACAATATCCAATGAAGTTTGTTATACGGGATGGGCAACAGAATTTTATCCTGGCACACTCTGATGAAAGCTTTCTAAAAGAAAATCTTTGTTGTCCATAGCAACCAATCACAGCACAGCTTTCATTTTTCCTCTGCAGCATAATACGTGAAAGCTGTGTTGTGATTGGTTGTCATGGGCAGATTTTAAGAGTATGGTGCCGGGCTACTTTTCCGTGGCCCACCCTGTAGATGATGAGTGAGTGAGTGAGAGGCGTAGTGTGTACTTACATAATATATATATTTGAGGGTATAGTTGTTTTGATAACAAACCACACCAAATCATACGAAATTGTGTATATACAGTATTACATCAGCATGACTAAAAATATAGAGAAATGTGTATGGTGTATGGAACTTGGATTCAACCTACATATGCATACAACTGCAAGAGATTCACTGCAATGGTACAGTAGAGGGGAGAGTAGATTCCTAAAGTTTTGGGTCCCCGCAGTAGCATTTTCTTGAGCATATTCATCAATTTAATATGTGATGTTTTCCGACAAGAATCTCATTAATCATATATTGAATTCAATTAGACTTCAGCCTTGCAGACAATAAAGTAAAATGTCCTACGGCCAGGTTCATATCACCTGCAACCACTTCTAACGTGCTCATAGACCTCAAAATGAGGAGACATGATCAAAACCTTCAAATGAAGTAAGAAACTAAAGACTTGAACAAAAGGCTCCTTTGGAGATTACTTGTGGGGGGGGATCAGAAATGTCCAAAAACATAATTTCGCTGAAAGAGTAATTAGCAGCGGGTGAAGCTGAAAAATCAATAGTAAATAAATGTAATAAATCTATATCTATCCTAGGAGAAAAATAATATGAGGGCAGACTAGATGGAGCAGGTGGTCTTTTTCTGCGTCGCCCTTCTACTAAATCCAAAGGAGTGCTTTTAGCATTCATTTGGCAGGCCTGCATTGATTGGCTTACAATTTCCTCAAGTGTATTAAATAGTGCAGTCCATTAAATTTGTCAATAAAGGCCTATTAAAAATATAAAATCATTCTGCAACAAATGAATCATTCTTTTTATGGAAGTCTATGGCAGGTGTACAGAGGCAGATTTCTGTGACATACGGGAAGGTTCCTCTTGTGTAATTGCGTAAAAGTTATAGAAATATGAAAAATACATTTATTGAAAAAGCGACAATAAAATAAGCTAGCCCAATTACCACCATTGCCATTGGCAGGCCCCTTCTTTCCTGCCACATTGGCACAGGATTATTTATAAATAGTGTCCAGAAACACCCAATATAATGAGAGTGGGTCTATTAGGCTTCGCTGCTTTTTCTAAGTGGAGAGATCAGCTCTCCTATTGGTCAGGATGGCACAAAAACTATATTGGAATTTGGCAAATAGCACTCAAAGAATACATGGGGCTCATAGTTACTGTATGAACTCTTTCTGCACGGATTCTACCTACGTCCTCCATGCCAAGCCGCTTACCAACTTAAGCGCCTATAATAATTAACAACATAAAACAAAGATCAATGGATACATGGGAGCGGACACAACTTTAACAAATATTTTTTTTACAACAAAACACATGCCCTCGGGCGTGAGTAACCTTAAAGGGGTTGTCCCGTGCCGAAACTGGTTTTTGTTTTTTTTCAACAGCCCCCCCCGTTCGGCGCGAGACAACCCCGATGCAGGGACTTTAAAAAAAATGCACAGCGCTTACCTTAATCCCTGCGCTCCGGTGACTTCTTACTTACCGGTTGAAGATGGCCGCCGGGATCTTCTCCCTCGGTGGACCGCAGGGCTTCTGTGCGGTCCATTGCCGATTCCAGCCTCCTGATTGGCTGGAATCGGCACGTGACGGGGCGGAGCTACACGGAGCTGATCTCCGGCACGAGCGGCCCCATTGAGAAAAGAAGAAGACCGGACTGCGCAAGCGCGTCTAATCCGGCGATTAGACGCTGAAAATTAGACGGCTCCATGGAAACGAGGACGCTAGCAACGGAGCAGGTAAGTGAAAAACGTCTTATAACTTCTGTATGGCTCATAATTAATGCACAATGTACATTACAAAGTGCATTAATATGGCCATACAGAAGTGTATAGACCCACTTGCTTTCGCGGGACAACCCCTTTAACATAGACCTTAAACCAAACCTCCTGAAATGCTAACTGCTGCCCAGGTGCAGCGCACATGTAGAGTATCAAGCACCTTCTGGGCCCAACCGCCAGCTGTAACCTCTGCAAAACTGGAGAAAAACCAATAGCATCCAAATCATTGACATTGCAAAGCTTATACCATTAGTAACTGCAGGGGCATAAAAACGTAGGAGCGGGGAGAGAGCATCTACCATATTCTGCTCCTAGGGTAAGAGTGGGTAGAAAACTCCCACTCCCGCTGATTCGACTCCCTAAGCCCCCCTGTTCCATCAAACCAGCCAATCCTACAACTGTGTACTTTATATCACAGAGGCAGCAACCAGCAGCAACCCCTGCAGTCCCTGCCACCCTCCCTATGAGGTATGGTGGTTCTCGGTTGACGGCTGGCTGCTGTGTATCTGTATCGATCATTGTCAGGAGGGCAGGAGAGTACATGGAAAGGAAGAGTGAGTGCTCTTCTCACGGTTACATTGTAGTCACAACAATAAGCCTGCCTGATTATTTTTTTTTAATCATTTTGGCTGATAGAATAAGGGACCTGTCCCTTTACGGGATAGTCTGATGACATACCCGCTTTACTAGTAGTCATCAGAAATTTCTTACATTCTTTATCAAGAAAGAAAATTGGATGGGCATAATTATAGAGTAAAAACTGTGCATAAGAACTGTAACGGGCTAATATGTTTCCAGCTGAGTTCTTAAAGGGACTTGCTGCCATGCTGTTGAACAGGAGCAAGTATCGTTGGCTTATAGCGGGGTGGCTGGAGGAGATTTGACTCCCTGCTCTACCCCGCCCTTCTTCATTCACTTAACATAGCGGCCATTCAGTACTGAACAGCAGAATTTTATGCAGCCTAAATGATGAGCGATGATCCTAAACGATGAGTGTTAAGTGTAAATAGTGAACGTCCGCTATGTTAAGTAAATGGAGAGGGATGGGGGAGCACGATGAGTGAAATCTCCTCCAGCCGCCCCGCTGGGAGCGAGTAGATGCGGGGACGAGTGTCGGGCATCGTTTGATCAACATTCTTCCTGTGTAAATGGGGCTTTACCTCTCAGTGTAATCCTGTCTGTGACGTTAGTGGGATGACTTCTGCAAAACTTTCTCTACATATCAGGAAGTGACTGACTAGTATTAAGCTCTGTGGTCAGTGTGAAAAATGCAGTATTTAGGATTTTTACGAAAATACAGCTTGACCAAAAATGTCAGACAGCCAGTGATACTCATTACTGTGCAGCAGCACAGGAGCGAGTACATGCGGGGACGAGTGTCGGGCATCATTTGCCCGACATTCGTCCCGTGTAAATGGGGCTTTACACCTATATGTAGATGACCCAGAATCCATCATTTACAATGGCTATAAGCGCTGACTATCTACTCCCCCTCCCTGCAAAATGAGCTCTGTGCAGGTCACAGAGCATGCCTAAAACAGTCTCTCATGTAAGTCAATGGGTCCCCTACTGTCCATTGTGTGAATGGCCCATGAAGCTGCTGTAAAGCAGGTATCTTAATGCTGTTAAATGAAGCCCACAAAAAATGAGCACCCCCATAGTCATGTATAGAAAACAGAATTAAAAAATTCTACAATTCGAAAATCAAAACAGATTAGCAAAATATAATACAGTTCTCTATCTGGTTTTAATCCATAAAAAATTGGTGAGACAGTTCCTTTAATCATGGATTATACATTCGTAATGGTGTGTAGAAAGTCCATAATATACACTTGGCATCCCCATGTAAACTCTCATCCACCACTTGTCAGATTACCAAATTACATGAATACGATTTCTTGAAATCTTAAATGCACTTTATAAACTTTCGAATGATTTAAAAGATGCTAAATGATTTAACCTAAATGATGTGTTCAGCCTTAGGCCTCCTGCACACGGCTGGATTTCCCGCAGAATTTCCGCCCGTGGCCGCTGCCATAGGGTTGCATTACTAAGTTCAATCCTAGGCAGACGGCCGCACTTAGTAAAACAAATCGCGGCATGCTCTATTTCTGTGTGGGTCTCGCAGAGGCCCCCACAGAAATGTCAGTGAAGAGCCGCCGGTGCCTGTCTGCGCATGTGCTGGCTGGCCAGCAGCCGGCACACAGCGCAGAGAAGAAGATGCCGGGAGTGGATAAGCCGCAGGCCTCTGCAGGGGCCGCATCCCACTGCGAGAATTGGTTGTATCATGGGTATATTTGGAATTATAACCAGCAGTATACATTGGGCTTTTTGGGGGGGTTAATATATTTTTACACATTGAGATCTGTTTTGTTTTCCACAGCCGCCAGTCAGAGAAAAGCCAACTAAAAGAATTACAAGATCCTCCTCTGTGCAGACACAGAACTATTCCTCCGACTCAGACACATTTCAATCCTCTCCAGGTACAGTTATTACTATGAAACTATTGGAAACTAGCCACTTTTAACCCTGTTTGCTTTCCTGACATGCATGCTTAGTAAATGCACACATTCACCATAAAATAACAATTCTGTAAGCCTGACTATTCTCAGAAGACCATTTTGTGCTTTTCCTCTGTTATTTTTCCTTAAAGGAGATGTCCCGAGGCAGCAAGTGGGGTTATACACTTCTGTATGGCCATAATAATGCACTTTGTAATATACATTGTGCATTAATTATGAGCCATACAGAAGTTATAAAAAGTTTTATACTTACCTGCTCCGTTGCTGGCGTCCTCGTCTCCATGGTGCCGACTAATTTTCGCCCTCCGATGGCCAAATTAGCCGCGCTTGCGCAGTCCGGGTCTTCTCCTCTTCTCTATGGGGCTCCGTGTAGCTCCGTGTAGCTCCGCCCCGTCACGTGCCGATTCCAGCCAATCAGGAGGCTGGAATCGGCAGTGGACCGCACAGAAGAGCTGCGGTCCACGAAGGCAGAGGATCCCGGCGGCCATCTTCAGCAGGTGAGTATGAAGACGCCGGACCGCCGGGATTCAGGTAAGCGCTGTGCGGGTGGGTTTTTTAACCCCTGCATCGGGGTTGTCTCGCGCCGAACGGGGGGGGGGGTTTAAAAAAAAAAAAACCCGTTTCGGCGCGGGACATCTCCTTTAATTTCCTACTGACTTTCAATATGCCTTTTTACTGACCTCACTATTAGGCTTTAAACTTGCACATACAACTGCGGGGGCTTGGCTGACTACTGACAGCCAGGCTCCTGCTCTGACTGCCCGGAGCAGAGAAACCTCGAATCCTGGCAGTTTAACCCCTTACATGCCACAATCAATAGCAACTGCAGCATGTAAGCAGGTGACAGGGGAGGAGGTTGCAAGGTACCAGTGGGTTCCTGTGGCAGCCGAATGCCTGACAAAGGCTTCTATATATGTCCTGTAACTCAACCTATTAGACTCTGCTTCTGGGAGGATCTAATAGGCTTCTATGAAAGGCTCAGTAGAATGCACTACATGTGTAATCCTAGTGATTGAACGATCGTATCAAGTCCCCTTGAGGGGCTAAAAAATAATGTAATAAAAGTTCAATAAAGTGTAATTTAAAGAGGTTCTACCAGACACACAAGTTATGCCCTAACCAGAGGTCAGGGGATAACTTGTTAACTGATTTCAATGGGAGTGATGAATATACCTGAGCGGGTATGCCGTTCGGGTACTCGGCAGTCCAATTAAAAGTGAATGGAGCGCTGAGTGCACATGCTCGGTCGGCACTGCATTCAGAGAAGCAACTCTCACAGTGACAGGAGAACGGGACATGGGAGTCCCGATCTCTGGATCAGCAAGTTATCCCCTACCCTGTGGATAGGGGTTAACTTGTTTTTCTTGTAAAACATCTTTAAAGAAATAAATGCACATTTTTCCCCATATAAACTATATAAACTTGTTTTAAATGGATAAAATACCAAGAAAATTTTAAAAAAAGCACCACATTACAACAAGTAGGTTTTACCGCGTTCTTAAAAACTCAGACAATGAAAATATCTTGTTATTTCTCTCTGATGGTGAGCATGATAAAAATTATTTAAAAAGTAATGCTAGAATTTCTAGTTATCTTTTGGTTTTACTCTCAAAAAAAATAATGGAAAGAAATCCAATGGTCATATGTACTTCAAAATGGTACAAATAAAAACGACAACTCTTCCCGCAGAAAACAAGACCTCACATAGTTCCATTGCCAGAAAAATAAAAATGTTATCATTTGGAGCAGGATTCTAGAGGTGAACAACTGACTATGCCAATGGTGCCATCAGCAAGGAATCGCATTTCTAGACCGTGGAGTGAATTAAGGCCCTTTTACGCGGGTCAACAGTCTTTTAAGTGACTGCATGAGCACTGATGTCACCACTAAGGTCGTCAGCGTTAGTGCAGAGCATTTAGACTGAAAGATTTGCTGCTGTCTTGCAAGCTTCTCATCCGCTTCTCTCCCAGCGCTTCACCTTCTATGGGAAGCGCTGAGCGGGGAGCATTTACACCGGACGAGAAGCCAGCAAGTCAACGAGGTTTTGTAAGCTGCTGAAAAGTCAGCTTAAACAACTGCCAGCAACATGTATGTGATATTTTTCGCATTCACACTGAACAATTATTGCTTAAATTTGTTTGTTTGAACGAATTTTGAGCGACAATCGTTACATGTAAATGGGTCTTTAGTAGAGATGAGCGAGCGTACTCGGAAAAGCACTACTCGCTCGAGTAATTTGCTTTATCCGAGTATCGTTGTGCTCGCCCTGAAGATTCGGGTGCCGGCACGGAGCGGGGAGCTGCAGGGGAGAGCGGGGAGGAACGGAGGGGAGATCTTTCTCTCCCTCTCTCCCGCCTGCTCTCTCCTGCTCCCCGCTGCGACTCACCTGTCAGCCGCAGCGGCACCCGAATCTTCAGACCCGAGCACAGCGATACTCGGATAAAGCAAATTACTCGAGCGAGTAGTGCTTTTCCGAGTACGCTCGCTCATCCATAGTCTTTAGCTATATGCTGGACTGCTTGCTAGAGACGGGTTGCACCTTACAAAGACAGGAAAGCATATATTTGGCAGGCGCCTTACTTAACTCATGAGGAGAGCTTTAAACTAGAACAATATGGGGAGGGAAGTGAAAGGCCAGGCAAAAATATACAGCTAATTAATACAATTGATAACCTTGCTATCTTGCTAGGTGGAAAGAAAGAACAAAGACAAACATTTTTGAAGGAAAGTAGAGGTCTATTTAGACACAACGATTATCGCTCAAAATTTTCTCAAAAGCGGGATAGCGCTGATAGCATTCTTTCAGCTGCAGTCCCGATCGAGAACAAAGCAACTGAATGCAGATAACAGACCTCCAGCTGTTATCTGCATTTAGCGAAAGGCTTAATTTGCCCGCTAATAAGCTACTAAGTAGCTACTTAGTAGTTTATGCAAAATGATCGCTCAAAGCTGTCACTCAAACTATCGTTTGAGCAATTTTTGAGCAATCATTGTTGCGTCTAAATGGGCCTTAAGAAACAGATCTAATAATAAGGGAGGAGGTGTTGCATTGTATGTTAAGAAAGCATACATCTTCACAGAGATTCAAGCTTCAGAGCATGGGCGTTCTGTAGAAACTGTTTGGGTGAGAATACATGGAGAGAAAAACCAGAAAGGACACCATTGTAGGCATTTACTGTAGGCCACTTAGTCAAGCAGAAGATATGGATAAACTCTTTCTACATCAGATGGTCTCAAAAAGTATGACAGAGTGATCATAGGCTATTTTAACTAGTAATTTGTAATGGGTCCAACAAATTCTTTTCCGCTCTTGCTGACAACTTTATCTACCAAAGGGTAGAAGAGAAAACAAGGGGATCTGCTATCTTGGACCTAATTATTACCAACAAGGAGGGAATGGTTGAGGAAGTAAGGGTGGCTGGGACCTTAGGAGGCAGTGATCATGATATCCTTGAATTTTGAATAACAAGGGAAGGAAGACCTGAGAAAACTCAGACCTCAAGGTTGGATTTCAGAAAGGCAGTTTTGTTAGGGTTCTGCATCTGGGACCTGTGGTTCTACAGGTTTCCTTGTGCACACCTTCACAGGTAGGGATTAATTAAGCTGCTGGGTGTGGTATTCTCTAGCAGCCAATCCCCCTGGTCTGTGGCAGATAAATACCAGCAAACTCTTGTGGAGAGATTGCTGGTCATTTTAGTGCTTTATTGTATCTCTGTGTAAATCTCACTCAGAGCTGGTGTTTGCATGCTTTGTCTGAAGTGTCTCTCTCCTTCCCTAAAGACAGTCTGGGCATGTGCTGTCCCTCCCCTCCTTGCATTCTGGGGTGCGTGCATTGAGTAGTGTGTGGTATGGTGACTGCACAGGTGCACACGTCCGCAGGTTTCTCCTTATCCCTGCTCTCCAGAGGTCCGCGTGATTCCCATAGTCCTCGGAGCTCATACAACATCACTTTCTGGTGATGGGATTGCTAAATCCCTCCTCCAGAAAGCAATGGCTGTGATTGGTTTTTCGAGTGATGGCTGTGTGGCGCTTAGCCAGTCACAGCCATCGCTTCCTGCATTTGCTGTATAAATTGGCTGAGTGATAGTAAGCAATGGCCGTGGCTCAGCCAATTCAAAAATCCCTCCCCCACACAGCGATGGCTGTGATTGGCTGAGCAGCCGCTGTGTGGGGGAGGGATTTTTAAATTGGCTGAGCTGCAGCCATCGCTCACTACTACTCAGCCAATTCTAAATCAGACATTCCCTTAAAATAAGCCCTAGCGCATCTTTTGGAGCTAAAATTAAAATAAGACACTGTCTTGTTTTTGGGGAAGCAGGATAATCGATCACAGACTGAACATGAGTCAACAGTGCGATGCAGCAGTAAAATAGGCAAACACAATTCTGGGATGTATTAAGAGAAGCATAGAGTCTAGATCACGTGAGGTAATTATCCCCCTCTACTCTTCCTTGGTCAGACCTCATCTGGAATACTGTGTCCAGTTCTGGGCACCCCACTTTAAAAAGGACATAGACAAACTGGAGCAAGTTCAGAGAAGAGTTACCAGGATGGTGAGCGGTCTGCAAATCATGTGCAATGAAGAACGGTTAAAGAATCTGGGAATGCTTAGCTTGCAAAAAAGAAGGCTGAGAGGAGACTTAATAGCTGTTTACAAATATCTGAAGGACTGTCACACTGCAGAGGGATCAGCCCTATTCTCATTTGTACAAGGAAAGACTAGAAGCAATGGGATGAAACTGAAAGGGAGGAGACACATTTTAGATATTAGACAGTGAGGGTGATCAATGAGTGGACCAGGTTGCCACTGGAGGTGGTGAGTCCTCCTTCAATGCAAGTGTTCAAACAAAGGCTGGACAAATATCTGTCTGGGATGATATAGTGAATCCTGCATTGAGCAGGGGGTTGGACCTGATGACCCTGGAGGTAACTTCCAATTTTAAGATCCTCTATATCGAGTTCTAAAAGAAAAAAAAATCGTTCCAGAATTACGTAAAGGAAAATGCAAGTATTTATGGAAACAGATTTATCAGGGAACGTGGCAGGTCCTAATTAAATCATACAAGAATGGGGTCTTTATATGCAAATCCTCTATCTTCATAATTACCAAGAAAGAAGGATGAAAGCGTAGAGAAATAAGAACATGAACTGTGTATATTCTGACAGTCTAACCTGTGCAGTCTTCTCACTGAGCCCTTCAGCGATGGAAAAGGCACAATTCAGGAAAAAACATAGCATGCAATATTTCTGCATGCCAGGATTCTCAAATACAAGTTTTGGATTGCTAGGCACACTTGAGGTTACTCAGTTCATATACTACATAGCTAAAAATAATTGGACCACCCTTCTAAATTAATGGGTTTTGAAATTTCAGCTACACCCACTACATCAATTGAAGCATAGAGACATAATTCTCTATAGGCAAAAAAGTAACATTTAGAATTGGTTTTACTGAACAGTTCAGTGACTTTCAATGGCTGCTCCATGATACCTTTCTGAGGGCTCCTTAACACTGGCGATCGCGATATCGCCGCAAGAAAATCCTGGCAAAATTACAACTTTGCTTCTGAGATGTCTGAGCATCAGCGATACTTTTTCTGGCAAAAACATTGCTGCTGCTTGTGATTTTCTTGCGCCTTTTTCTCAGGATAGACAATAGGAGTTTCTAATATTAAAAACTCATTGCATCGCGACTTTGTTCTTCGCGGTGCAATAAGTTTGTTCTTCGCGATGCAATAAGTTTGTTCTTCGCGATACAATAAGTTTGTTCTTCGCGATGCAATAAGTTTGTTCTTCGCGATGCAATAAGTTTGTTCTTCGCGATACACTGTACAACATTATTTGTCATGAAGGAAGCCACTATTTTCTGCACTTACCAAAATAAAGATTGATAGTATTCTAACAATACCGTATATAGTAATTCGCCTCCTGCAAAAAACAAGTTTGGACCTAAAAAAAAATTCCGACCCCAGGAACGCACAGAAAAAAAAATTCTTCTCTTAAAAAGGCCACTCTGGGGAAGTTTTTTATCATTTTCCCTGGGTGCATTTGCCATAGAGCATATTTGGGCAGTTGGCATATTTGCTGTCTGCTATGTTGCTGATGTTTCAGCTCCACTCCTTCCCCCACAGCATAGTAAAGTTTATTCCAACCTTTTAACCCCTTTAGTGGCACGCCCAGAAAATCTCTGGGGCTTGCTGCACTGACCATGCTGTTAAACCCCGGAAAATTTCCGTGGACAGCTCTAATGCTGAAATGCTGGTCAGGACACACAGTTATTGTGCCACTGTACATGTTTGCAACTTCGAAATACCTAAGGAAAACCTCCGGGCTTGCTGTGCTGACATGGTAATAATAAACCTGTCACTAAAGGGGTTAATGGCTTACAGTATATTTCCTGAACTCAGGAACTTGATATATGGCATGATCTCTACTATCAAGAGTAGACTTGTTATTATGATTGCAGCTTTTAAGGAACAGTAAAGGTGCAGCTTGTGGTTTTCCCACACTGTAAATTATGATAATTACTATAGCAATGTATATTATGTGAGACATAAAATAAGAATGTATGCCTGTAATCCTCTAAATCTATATGTGAGAGGGGATAGCTTTATGATCGGTGGAGGTACCACCACTGGGACCCCTACTGATCCCGAGAATGGGGTCCTGATGGTCCTGACATGAATAAAGCAGCGGTCATTGCAATGATTGTGCTGGAAATTGGCAAGTAAGCTTCATTCATGTAGCAATTATTGGGACCCCTGTATTTGGGATTGGTAGAGGCCCAAGCATTCAACCCCCATGGATCATAAGGTTATCCCCTATCCTGTAGATAGCGGATAACTTTATATTTTGACACAAGAATAAACTGCATTGGTGTTAAGTGCATTTTGACTATAAATCCTGACCATCTTCTGGTCTTGCTGTATATCGTTTGGTGAATTATCATTTCATAGTTGTACCGTTTCCCCAAAAAATAAGACAGGGTCTTATATTAATTTTTGGTCCAAAAGCTTTCACTTTTTTAAATGTATAGCTGCCTGGACATTGTTTAAAGTGACTTTTTTATTAACTGTAACTTGGGTGTATTTATGGAGTAGGCATATATTTCACGCATCCTCAAAAATCCAGAAAAATCATGCCAGGGCTTATTTTTGGGGTAGATCTTATTCTCAGGGAAACGGGGTATTTATACATGTTTTAGTCCATATTAACCATTAGGGCTCATGTCCACGGGGAAAATATGATTTAGGATCCGCAGCGGATTACCTGCACGCGGATCCGCACCCCATAGGGATGCATTGACCACCCGCGGGTACATAAATACCCGCGGATCGTCAATAAAAGGGATTTTAAAAAAAATGGAGCATGAAAAAATCTGGACCATGCTCCATTTTCGTGCGGGTCTCCCGTGGGGACGGCTCCCGCGGGCTTCTATTGAAGCCTATGGAAGCCGTCCGGATCCGCGGGAGACCTAAAATAGGAATTAAAAGCATTTACTCACCCGCAGCGGGCGGCGAAGCTCTTCTCTTCCTCACGGCCGCATCTCCCTTGCTTCGGCTCGGCGGATGTGCCCGGCGCATGCGTGCCGCCGGCGTCAGGAATTCATCCGCCGGCCGAAAAAGAAGATCCGGCCGTGAGGAAGAGCAGAGCTTCACCGCCCGCTACGGATAGGTAAATTCTTATTTATTCGTATTTTCAGCGCTCATGTCCGCGGGGCAGGAGGGACCCGCTGCAGATTCTACATGTAGAATCCGTAGCGGGCCCGATTTTCCCCGTGGACATGAGGCCTAACAGTCTTTCAAGGTGGCCATAGATGTTAGTTGACATTGAATAAAGAATGAATGACCGTTCTAGAAATGTTCAAGGAAAGATACATTTCAAACACGGCCGACTACTTTCCAGATGATGACGATCTATCATTAGTCAGCAATACCAATTGTTCAGTGTTAAATTTCACTCAACGAAAATTCATTATGGTTGAAAACATTCAGTTTCATCAACCATAGACCAGAGGCGCATAGGCGTACTGTGAGCTTCGCCCAATAAACACAGGCACAACTGGCATTGGATGGACACTTGTCTATGTGCTGTTCAATCTACACCAACAATGAATAGGGCACAGAAGTGAATAGCATCTTAGTCTATAATGATGCTGTGTGCTGTGCGTGGAATACATGGATTTGAAAGTACAATCATGCACCTTTGGTCTTAGGCCCAATGTCCACAGACGGGTCAGATTCCGTGCAGGAGAATCCGCCCGTGCCCGCAGCCAATGAGCCCTATTTACCTGTTCTCCCTGGTGGCGGCAGCCGCGTGGATCCCTCCACTTCTGGGTTCACTGTACTGCGCCTGGTCCTCACGGCTCGCCGTCTGACATGCTCCGTACAGTTTTTGTTTTAAATCTCCTGCTTTCCCGCGGGATCCTCGGCACGTCCGCAGTGCCGCGGATCAGACGGCTTCCCTTGACTTCAATGGAAGCCGTCCCAATGGAGCATGCTATGATTTGTTTTCCAGAACAAAAGGTCTGCAGAAACAAATCTACATGCTTAAATCAATTTGCGGACGCCCATGCTTCCCTACGGGCGCTTGATTTTCGGATCTCCCGCGCGGGTTCTGCAAATCAAATCCGCACATGGACATTGGGCCTTAGTTTGTGCATGGGTACCCTGAGATTTCACGTAACTTCCTTAAATTTCTACAGGGTGAGGATATGTCATTTACACCTGAATATTAGCTTTTTGGTCCACGCACAATGTATATTTTTCTTTTCTGTGCTGAGTAGATATTTTGTATCATTGCAGATGTTTCTGAAAGCAGCTTTTTCTCCAGCGCCCTGTTCGGTGGGCTCAATGGTGGCAGTTCACCTGAAGCTTCCGCCGATCTCACCATGCTACCCCACCTTGCGGATTTGGTCAGCTATAGTATACAGAAAGTTATTGGATTTGCAAAAATGATACCTGGATTCCGGTAAGAATTTGTTTCCTTTTACCAAAAAAGCTAACAACAATATAAATAGTGAGTGTTACCTGTTCTTACCCCCCTCTGTGCCTTTTTAAGCGTTTAAAAGCTAAACCATTTTAATTTTCTATTATGGACTCTTTCAGAGACGTTAAAGGGTTCCTTCTATCCCCTAAAGTGATAGTATCAGTTTTTGATTGTTGGGGTCTGACCTCTGATAATGCTACTAGTCGTGAGATTGAAGGGCTGTAGATCTGATTTAGCATTGTGACCCTTCACTGCACATAGCCAGGAGTGCTGGTGTGCAAAACAAACTTTGATGGGGACACAACACTGAACCAGCACTGGGACCCCTGAATTTTGAGGATTGTGGGGGCCCCAGAATTCTTACCTCCAACAATCACTGGGTAATTGCATGTTCTAGTGATATGCCTTCACTTTATCAGATGGGAATAATCCTTGTAAGGCATAATTTGTTTGACCCCCGGGTTTGCTGTGCGGGCGCTTGAATGTGTTCAGGGTACTGCTTAGCAATAGACTTCAAAACTTAATCAGTGGGCATCTTTAAAAGCAAACCCTGGCAATCCAAGCTTTTCCTACAGATTAATTATCTTCCAAGTCAGAGCTATGAAGTTTCAAAAAGTTTTCTTCCCAATCAGGTCTTACATTTTCACGTTATTACGATCACTTAGTATGGTGATTAGTGCTAATTTGGCATCCAGATTTTGTTTATTATAATTCATTTCTTGTTATGTGAAATTAGCTGTGTGTACTACTAACACAAATTTGGAAATAATTAAGCCAATCTGTGAAATCACTTACTTTTCACCTAAAAGTGTAAGTATGTAAGGAGTCTTATATAGGACATGCGATCCTCCGTGGGAAAAGCCATGCAAGTAAGGCATTATTCACACAGGCACTGAAATTTTTCATCCGCCCGCGTCGTGGCCGCATCACGACCGAAAATCGCATTCAGAATTCGGAATACCATTGGGTGGGGGAAGAGAGTTTAGCTAAGCTCCCTCCCCCTCTGCGGCTGCCGGCAAAGGGAAGCCGTGGGACGGGGCGGGAGTGAGTGTGGGAGAGAGTCGGCGCTCGATTATTCACAGGCATTCAGTGAATGACCTTACTGAATGGCTGTGATTGGCTCATCGAGCACCGGCTCTGATTGGCTGAGTCACGGCGCTCATGAGCCAATCACAGCACTCGCTTGCTGGAGGCGGGATATTCAAAGCCCCGTCACCAGAAGGAAAGTTCTGTTTGAATGTTGAGGACACTGCAGTTTGCCGCATCGCCGCCAGAGATTAGCAGTGCCAGGGACCCAGACGCTGCAGACCAGGTGAGTATAAGCCCACCCCCACCCTCCGAAAATAAAACACCGTGCCTCTTTTGGGGCAAAAATTAATATAAGACAGTGTCTTATTTTCGGGGAAACACAGTAGATGTAATTTGACAGGGTCCCCGCAGTCACGCCAGGCTTGATGAGTAGCCAAAGAGCCTGTAAATATACGTATTTGCTGCATAGTTAGCAAATCGAGACACTGTTGCCAAGATGGAAATGATAACCCCCAGTCGTCAATATATTGATACATTTGAGTTTACTCTGTGATTTGTGCTAAAGAATAAATGAATGCATGAACGTCCACTCATGTTGAATTCATATATAGCAATTTTCACACCCAGACCGCTGGTTTGACTAATTGTCCTGAGCAGCTGATGGTCACACTTCTGCTGTTACTTTCTAATGAAAGTTCAATCCTAGCGGCATATTCAGTGTAAATATAAATATACCGCCACCACAAGCAATGATTTGTATGCACGGCCAATCCGTTTTGATCAATAATATATGACAGGTTTATCTTTTGTCCATGCGGACTTTGCAATTATTGTAGGATCCCTCTAAAACAAATGGGTCCTAACAATTATTGTTTTGAAGCCCTAATTGAAACCAGAAGAATCAGTTTGTTCTACAATGAAGATGTTTGACTCTGATACATAAAGGAAGGCTGTCAATGAAAAAGCCTGACGTTAGTGATTTTTCTATTGCCCACTAGGGACCTTACTGCCGAAGACCAAATCGCCTTGTTGAAGTCATCAGTCATTGAAGTTATAATGCTCCGATCCAACCAGTCATTCACCATGGATGACATGTCCTGGACTTGTGGCAGCGAGGACTTCAAGTACAAAGTAGATGATGTAACTCAAGGTAATGCCCCTATACTGTTGTTGGAAATAACCCAAAAGCTTTACAATGTCACTGGATGTGTAATTGCTTCTCTGTGCTGTTGTAACATCAAATATGCAGCAAATAAGCCTAAGGGCGCTTGCGTAATTAAATGGGTTACTGTTGTACTTAGTTGTCTGCCCTGAAGATATATTACGGCACACAGTCTACTGATAACCGAAGGGAACGGATCCTGTCACTCACCTCTTGTTCTCAGGTTAACAGCTTCCGTTGTATATATTACCTATTTAGTGTTTACATTAAAGGGGTTGTCTCGCGAAAGCAAGTGGGGTTATACACTTCTGTATGGCCATATTAATGCACTTTGTAATATACATCGTGCATTAAATATGAGCCATACAGAAGTTATTCACTTACCTTCCCTGCGCTGGCGTCCCCGTCTCCATGGCTCCGTCTAACGTCAGCGTCTAATCCCCCGATTAGACGCGCTTGCGCAGAAGGGTCTTCTGCCTTCGGCTCGGCAGCAGCGGTGTTCTGGCTCCGCCCCCTTCTAAGCGTCATCGCTTAGCTCCGCCCCGTCACGCGTGCCGATTTCAGCCAATCAGGAGGCTGGAATCGGCACATGTGACGGGGCGGAGCTACGCGATGATGCGTAGAAGGGGGCGGGGCCAGAATGCCGCTGCTGCCGGACAGACCCGAAGGCAGAAGACCCTTCTGCGCAAGCGCGTCTAATCGGGCGATTAGATGCTGAAGTTAGACGGAGCCATGGAGACGGGGACGCCAGCGCAGGGAAGGTAAGTGAATAACTTCTGTATGGCTCATATTTAATGCACGATGTATATTACAAAGTGCATTAATATGGCCATACAGAAGTGCTTAACCCCAATTGCTTTCGCGAGACAACCCCTTTAAGACAGACTTTAACAGTGACCTACTGGACTCATCACCATTTTCATGACAATACTATATTTACAGAATTTTTCATGTTTTACTATTTTTAAAAACTTAAAAACACTTATTTAGAAAAAAAAATCATTTTCGCCATGATACAACGGCTATTAGTACTTTGCCCCATTTATTAGTAACTGATGCCATTTCTTTAATCTATATATGTGATATTTGGGGCACTCGGACATGAGCGGCGTCTTATTTCACCTAGTTTAGTGGTATAATTAGAAGTGCGTGCGTATGTACCATCCTCACGTTGGGCTCAGAGAATAGGGACTGTGCGATGATTTGGGTATATAAATTGTTGATCTAAGTAAAATACGGCTAATCGATTAACTCTATATGTTGTCATCTGCAGCTGGTCATAGTATGGATCTTCTGGAGCCATTGGTGAAATTCCAGGTGGGACTGAAGAAGCTAAATCTTCATGACGAAGAGCATGTGCTATTAATGGCGATCTGTATTCTTTCACCAGGTCAGTGCTGAAAAGTGGATATTTCATGTTTGTTAAAGCAATGTCTTATGAAGACATCACTTGTTCATATGAGGTAGGGCGTATGGATATCATAGAGGGGTGTATACTGCTTGGGTGTCCTCTTAATGATAGAGCAGAAAGCCACAAAATAGGAGTGTTTGCACTCTGATGGACACAACTTCATCATGGGTGGCTTGGTTGTCCATTAACTTGAATGTCCATCGCTTATGTGATACTACATTTCTGATTTCTGCTTGTTTCGGGAACTTGAACCAATGTTTTTGGAGAAGCCTAAGGTGCAATTGGATCTAGTTGAGACAACCCCTTTTAAATATTGTAAAGATGTAGCATAACTTGTCACAATATTCTAAGAGTTCTTTACCATCCTCAATCGTCATCGTCCAATTGCAATGTTCTGTTGCTGAGCAATGTTCGGCTTGCACCAGAATCTGACCATCAGCATGGCACGACAGAAATCTGTATTCATCTGACCAAGACATGTTATTTTTTAGAATTTTTGTGCCTTTTTGCCCACTGGAGTCTGTTTCTCTTAGATAACAATGCAACCCAATCAATTGATAATTTGCTGTTATAGCCCTTCTGTGCTAAGGAACGAAGAGTTGTGTGTTCAGAAACTGCAATGTATTTGACTGCAGTTTGCTTGACTGTGCACCACCCATTCGGTAAGGCAATTCTTGACACCCTCCTCTGACCCCTTTCATTGACGAGTTCTTTAATTCTACAGGATCCCTCTTGCTGTATATTTTCCCTCCATCACTCTATTCTCATCATACTCTTGACACAGTTGCACAAGAAGAACCCACAAGGTTTTAACATTTTTAAAAACCCTGGCCCCAGGTAGTCTAGTACCGATGACCAGGCATTATTTGAAGTCCCTCAAATTGCTTGATTTTCACGTTCTAACGTGGATTTACACTGAAACTGATCTATGGAAAACTTGCTCACTTGATTTTATGCTGCACTCCGAGGTCACATTTCCAAACAGGGAATTGTGAAAGGGTCGGGGCTCTAAAAAAGGAGCTGAATTTAGTGTATATATGGGAAGAGCTCCGATAACCTTTTGTAACCCTTGCTAAGCTGATGCAATATTTACTCAGTTTCTCTTTATGTGTCATTCCTAGATCGTCCGGGGGTTCAAGACAAAGCACTTGTCGAAACAATCCAGGAGCGTCTGGCTTCTACTCTGCAAGCCTATATCCTCTGCAAACATCCACCCCCGGGGAGTCGTCTCTTGTACCCGAAGATGATCCAGAAACTGGCCGACCTACGAAGCTTGAACGAAGAGCATTCCAGACAATATCGGTTCCTCTCATTCCAGCCGGAGCACAGCATGCTGCTCACCCCACTTGTGTTGGAGGTGTTTGGCAATGAGATTTCTTAAGATGACTTTCATTTAAGATGAAGTGTGAATGAATCAAAGTGTAAAAAAAAAGTAGTAAGTTGGGTCTGAATTATCTTTTTTTGCTATGGGAAATGACTGAGAGTCTTTACTCAGGAGCTAATTAGCTGCGGTTGTATATAGGGCGTACTATTTAAGACCCATCTGGAGAGGATCCAATGAACGGTTACCCTGCTTTCTGTAATTCTGCTACACAATGGGGCAAGAATCCCATGCGATGCTTTTGATGTAATGTTCCAGTATAGGAAGCTTTGCCATGTTGTGTGCCTTTTCGATAGCAAACGTCAACTTTGATCATACTTGGCCTTTCTATAGGCGTTTTTGTGTACAAAAGCCATGGTTTGCGAAATCGGAAACTTGACAATCGCACGTGCCAAATTCTGAAGGACTGTATAAGCCGTCAAGTCTATAAATAATATTTGATAGTGTAAATATGTTAAGGAAGTAATTAACCAAAGTACAGTATGTTCCCATATGTGTGTGATGTAACCAGACAGAGATCTACCTACGATCCTTGTCCTCATCTGGGCAGAGTTACTTGTTTGGTACTGAAGCTTGGCCAACTTAACGGAGGAAGATATGTTGACGGTTTCTTTCCTCATAGGGTAACGTTCACATGCCGCAGAAATCCCTTCACCAGAATTGGATTCCTTTCTGTACGTGTGTATGGTATTACTTCTGCCGCATGTACGTGCCTGATTTCAGAGCTATGGAACATTGGCAGTCATTTCTACAACCAAGTGTAGGCAACTATTATGTAGAGACTTAGGCCGAATGCACACAACCGGGTCGGATCCCGCAGCGGAATCCAACTCGGTGCCCCGCCAGTGAGCCCTGCGTGCCTGTCCGGATGCTTTTTCCTCTGTACTACGGATGTGCCAGTCAGCGGGCATGCGCAGTATAGATGTGACTGTGCCATCGCTAGGCGATGACGCGGATCCTACGGCCTTTCCACAATGATTATTGCGGAAGGGCCACAGGATGGATAGCTTCCGTTGACTTAAATGGAAGCCATCTGCATGGAATCCAGCTCAAAATAGAGCATGCTGCGATTTTTTTCCCCCGCGAGCGTAAAATCACAATAGAGTTCTGCTCATGGACATTGAAACCCGCATTCCCATTGCATGCTATGGCAGGTACTTGGTGCGGAATCCGGAGGCGGACGCCCGCTCCAAATTCTGCAATGCAAACCCGGCCGTGGGCCTTAGTGTAAGTCATTAAAAGTGCAGCCTACCTGGAAAGAAATGCTTCAGGTCTTATCAAGTCCTGAAGATTGTGATGTTTTTAGATATTAGGATCCGTTATTGGTATATTTTATTGGGTGTTAAAGTAAATGAGAGTAAATGTATATTTTCGAATTGCAGATAATTCTATTTTAATATATATATATATGCTTTTTGAAGAAAAGAAAAAGACATGCCCGTATTTTTGCTATGAAATAGTCGAATGCTGCTGTCCACATAACACTTGAGCTTGACCTATTGACTAGATATTGAGAGTCCAGCCTGCATGTACCAGTATCTACACGCAAAAACACAATCACGATGGTAATCCGTTTTTTTTTTGTTTTTTTTTTAAGAATTGGAATTCTGTATAAAAGAATATTTTTAACAGTAATCAGCTAAGTTGGTGCTTTTCCGTATGGCCTAGGTAGGGTATGCCCACATGTGGCAGAGCTATACGTGTAAATGGGGTTCGAAAAAATGCATGTACAGCCCCATTCACACAGAAGAATTGCATTTTCAGTTGCAGACATATTGTCACTTGTGAGCGTACCCTAATGAACAAGATTGTATTTTATGCAAATGGTATACTAGTAAGGGTGGTTTCAGAAGAACGTATGCGCAAATACGTTCGCCACTACGGAACGTATTTGCGCCTGCACGAGGTTAAGAGATGGCAAGAAACAGGCTGATACGTCCGTGCCGACAGTTAGTTAAGTTATTTTTACCAATTAAATGCCAGTTCACACGCGTGTTACACCCTCCCCGTAGAGTAGAACGGCAATTAAATGCCTAATTACGGCCAGCTGTCTTCTTTTCCCTCTGTTGAACGCAGGGTAACTCCCTCCCTTTTATTTAGGCTGCCATAGACTTCTACGGCAGCTTTCTGTGTAACACGGATAAAGATAAAGCAGGTCCTATTTTTTCTCATACAAAGATTTTGCGCGGCAGTAATACATTCGTCTGAACTAATCTATTTAAATCAAAGGCTTCGCTTCATCGCCGTGAGATTTTTACGTACGGAAATACCTCCACAAATACGTTAGTCTGAAACCGCCCTAAGACTCCAGCCCAATGCAAGCAGCACATCACTGTACAGGCTGTACGGACTGCTGCATAGCGGGGCAGAATGTCATGTGCCATTGTGCAACGCCCGTACATCGCTTCTAGCGGATGGAGCCTTGTATGAAACCTGACCTAAAATAGTTGTGTGTGTGCCCATATATTTGTATGGGTCCCGTATTATGCTTCTGTATAACTTGGATATTGTACAGAGCCTTAGCATGGCTATATATCTAAGCCTTTAGGGTGTATTCACCTGATTGCATGGTTTCTACTGTGACTTTGCACAAGCTGTACCAAAAAAAGAGGCAAAACTGCCATCTGTGAATGCACCCTTAAGTTGGTGGACCACAAGCTAAGAACTGGTATAGAATAGAAAGTGGCATAGAACGGAAAATAATTTTCTTTATGATGTGCCAATATTTGGCATATATATATATATTCCTCGTATATATTTGACACTTTCTGTCACTACAGAATCAGGCTTGTAGGTTCCCACATCACCATATTCCATCAGTTGCTGTGCGGCTCCAGCACCACAATCCAGCAGTAGACTGTTCGGAAGGATCTTTGTAAAGGCAATACTCTAACTAGTTTGGTGGTCTGTACTCTGCAATAGCCGTTATCATGACAAGGAGCGCTGAAGAGATCGCTGTACTTGTGTAATAACAGTATTACCGGCAGGATGATTCTCTTATAGCTTTTTAATAGAGATGAGCGAGTATACTCGCTAAGGCACATTACTCGAGCGAGTATTGCCCTAGACGAGTATCTCCCCGCTCATCTCTTAAGATTCGGGGGCCGGCGGGGGAGAGCGGGGAGGAACGGAGGGGAGATCTCTCTCTCCCTCTTTCCCCCCGCTCCCCGCCGCAACTCACCTGTCACCGGTGCCGGCCCCTGTATCTTTAGAGATGAGCGGGGAGATACTCGGTTAAGGCACTACTCGCTCGAGTAATGTGCCTTAGCGAGTATACTCGCTCATCTCTACTATTTAACTTTTTGAAATGAACTTTTTTGGGATGAGGGATTTATTTAGTTCTCTTTAACATACTTTGATCTCATTGCAGATGAGTGATAACTTGAAATGAAGCACTAAGTGGGGCATTGCTCCATGTATTTGGGACAGCTGTAAACATAGTGGCCTTCGTTACATATAGAGTACCTATATCCAAAGCCGGAATCGTGAAACACAGCAGATATTTGCACTAAATCTAAGTTATTATTGAATCTTTTGTCCTAGCCATCAGTTGAGTCTAAAGCCGCATTTACACACAACAGTTATTGTTTGAACGACTTCTTTGCACAGAAATGCTGAGCCGTATGCGCAGTACAGATAACGCCGCGCCATTGCTAGGTAAAGATGCCGATCCCATGACCTTTCCGCAATGATGATTGCAGAAGGGCTGTGGGTCAGACAGCTTCCATTGACTTCAATGGAAGCCGTCCGCACAGAATCTGCCTAAGAATAGAGTATGCTGTGATTTTTTTTCAACCATGAGTAGAAAATCGCAATTGATTTCTGCTCATGGGCAGGAAAAATCGGTTTTCCATAGCATGCTATGGCAGGTATTTGCTGCGGAATCCGGAGGTGGACGCCTGCTCCAGATAACGCAATGTAAATCCAGCCACATGCAGGTGGCCCTAGTGGGAAGATAAGACATTGTCTTCTGCTGGCATCAGTAAACAAGTAGCCATTGTGTTTATGCAAGCCAAACACTCACCCCTCCCCTCAAGTTGTTCAGTCTTTCAAAGACTGACAAATACCATTTAAGCTAAGTGAAAAGCAAACGAACTAATGACCATTTTTATGCAGGCTGAAACTCAGTGATAAACGACAAATGAACGAATAGTGCTTCGCATTTCCATGTAACGGTTATTGCGCAAATGTGTTCATTTGAACGAATTTTGAGCAATAATCATTGCGTGTAAATGGGCCTTAGGCAGCATCCGAAGTCTCTGCTCCTGAATTCCATTTTAATCCTGGACAAAATAGTGCAATATGCTATTTCGTTCGAGAACTGGCTGAACAAGAACCAAACGGACCCTTTATAGTCAATGGGGTCCGTCTAGTCCTGTTCGGCTCTATCATAAGATGGATCCAATTGGGCAGGTGGATTCCGTTTTATCTTGCTACCATGATAGAGCCGGAGCATGGAACCCACACTGCAGATATAGATGTAGGCTCATGAGTGACACTAAATATACGAGTACGCGTATCACAATGTTTGCAGTATTTTTGCTATTGCTGAACTTCTAGTGCGCATAAGAGTATATAATATGACAACTCGAACACTGTGACGTATCATTGCAGATTTTCAGTGTAGATTCTGCATTGCAATGCAAGCAAAACCGGTTTTACAAAACCCCATTACAATCTAGGGAATAAACCTGTGCAGATTTGAGGGTCTCCTGCAGATTTTCCAATCCGTGGTATGACCTACCTGCTGCACATTCCATCCAACCTTGCCAGGGTTTAAACTCATAGTAGATGGGAAGTTTGAAGTATATAGCAAACTTAGCATGCAGCGCAGCGATCTGCACATTTCACATGACCTGAAGGTAAGTGTATACAGTTCAGCAGAGAACTGACAACATGATTACTGTAAACTAGCTTCACTCCCAGTGATGAAGTGCATTGT
This sequence comes from Eleutherodactylus coqui, assembly GCF_035609145.1. Lineage (NCBI taxonomy): Eukaryota > Metazoa > Chordata > Amphibia > Anura > Eleutherodactylidae > Eleutherodactylus > Eleutherodactylus coqui. The sequence continues at coordinate 465,687,127 of NC_089837.1, read as the reverse complement.
GCATTGTGATGAGGCCATTGTCTGGGGCATAGAGAAATGATGGAGTTCCTATAGCCCTCACATTATTTCAGAAGGTAATCAGCCGCTGATCATCATTTGTTTAATGGTGCCTTACCTGCATTTCCCAATGACTGCCTCACCCATCATGGCTATGTTCACACGGGACGGATACGCTGCAGAATTTCCACAGGGCAGTTGAGCAATTGGCCTGAAATCCACAAGACATAAAGTTGCTGTTTGTTGCAGAATTCGTGGTGTTTATCTCGATGCATTTTTTTCAGTGCAAATTTTTGATTTTTTTGTTCATTTTTGTGGATTTTCCACTATGTTCCTCTGCTTTGGAAACATGCAGAAAAAGCCCCTTATGCGCTGCTTTTCCGCAACATTAAAATCCACAAGAACAATTACGCAGCGGATATTTTCCTTTCCGTATAGGCAAAAAATCACTAAAATTCATTCATTTAGCTGGGATTTCAAAACGCTGCGGATTGTACGCCGGAAATTCAACAGCAAACATTCTGCAGCGTATCTGTCCCGTGCGAACATAGCCTATAAGGCTTGTCATTTGCTCATATACCAAATGCATTGTAAGTAATTTGAAGAAGTAGATAGTTTTTACTGAGGGCCGTTCTTTCAGGCTGTCCATTCTGTTGCCAAGACATACTGTATCTTTTTTTACTTAACCCTTTCCAATCCAATTTGTATCCTCGTTTTCCTAGGAGGGTTACTCTTTTTCTGCCATTATACAACAGCGCTATCTGCTGGCTAAAGCCAGTATTGCATGAGGTGACACATTGGATAGGCTGTGACAGCAGAGAGGCTGGGAATATACAGTAAGAGAACCCCGATGGATGTCTTACAACATCGGAGCTGTACAGCCTTAAATCATAATGTCTTCAGAGGTCAGACAGTGGATTGGAAAGCGTTAAATGCATGATTAATTTTGCTTCTACAGAGGTACCAAGTTGGGAAAGATTATAGAGGGCAAATTCCTGCAGACTTGAACGCAGCTTGAACAAGACCACATACATACAGTAGTTGTATATGGGTTATACCCATCAAAATAAAAAAAAATGAAATAAATCTTCTTATTTGTATAGGCCCAACTTTCAGGTATATTATTTATTACCCCCCACCCAGCTGGGCACTCATTTTACCAACCTCCAGAAGGATGGAAGGCTCAGTCAACCTTGAGCCGGCTACCTGAACTACGCGGGGATTGAACTCGCAACCTTCAGGTCGTGAGCGAGCGCTTAGGACTGTATTTCTGCTACCTTAATACTCTGTAGGACAGAGACTGGACTGCATTTATTTAGAACAGTAAATTTAAATATATATTCTCTTTAATCAGTGTTGATTGTACTGATACTGCGATACTGCGAACATGGGGCTAATATTGGGTAGCAGTAAAAAATCTGGTAGTAACTGATATATCGTAAACTACCAGAGAAAATCTCTATGACTGTTTCAAGACAGGATGAGTTAGGAGTCGGTACAAAGCAACACAGGGGCGAGTTGAGACATCAAAGCAAGACATTGGCTCATACTTACAAATAATTGCCCATTTTTTGCTCACCACTTCCTCAGCTGCTTATATGACTCCCATTGAAGTGATCCCTATTCTGGGGATTGGTATGGATCCAAGAAGTAGGGCCTCATTTATCCTTAATCTTATTCTATGGATATGCCACAAATGTTTTAGCTAGCAATATTACTTTAAAGGGTATTTTATCTGATAGAAATAAGGGAGATGGAACAATACCTCTGCAATTCATCTCCCTTATTTGCATATCACCCAGAGGAGCATGGAGGGCCTTATTACTCATCTTCTAGGCGCTCTCCTTAAGGAGTGATGTTATACAGACATGTTATACCTTTGCTCACGCATACTGCCACATGACAGTGCTGTTCAGCCTTTGAGATACAGCTCCCATAGACGTTGATAGGACCCCACTGTACCCTTTTATACGGTACATTTTGATTTCATTGGCTTTTTGCTGCCAGATTACTTTTGGACCCAACAGAAAATTGTGCCATGTTACATCAGTTGCTGGATTACAGAAGTATTCCGCACTGGAAGCATTGCTTCTAGGATGGAATATCATAACGTGGCATCATATGTTGACCTTCGGTGCCTTTTATTGTGGTATATATAACAACTTAGGAACATTTAAGACTAGCCTAAGATGGGCATGCTTTTGCATCCATATTATGGTAGGAAATCTTTGCTCAACTGCGGATCTGATCATTCAAAATAATAGTCAAAAGGATTTGACAAAGAGATGTAAGTTGGTGGTTAGCGGTTGTTTTTACACGATAGAGCACATTTGTTTTGGCAATGAACAATGACTCAATTGTACCTCCTCGCTTTGTCTTGATTATCACAAAAAACAGAGTGGTTTTGCAAAATTAGCCAAATTTTAAAACTGTCTTACAAATGAGATCTGAGGGTCTCCGCTAACAGACTTTATATTACAGAGATATATTTTAGTACGGTATATTAGACTTCTAGCACACAGGAAGCAGATGGACATGCAGCACATTAGCATGTCCTATTTCTCGTCTGTGATATGGGCAAGAATAGGACGTGCAACAGGTTTTTCACCAGGAGCCATATTTTCAGACCTTATAAATTAGCCTTATATGAACAGTGAAAGTAGAATCCTTCTGTATTCCAAATGATCTAACCATCATCTCAGCTGACAGCAGTTCCTCCCAATTGTTCTGTCTATATGACCAATGAGCTTATTTCAGCATGTTTTGTGTGTTATAAAAAAAAGCGTAGTATTCCACTACCGGTCTCTTTTGGCTTGTAGGAACAAATGGTAGGGCATATGGAAACCCAACATACCCAGTACTTTTTCACCCCTGACATCTGCCGAAATAGGATAGTAAGCCAAAGAGGGAGTGTGGAACTGGCCATGAAAAGAGTGGAAATAGCAAGAGTTGTGTGATCAAGCACCAGTTGGGGGCTTAAAGGGGTTACCCAGCTTTAGACTGTTGATAAGCGTATCCTCAGTTTAGGTCACTAATAGTAGATCGATGTGGGTTTGCCACCTTGGACCCCCACTGATTAGCTGTTCCCCAGAATGCTGTGCTTTGCTATCTGCAGAAAGTAGCTCAGTACACAGACAGCTCAATTTCCATTGCAGTGGCCAGGCTTGGTATTACATGCAGAAGTCTTAGTCACTTAAATGGGAACTTTGCCTGTAATACTAAGTCTGGCCACTGCAGCAGGAACGGAGCTGTTTGCTTCCTGCAGAAATCATTTAAGTGCACAAGCGCATTAGCCTGTGAACAACTGATTGGCAGGGACCCCATTTGGCACACCGCCACTGATTTACTATTGATGGCCTATTCGGCGGATGGGTTATGAATAGTTTACAACCCTTTAATCTTGAATGTAGCTATGGGCCTCCTCTTTATGTACTTCGCTAAATAGTACTTTGTAAATGTTGTCTGGAGGGGGCTTCCTTCTGCTTGTATTACAGGACTCAGACATATGATTATTTTTCACATCATTCTAATAACACCGGTACATACTTATGGGAGATGGTATAGAATATTACATATGGCATAAACGTATTGTGCACATCTGTCAATGACTAACCAGAATATGTAAGAATTAGGGCTCACTCCTATGGGGGTATATCACTGGTGTGTTACGCGGTGCCAAAAGCCCATTGTTGTCTACTGGGCCACTCACACTTGCGCTTTTCTTACGCCACATTACCTATTTAGTGTGTATTGTGCACCAATATAGGCAATGGGGATTTAACATACCCAGCAAATACGCACATACATATGCGCTTTTGCTCTGTACTGCGTACTATACGCCAATGAGAGTGAGCCTTTTAAGTCATGCACAGATTGGTAGGTTTTCATTCTGCCTCTGGGCTTATTCCCATGAGCGTGGGCACAACCACACTCGGTAGTTACACCTGAACGAATGGAATCTCTTCCCCTTCGCCGGCTTTTCAAACTCTGCGCCAATGTTTTATATGCCAACAATTATTACACTATTTGTATGAATACAAATTGCGTCTTACAATCCAGGAGGAACTCGCTGTTTTATTTGTATGTAAATGTATTTTTGGTAAAATTTACTGTGACAAAAAGGAAAAAAAAAGTCTATTTTGATGTATTAGATTGTATTCTCTAATGTTATGCACTTTATACAGGAAAGATTGAATATATATAAATTATAGATGTTTTAATTCTGGTTTTAAAAAAATATTAAGTGTTTGCTTTTTTTCCAGCTCAGAACTCTTAATTGATAAGATGTGAATGTGAGATGTTCTTAAAGAAAGCCTAAAGAAACAGGAAAAGGGAAATGACATGCCATTGTACGTGCCTTGATGTTTGTAATAAAGTGTTTAGTTTGTGGTTTTGATTCTCTTGTCTTTTTTTTTATTTCTTGCAAATGTGTTGTTTGTGTGTATTTGCATTGTATCAAGTTGGGAACTAAGTAATAAGAATCTTTCAAAATACACATTCTAAGAATGGGATGATCTCAGAACTCACTTTCATTCCTCCTCGTCAGGGCTTCATTCACAGAGCATTGTAAACTGTGTTCAGTGGTTCTACCCCAGGGCTCCATCTGGATAAGCTGAAAACAGTGTCCAGAGGTTGCTATTCGTTAAACGGAGAGTGACTCTGCGAGCCTTTATCTACATTTTAGCAGATTTTCATTCTATTGCAGCATTTTGGCTGGACAGAGTAGCTACAAAACTACACGCATTGCCACAACAACCAAAACGCCTATAAGGAGTTGTCGGAATCAAAGAAAATTGTAACACTGATATAAGTAAGTGATTCCAATAACAAAGCAAAAGGATCATTTATTGCAGGAAACAACACTTGGAGGGAGTCTTTATTGTACCACCTCTAGCTTGGATAAAGATGTGATACAGGAGGGCATAGAGGCTCTAGTACCCTGTTATACTGCCTCTAGCTTGGATACAAGATGTGATATGGGCAGGCATGGAGGCTCTAGTACCCTGTTGTACCGCCTATAGCTTGGATACTAGATGTGATACAGGCGGGCATGGAGGCTCTAGTACCCTGTTGTACTGCCTCTAGCTTGGATACAAGATCAGACACGGGCGGGCATAAAGGCTCTAGTACCTCTGTTGGGCTACCTCTAGCTTGGATGCAAAATGTGATATGGATGGGCATGGAGCATACAGGTTCTGGATGGTATCCTGTGGCATATTGCCCCACATTTGATGTAAATGAGCCTCTAAATCATGCAAAATCGTATGCTGTTGAAGTTAATGTCCCAGATGGTTCCATACATGTTCTATTGGCGAAAAATCTGGCAATCGGGCAGGCTACGGAAGTGTGGCAATGTTGCGGAGGCATTCCTGTGACACCATTTCTGTGTGCGGCTGAGCATTATCTTTCTGGAAAATGCCTCTTAGGTAGCCCTTCCATGTGGCTGAACGATGCCCTGAACATATCACTTAGCTGTCACTGTCCCTGCTCCACAGCAAAGGCAGAATTGAGGTGATCACCCCTAGGTTTCCACAGCCATCATCAGCTTCTGGGAGCCTTTTTATAGGGCAAGGGTGGAACCACTTTTAGGAATTCAGGTGCAAGACTGTTTTTCTAATCACGCCACAACTCTAATCATTTGCATATCCGCCAGAGATTTAACTGCATAGCGAGTTTTGCAGCAAAACGACAACTCCTTCTAGGTTTCCACAGCCATCATCAGTGCCCAAACTAAATCCGGCATCATCACTGAAGACAACTTGGTTCCATTCTGTAGCAGTCCAGTTTTGGTGGGTAGGTGTCAAAGGCAATACATGTATTGGACATCGCAAGACCAAATGTCCTTCAGTCAATCGCATGGAAGTGGTTCCAGCAGGCAGAGGGGTCTGTAACAATGGTGCCACCTGTCTCAAGATGGCCTTTCACTGAATGGACTACTTAAAAATTAACGTTTATTAATTAATGTTAAAAACCTTCCCGGTACAGACTAAACAAACAAACATCCAATCCGATAATTCCTTGATATGATAAGGGCGGCATAGAGGCTCTAGTACCCTGTTGTACCGCCTCTGGCTTGGATGAAGATGGGATACAGGCGGGCATGGAGGCTCTAGTACCCTGTTATACTGCCTCTAGCTTAAATGCAAGATGTGATATGGGTGGGCATGGAGGCTTTAGTACCTCTGGGCCACCTCTAGCTTTGATGCAAGATGTGATACGGGAGGGTATGGAGGCTCTAGTACCCTGTTGTACTTTCTCTAGTTTGGATGGAAGATGCGATACAGGCAGGCATAGAGGCTCTAGTACCCTGTTGTACCGCCTCTAGCATGGATACAAGATGTGATACGGGCAGGCATGGAGGCTCTAGTACCCTGTTATACTGCCTCTAGCTTGGATACAAGATGCAATGTGGTTGGGCATGGAAGCTCCAGTACCATATTGGGCTATGCCGGTGTCTCCTGTGGATGTTGGGGGACAATTACTGGTCTAGGCAGACGACCATCAATAAGTGATTTCTTGACACGTGATATATATTCCCTCCCTTCATGATTATACCTTATAATTTTTTTTCCACAAGGAATAAACGGATTCGATGTTTGTTTGTTTAGTCTGTACCGGGAAGGTTTTTAACATTAATTAATAAAGGTTAATTTTTAAGTAGTCCATTTAGTGAAAAGCCTATACTTCTGGATTATTCCTGTTCAGTGAATTGTCTCAGGATGGCAGACAATGAAACAGTTGGAACTGCTTGTGTTTATTAGACAATCCTACTGGTAGTCTGTCTGGGGTGTTCTGAGCCCAGTCACCTTGTGTGCATTCCCTCATGTATCCACTGGTCCCAAAACCTCCTAACAGTCTGGTCAGAATGACCCAGGTGGTGGCAATTTGTCAATATGACCATCCAGGTTCTGGCATTCCAGTAATGTGCTCCCTGTCAAACTCTGTTGACCACTAAACGCCTTTATGATGTGAAATCAAAGAGATTTCGCCCAGTTAACAGACTCTCTACACAAGCAGAAAAAGAGGTCCACTATACAGAAGTAGCTTCTGGGAGCCTTTTTATAGGGCAAGGGTGGAACCACTTTTAGGACCTCCGGTGCAAGACTGTTTTGCTAATCATGCCACAATTCTAATCATTCGCATAGCTTCCTGAGATGTAACTGCATACTGAGTTTTGCAGCAAAACAACAACTCCTTCTAGGTCCTTGATTTTTTTTTTTTTACAAAGTATGTATATTATTCTGTCTGACCAAAATGATGAAACAAAACTACTGCGTTTCCCTGAAAATAAAACCTACTCCGATATAAGTCCTACCCTGATTTTCGGGGGCACTTTAAATATAAGCCTCCGCCAGATACACTACATGAAAAAAACGATACTCACCTAGGAAGCAGTTTTCTGGTCCCTCGCGCTGGGCTGTGGCACTCCAACAGTTTTCCGTGTAGGCCTCAGCTTTGAGAGAGCATTCTCTTCCTGATAACAGGGCTTGAATACTCTGCCTCCAGCAAGAGATTGCTGTGATTGGATAACGAGCCAATCAGAGCCGCTGAATGACATCATTGAATGGCCGTGATTAGTTTATCAAGCGCCGGCTCTGATTGGCGTGATCCAATCACAGCAATCTCTTACTGGAGGCGGGGTATTCAAGCTGAGAACTACACGGAAGCCTGCCAGAACGCCGCCTGCTAGGTAAGTATTAAGACACCCCCCGAAAATAAGACACTGTGCCTTTTTGGGCCAAAAATTATTATAAGACAGTATCCTATTTTCAGGGAAACACTGTATGTAAACTTCAGAAGGGTCGGTGCTCCAGAGATTATTCTGATTGCCAGATTGGAGCCAGGAGGGATTTTTTTCCCTTAAATGAGGAGAATTGCCTTGTACCTCATTGTTTTTTTGGCTTGTTCTGGATCAACATTGGGGGGTAATAAGCTGAATGGACATTTGTTTTTTTTTCGGTCTTACATACTATTTTACTATAAAATCAAATGGAAACCTGCTAAAATGAAGACCAAAATTTGAACCTTTGATCTTCATCTTACTAATAGCAACCTACTGTATGATTCCAGCTGGGTTGCCAAAAACTGCTTCCAGACTGAACTAAAAGGTTGCCATTCGTAGAAACCTTGTCGGGAATTTCCGAACAGTGTTAGGCTGCATTCCCACGAATGTATATCGGCTCGGTTTTCACGCTGAGCCGATATACATCGTCCTCATGTGCAGGGGGGGGAGGATGGAAGAGCAAGGAGCAGAAACTGAGCTCCCGCCCCCTCTCTGCCTCCTCTCCGCCCTTCTGCACTATTTGCAATGAAAGGAGGTGAGGCTAATTTGCGGAACTTAGCCCCACCCCCGTCCCGCCTCCTTTCATTGCAAATAGTGCAGAGGGGTGGAGAGGAGGCAGAGAGGGGGCGGGAGCTCAGTTCCTGCTCCTGGCTCTTCCATCCTCCCCCCCCTGCACATGAGGAGGACGTATATTGGCTCGGCGTGAAAACCGAGCCGATATACGTTCATGTGAATGCACCCTTTAAGATGCAATCTGAGTGTATCTAAAAAGGACTATAGTAGTTAAAACCAGATTAATCTAATCAAAAAAATGCAACTTGTTCCATATTTTTTAATCAGATTAATGTTAGAATGAATTAAGAATTAGATCGCATTTTATTGAAAGTTTTGCAATAAATAATGAACACAAAATCCACCGATTTCCTGATGAGCTCCAGTTTATGCGTAAACCACAGTAATCTCCAAACTCAGTAAGAGTAGAAATGGCATTAGTGAATGATATCTCAGGGTCTCTCCAAAACACCATTGGCATACAGTACAATTTTTCTGGTCACCCAATATAAGCCCCGTGATATTAGGCCATGAGCAAAAACCACTTTACATTGTACCGGTATGCACAAGAAATTGGACCGGTTAAGCTTTTGATCTAAAGTTTATTGTTCATATTAGGCATTTTGTACATTTGAATGTGTATATGGAATGCAGTTTAGTAACTAATCAGTCAATGTCAAGGTGCAGGCCTCAAAGCCTCATAACTTTAGTAATATCCAATAATATTTCACTAATTATATGTTGTAGTGTGTGTCTTTGTGAAGCAATATTAGCTATTTTCATAACAATTCATGTAATTATTTGTGCAAGCTACATCTAAACTCGTAAATCAACTTTAATTATTAGGAACACATTTTGAGAATCAGTGCAGCAGTACAGACAACAAGTTATGTATGAAGCCGGAATTTCCACAATCACTCATTTTGTGCTCCTAAAGTGGAGACCAGTCATCGTTTCCTACCTAATCTCTGACACACTTGTCTGTAGTCTCCTGTCAGCGCTTCCTGGTCAGGGGTTTCAAAAACCCCGCCTCCAGGAAGCGCTGGCTCTGACTGGTTCTCCAGCACCGTGGCTCAGCCAACCACTGCAGTGCTTGATGAACCAATCACAGCCATTCAATGCGATGCCTGTGATTGGTTCATTGAGTGCTACAGTGAGTGAATGGTTCTCAGCCAATCAGAGCCAGCATTTCCTAGAGACAGTATTTTTGAACCCCCTGACCAGGAAGCTCTGGCTGAAGACTACAGACAAGTGCCGCTGAGCTTTAGGAGGTGATGTATTATTTTTTGTTTTTTTAATGCACAGAGGACTTATTTTCGACATAGGGCTTATATTTCAAGCCCTCCCGAAAATCCCGGCAAAAGAGCGGCGACAAAGTACACAGATGCAATATCACTGTGATTTTCTCACGGCGATATCGCTGTTGCTCCTTGTGCAAGAGGCCGAGTTCTTTTTTTTCTGCATCTCTTCAAATAAAACCTACAGCATGCGAACGGCAGCTAAGTGTCCTTTCTTTGTAACCCCATTGATTTGAATGGACGAGTCTCATCTGCAAGTCACATCAGATTACAATACACAACACAGACTGTTTGAAAACTTAAGAAAACTGTTATCAGGATGTCCTGACAATCACGGCTGCATAACGGGACAAAACAAAACCATTCATTTTCATGGTTCTGTTTTCATTAGCGGTATTCTCGCCCGTTAATAGTATGGCCGAGATAAAATAGGACTTGCCCTAGCATAAACTACGTGCGGGAAAGATAGGGTAGGACCTATTTTCCGGCTGCTTTATATGACATTTTGCGCTATAGAGCAGAGTTTGAACACTCAGACAAAAAAACCAAAAACCCTGTTCATGCGCAACTACGCTCCGTAGCGGTAAGCATAGTGGCGCATACGGCCATGTATTTTGGTCCTTACTGCGGGGGGAATGAGCGTGAGTTTTGAGACAATACATTATGGAATCTGCGCCTCTGAAGCTATCCATACATAGTTGTTCAAGGCTTTTTTTACTTCGTGAGTCGTGACACATTACTTTTAAGATTATTAAATGCTAATTTATAATGGCTTCTGAATTGGTGACAATAAGCACTTTATTTCGACCTCCATATAACAGGGACTAAGAACATTCTGTTCCTTTATTCTTTGTCACTTTATGAATTTACCAGGTTGACAGTTCATTCAATTTGTAAGTCACAAATATTTTCTCTTTCATACAACAGAATGAGATCGTTAATACCGTTATAAGTATTGGGGTTGTACTACATATAGTGCAAGGCTTTAGAAGCAGCCTAGACCTACACTGATCAAAACAACGAAGGGAACACTTAAATCACACATTAGATCTCGGTGAACAAATGACAAACTCAGTGTGACCATGACCCTATTGGAGGTCATGTTGTAGGTTTCTGGCAGGGGTCATCCTGTTCTTTCTCGCACAAAGGAGAAGATACCGGTCAGGATGTTGGGTTGATGCCCTTCTGTGGCCTTATCCAGCTTTCCTAATGTATCTGCTCCTTATTCTTGAGACTCTGCCATTGAGACACAGCCAACCTTCTTGTAATGGCACGTATGGATGTGCCATCTTGGATGAGCAGGTCTACTTGTTCAACCTGATTAGGCTGCAGGTATTGCCTCATGCTACCAGTAGCGCCTCATGCTGCAGCTTGGTGGATGGCTGCTGGTACCCTAGGAGAAAGTAGAGGCCTATAGTTGGTACCTACAGTACAAGGAGCAGGGAACGCCAACAGCCCATCACCGGAGGGACAGTCCCTGATAGAAAACAGCTGGAAATGGTGCTCACAGTACTGCTCCTCGCTGCTGAAGGCCCGCCTGCTTCTGGCCTTGCCACCTACAGGCTATAGGAGAAGAGGAGCTGAGATTAAGTCTCAGTAAGGGCCCTACTGAGTATTGCCAATCCAAAGGACAAGCACAGGGTACAGGGTCAAACAGGGTAAAGGAAGTGGTGGGGGAGGGACAGAGCCATGCGCCAGATTCAAACGCATAGCAGGGGATTTGGGCGAACAGAAATGCCAGAATTTGCCAGCACTTGTCAGCGCTTGACTTCCACCCCTTGATTATGTTAGTGGTGACTTAGCTTGAAAATAGGGGTGACAGAACTAATACAAGTGCTTGTTCTGTGCAATGCTCCAGCCATCTTTTATATAAATAGGGCAGTATATATATTAAAGCTGTATGGGCCATTCACCAGCCGTTATATGTGTATGTACAGATGTTTAGTGAATTAGGGAGTATGGGGTTTGGGGGATGCAGTGAGATGAATGAGATTGGGTTTCTAAGGGGATATGTAGAAGCGGGGTAAATGAGAAGAAATAAATTAGGGAATACGGTATGATTCTAAAAAGATGTGTTTTATGTCATGCTTAATACTATTGGCGTTGGGAATTAACCTGGTTGTCTGAAGTAGCGCATTCCAGAGAAATGGGGCAGCTCTCTAAAAATCTTGGAGACGGGAGTGGGAATTTAGCCTTAGGTCATTACCAAAGTAGGTAAGCATTGAGGAGAAAGGAGATATAGAGCAGTGCAGCAGTGTAGCCTGACGGGTGAGAGCGATGTGTTATAGGCCTCTTTCACATGGTCAACAGCAATATCGCCAAAAGAAAATCGCTGCAATATTGCAACTGTGTTCCCACAATTTCTGTGTGATATTACTGCTTTTTCTCACGTCAGTATCGCGATTCTGTCGCACTACAAAGTCACGTGATTTTGTAGCGCTCTTTTACCAGGATTTTCAGGGGGCTTGAAATATAAGTCCTACCCTGAAAATACACCCTAGCTGCATTTAAGAAGAAAACAAAATAATACAATTTAACAGCATTGAATGGCTGTGATTGGATCATCGAGTGCTGCATTGATTGGCTGAGCCGCGGCGCTCGTGAACCAATCAGAGCCAGAGGAGGCGGGATTTATGAACTCCTGACCAGGAAGCGGCAGCTAAAGACCTCAAACAAGTGTCCAGAAGCTTCGGTGTTATATCCAAAATTGTACAAACAGAAACTACAGGGCATCCTGCAAAAAACGAGCCCTCGCACAACTATGCTGATGGAAAAATAAAAATTAGGGCTGTCAGAAGATGGTGGCAGAAAATATATTTTTTTCCAAAGATAGTTTTATTTATTTTAGAAGTAGTATAGCAAAAAAAAAAAGAAAAGTTTGGTAATAATTGTACTGACCCACAGAAATAAAGTTATTATACCATTTTCCCCAAGCACCCCCCCCCCCCCGCTACATTTCACTACACTTACATGCTATACTAAATAGTGCAATGGAAAAATATGCAAAAGTACAAACCGTCGGACTGCTACATCAATAGATGAATAGAAGAGTTTAGATTTTTTAATATTGGGAAAGAAAAGACGGAAATGAAAGAAAAAAAAAAGGAAGCCGCTTCTTTAAGGGGTTAAGGACTCAGAAGTTGTTGAAGAACTGCATGCCACTTGTATTGCTTTCAGTCTCCTGAACTCAGCGCTGCTTCAGATTTTCTCCTCTGTACTCATATAAACCCTGCTCCCTGCAGCTTGCAGAAACTCAACAAACACCGGAGGTGTCAGAATGATTTCACTGTTCCGTATTTTTAACAGCATGTCCACATCAGCCGCACAAACAATTTGACTCCTGTGGCTAATTGAAATGAACCTGGCTTCTACAATGACCTGTTCTGAACCTTTAAATTCACTGTTCTGTCTTCCCTACACGTTACTTGTGTAGTCCGGCATGCAGGTAAACAAGCCTGTAGGAGGCGCTAAAATTCATGGAGTCAAAATGTAGTGGGAATACAGGGCAATAGAGCAAAAAACAGGGGGTAAACAGATGGGCGTGATTTTGGCCCGTTCTGCGGACGCATAATGGGATGAAACAAAATTACTGATTTCAATAGTTTTGCTTTCAATATCGGGATTCTCGTGCGTTTTTACTACATGCAAGAAAGGGAAGAACTTGTCCTATCTTCTATGTGTGAGATAGATAGGGCAAGACCTTTCCTCCTGCTTTTTTTATTCAAACTCATACAAACTAGCACAGAGTATGAATCGTCTGAAAAAAAAAACCCTGTTCATGCGCCAATATGCTCCATAGCCACAAGCGTATTAGCGCATGCACCCACGTGTTTTTGCCCTTTTGCCTTTTGTAAACGCAAAATGTGTGTAATACACAGTGAATGGAGCACATTGATTTCAATGGGTTGTTCACATGGAAGTATTTTTTTTTCCTGCGTCGTGCAAAACAAAACTACAGCACGCTCTATTTTCCTGCACATTTGTAGAGCAAAAATCCCCACGCCAGTCAATGGGGATGCACAAGTACAGATACCTGAAACACTGCGTGATTGCGCAGGAAAAAGAACACACCAGGAACTCACTAAACTAGCCATTTTTTGTTTGCCACGTGCAAATGAACATGTTCTGCAGGCGCAAGAAGTATAGTAAGATACGCCAATGTGCGTGCAAAAAAGGGAATTTGTCAGCTCCTAAAAGTTCCATAAACTAAAGTCATGGGCCCATAGGGGTTGAAGCACTGAATTCATACTTACCTTGGTTGCTGTCCCCCATTGTCCGCCTGGAAAGCCGCCGTGCAGATAATGAGAGGACCAGTTCTGTCATTATGATCACATGCCTATGTAGTCCATAGGATGCATGCATTGGCAGCTTTGCAAGCGGACAGCTGGGGAGCGACAAAGAAGGGAAGTATGCCTCACTTCCTTCCAATGGAGGAAGGGGTGTTATAGGAGCATTTTTGGCTGTGATTCTTAAGGGTTTGAAATGTGGCATTTTAAGTCTTGGTAAGTATCTTTGTATCAATGGATACAACTAATTCAGCCTTCGGAAGGCAGAAGTATATCAGTGCCTTGGTCTGAGGAGCAACTTGTAGAGGAAGGCTCACTTCCTCTACAATAGATATCTTCACTTCCTATTGGTGGACATTTCCATCTTTGCTTGGAAATGTTTTTGTGATCAAACCAGGGGGTCAATGGTTTCTTTGAGTTTTACACTGTTACACTAGAAAAGTGAATGACTACAATGAGAGAAGACGTCAGCTGTGGGTTACTGTATGATTATATTATAGTCACTTACATGAACTGCAGAGTGCCTGTGTAGAACGGGTATCTACCACTACAGTACTGTATATGGTCACTGTGTGGTGGTAATGTAGTGTACAGAAGTTGATGTTCACGTGTGTTCTGGAAGTTTCTGGATGGTCTATGTTGTCTTCTGTTTCTGTATTTTTCCACCATCTTCTATGTGTATGAATATGATGTGTATTGCACACCTGCAGCACTGAATGGGTTACTGTCTGGGTTATGTCTGGGAAAGTATCTATTTGTATGTCATGTGACCTTGTTTTATATATGTGGATGCAAGGTGTATGAAAATGGTTGTTGTTGAGTTTTGTTTGTAGAGAGAGGAGTCAGTGGATAGTGAGCAAAGACTGGACTAGGCCAGTACTCAGAATCCTTCATTCTGATGACTAGAAGAGATGAAAGAGGCCGAGCGGATACCCCTTTAGGCCACAAACCCTTTCTTCTCCTTCTCCTGTTTCATGGAGTACCATGTGGTGTGAGGTGAAAAAGTTGCAAAGATCCGTAAGACTGGACCGGTAGAGTGTTGCTGGAGTTTCTCAAGAGTCGGTGTCCGGGACCAGGAAATCACAGATAACTAGGCCTGTGTAAGTCACCCTGTTTCTCCCGTATGTAAAGAGGACTGGCTTTACCGACCGTTCCCTATTTGGCCTTTTGAATTCTACCCTGTGTATCGACTCTTATTTATTCTTCAGAGAGATCACCACAGAGGAAGGAACGGTGGCATCACGGCTGCCAAGAAGGACTCAGGTAATCCTCAGGTAATTTAGTGTAAAAGCCCTAAAATAAGCCCTATCTGCATAAAAAAAGTAAGAATAAATCACCTAAGAGGCGCTGTCAGCTCCGCCGCAAGTTCTGGCAGACTTGCTTGTAGTCTTCAGCCAGCGCTTCTTGGTTTGAAGAATCAAAATCCCTGCCTCCAAGAAGAGCTGGCTGTTATTGGATCTTGAGCGCCGTGGCTCAGCCAATCAGAGTCAGCGCTCGATGAACCAATTACAGACATCGGATTGAATGGCCATGATTGGTTTATCGAGTGCTGCAGTGATTGACTGAACTGCGACGCTCCAGAACTAATCACAGCCAGTGTTTCCTGGAAGCGGGGATTTTGAATGTCCAAGGAAGCACTGGCTGAAGACTACAGACAAGTGTGTCGGCGGAGCTCCCAGCGCCTCTTAGTTGATGCATTCTTTTATTCTTTTTTTTAAAGGCCGCTAGGGCTCATTTTTGGGGTAGGGCTTATATTTCAAGCTCCCCTGAAAATCCCTGCAAAAGAGCGCTACAAAGTCACGCGACTTTGTAGTGGCACAAAATTGCAATATCGCCGCCAGAAAACGCAGCAATATCGCATGAATGCAGATGCGATATCGCTGCGATTGTCTTGCGGCGATATAGCTGTCACCTGTGTGAAAGAGGCCTTAGAATTTGTTCTAATCTTTGAAGACCCTAGCAAAGACCTCTGGAAGTGATCAAGACCAGCGCTACAGTTCTCTAATCAAAGCCTTATAAATGGACTGTGTTGTTGGTACAATATTTCAACATTTGGGGCTGCCAATAACTCTGAGGAGCTGTCCCCACCAGAGTTACTGTATCTGATTGGAAATCGCTGACAAACATCTTATCTGTCCCAAAAAGCAGCCATATCACAAATGAATGAGCTTACAAAACAAACGAGCTCCATCACATACCCATATTTGGCTGGAGATATGCTTGAGGGCGTTTTCACGACGTTTTGACACTGAGTGGGTGCATCAAAAAAATCGCATCTAAAAGATCCCGTAGTATACTATTCAATTCCCAATCATTGTATTAAAGACTTGTTTAACCCCTTGAGTGGCGGGTTTCCTACCACCCTGTCGTGCCCACCAGGGCAGGTTTTTTAAAATGGTCTGATCATTGAATTTCAACTAATTTTGCAGTTGCGTCTCAAGAGCCATAACTTTTTCATTTTTCCATTGACATGGCCATATGAGGGCTTGTTTTTTGCGGGACAAGTTGTGATTTTTTAAACAGGGGGGAGGAAAAAAAGAAATGGGGAAAAAAGAAAAAAAGGGGCCATGTCATTAAGGGGTTAAATAATGTATTAACTTCCTTCTCTGGGTCATTACGACGCATGAATACCACATGTGTGATTATATTTTTGATTTTTTACAAAGTGAAGGGAGATAAGTGTTTTTATAATTTTTTAACTTTTTTTTTTTATTTTTTTATTTTTTTTTCTTTTGTCCCTTTAGGGGACTTCCACAGGGACCCATCAGGAC
This sequence comes from Eleutherodactylus coqui, assembly GCF_035609145.1. Lineage (NCBI taxonomy): Eukaryota > Metazoa > Chordata > Amphibia > Anura > Eleutherodactylidae > Eleutherodactylus > Eleutherodactylus coqui. The sequence goes on along the minus strand of NC_089837.1, from coordinate 465,670,440 downwards.
CCCTGATCACATTCCGGGGGTCCGATGGTGACAGCCCTTTACATGCTGCAGTGACAACCCTTTACATGCTGCAGTCACATAGACTGCAGCATGTAAAGGGTTAACACAGCAGAGATCGGAGGTTTTCTCTGATCTCTGCTGTAAGAGCTGGTACCTAGCTGTCCTCTGACAGCCAAGCACCAAGCTCTCCCTGCCACAGAGACCATCGGCTTGCTTCTGACAAGCCGATGGTCTCTATGGCAACCTGTAAACAAAGCAGGGAGATTGCCGACATATCGGCAATATCTTCTGCTGGTTTTTCAAAGCCCTTGCACTGCTCTCTGTGGGTCTGTGCAGGCAGAGCACACTGTCACAGCTTGTGGCATTGTGCTCTGCAGCTCCCATAGTGATACATAGCCCGGAAATCTTCCGGGCTATGTTGCTATGAGCAGTGGAGCTCGTCCCCGGAAGATTTCCGGGTGTGCCACTCAAGGGGTTAAAGGGTCTGACATTGATTTAAAGGAATGCTGCCATCCAGTAGGTGGCGCTGCAGAGGTATTGTTCCATCTTCCTTATTTGTAGATGAGGAATAACAGTATTTAAAGGGGTTTTGTCACTAAAAAAGAAAAATTCTATCCTTATCTATTCCTCCCCCGGCAGTCTACTTAACAGATCTTCACCTCCCACATCTTCTCCTGTCTCCTGCAGTCCGCGGCGGGTGGGGGGGCACTTCACCTTCAGCTGCCTGATTCTTCTCCTTCCTGTGAGGTTACGTTCATTTGGCTGGCAGTCTTCTGCCTGCCAACCAATGTACAATACTTAACAGCTCACAGGCCAGGAGGGGGACTGCTTATCTTCTTCAAAGATTGCTTATGCGAGCTGTCTCTGAAATAGATTATAAATCCTTCCCAGGCAGTGAAGCTACAGCACAGGGATGTGACCTTCACTGACCCAGCCGGAAGGAATTTGAGGAATGCAGCCTTCATAACAAGATGAGCCTGGCGTGCGTGCGGTGAGGTGACCCGAGACACTGCAAAAGCACAGCTAGGAGAAGATGTGCTAAGGAAACTGACAGGGAAGGAATAGGTAAGTACAGATTTTTTTTTTTAAATGACAAAACCCCTTTAAGGTCATCAAATGTCTTGCAATCTGTACGTATTCCCCTGTTGAGGCTGTAACTTTGAGTCTCAGTTCTCAGATCTAAGGGGAGGAGCCTAGCTACTATTCTTTGTTATACAGATTGTGCACAGACAACTACAAAACTGTAACATGCACAGAGAGACATAACTTCTTTGTGTAGGTTAGTGTACAACAGTACTGAGTAATGTTGATGTGAATAAATAGCAGTAAATTACTCAAGATTATCTCCTCCCCTTCCTTCTGCTCTCATAAACTTCAGTTAGTAGGAGGATTCAGCCCTGTCCTCCACTTCCTGTTTTGCTGTCATACAATCTCCAGTAACAGAGATAAGGACACTTCATAGCAGGCAGTGAACAGCAAGTTAGAAGGGTGGGAGACCCCTAGTGGCCAGCACGTCAGGATAATTTTTTAGTACAAAAACATCATTTTAAGTAAATTAAGTAAACTTCAGTTTTACTAGTTATTACACAGGCATATGAGCACACGTTGATTGAAAAGTTAATGACTATTTAATGATCATCACCACATTGAGATACTTGGCAGGTTCTGACTAGTAAGGAATGTTTTTCTTTTTCTGGAGATACTTCTTGTATCTCATGGGATATTATTTATATGATCTTAGATGTTGACTTCCCATAGATACAAAGTTATTAGGATGGAAGAGACCAAACAAGTTCAACCATCTTTTGATGTTGCACAATTGTGTAAGTACAGTAAAACTATGTGATTATCGGCTATAAACATCCCTTTACAGAACAATTAGCGTGTATTTGTGGAGTGCAGAAGGTTTATGTTGGAAACAGGCACGTAAGCACAGAGAATTGCTTCCAGTCACGCCAACCTCACCAGAGTCACTGAGATGAGAGGATTGAGCGATCGTACTTGCAGAGGTAATTCTCGGTTTATGGACAGTCACAACCATTATATTCTGCATAATTTCTTTAACCCCTTCCCGCCAAAAGGCGTAAATGTACATCCTGGCTCCGGGGTACTTAACGCAACAGGACATACACTTAAGCCCTGACGATAGCACGAGATCTTGCGCTATCTAGCAGCGGGAGCCGGCTGTTACAGCTGCAACAGTGGGGGTACATCAGGACAGCGACCCCTGCTGTTAACCCCCTACACACCGCGATCTATGTAGATCGGGGCATGTAGAGGGCGTGTGCTCCCACTATGACGTCATCGGTACCCCCGCGATGTAATTGTGGAGGGACGATGGTTTGCCATGGCAACAGGGTGCCAGATACAGGCGTCCTGCTTTGCCAGTGCCTATGATTGCTATTACAAAAGATAAAGCATTGCAGGACTTCTGTCCTGCAATGCTTTATCATAGCGATCATAGGTGTTATGGTACAAGTCCCCTACAGGGATATAAATAGTGTAAAAAAAAAGATAATAGTGTCAAAATAAAACAAAAATGTTAAAAAAACCCTCTTTGTTGTGTTTTTTCCCCTATTAGTATATATATATATATATATATATATATATATATATATATAGTTTGTTTTTTTATTAAAACCCCACATATTTGGTATCGTCATATCTGTAATGACTTGTACCACAAATTGAAGACACTTTTTATCCTGCATGGCAAAAAGTGGCAAAAACTTAAAAACCGAGGCAAAATGCTTATCTTTTTCATTTTGCCTCACAGGAAAACGTAATAACAGTGATCAAATAACCCATATGTACACCAAAATGGTACCCATAAAAACTACAGCTCGCCACTCAAAAAACAAGCCCTCACAGAGCTCCGTCTATGGAAAAATAAAAAAGTTATTGGACTTTGAATGCAGCGATTTAGAAAAAAAAAATTTTTTAAAAAGGGATTTTATTGCGGAAAAGCCTAAAATAAGAATTTTGGTATGGTTGTAATCGTCCAGCATAAAAAATGTATTGTGTAATTTATGCTGCTAGATTAACACTGTAAAAAAACAATGGCAGATTGATGTGTTTTCTCTCCCTGCTATCATAAAAAAAAATAATAAAAGTTTTACAATATAGTCTATGTACCCAAAAATGGCACCAATAAAAACTACAGTCCGCCATGCAAAAAACGGCCGTTGAAACGTTGCCTTTTGTTTGCACATGGAACAATAAAAGTTTAGTGATTACCATTTGATGCTGCCACTGTCTTTACTAATTTAGATGGCTCTGATTGGCTAAGCATCAGCCAATTACAGCCAGCACTTCCAGGAGGCGGGGATTTTTCAATTCCCGGCCAGAAGAGATGAAAAATAGTGTCGGGGACCCAGGAGAAGTTGTAGCGGAGCCCCGGACAGTGCTTCTAATGTCATGTATTGTTTTTTTTTTCTGCAGCTTGGGCTTATTTTCGGGGTAGGGCTTATATTTCAGGTCCCCCTTGACCTGAAAATCCTTGCATGTGGTGCTACAAAGTCATGCAACTTTGTAGCACCACATGTGACTTTGTAACGCTACAAAATCATGGAATCAGTACAAGAAACTGCAGCGATATAGCATGGACCAGCGATGAGATATAGCTGCGATTTTCTCGTGGCGATGCCGTGCTGCCCATGCGAACGAGGCCTAAGGAGTTAATGAACTCTGGTCTACTATCCCAGTATCTTGCCAATGCATATCATTGGATTGTGGACATTAAAAATAATTTACTTGTTCTTACCCAAATTAAGAATGTAATATTATCAAGATGCAAAGCTCAGCTCAGAAAGGTTTGGAAATTCCTATTAATCTCCCAATTTCCAGATGGGAATTACTTGATCTCCCTATAGTAGTTTCACTGGAATTGGTTTCACTAATCATTGATTCAGAGATGGCCCTATACATTTATTATTACCATCATTCTCTCTGTTGCTTATAGACATCAGTTCCTGTCCAAAATGGGACTTTCTTTCTAATTTTCTAATTATCTCAGATACACACTGAAAGGGACCCATTTAAAACCCACAAAGACATGCAAACCTGGTGCACATATTGTGCCTAACCGGATTTGAACCTAAAACTGTAGTAGTACAAGGTTATACTGCCAACCGCTAAGCTACTGTGCTGCCCCTAAGGCCTCATTCAGACAACGGTATAATGGGTAGTAGTGTCTATCTATCTATCTACCTACAACAGGCCAGATGCTAGCGATATTCTGCTGCCAGGGAGCAGAGGGGAGAAGTGTCAGTTCTCTGTGGTGAACCTATCTGACAGATAGGCTCACCGCAGAGAATTACGGCAAAACGCAGCATGCTGCGATTTAGGTCCCGCGAGTGGAGAATCGCTAAGATTCTCCGCTCGTGGACACGGGGCTGCACTTTCCATAGCAAGGCTGCACTTTCCATAGCAATGCTATGGAAAGCGTGCACTGCGTTACTCGCGGCCGGATTATCGCCACGAGTAATGCAATGCATATTCGCCCGTGGATAGGAGTCTTAAGTGTGGTACCTCAGTGCAGATGATGAAGATGGAATAGATGGTGGCAAGGGACTCCAGGAGTCAGAATGTACAGTGAACCACAACTGTTTTATTCTTTAGATGAGAGATAAACTTGACTTGTTGCATACAGTTCACATTGACAGACTTTAGTAGAAATAGTTACAGCTGCAGGCATTAATTACTTCTCCGGATCCTCAGGGACTTAATATAGGGAAATACATTTATCCTCTGTGCAATGCATTTTAGCTCTGCTCCCTGGTTGGGCCTGACTCTGACCGACTTGCTTTCCTTTCTCCTTGGTGTCTAAGAAGGCTGACTTAGATCTCCTTACACTCTCCTCTTCTCTCTTCTGTTACTAAAACGTTCTTACTCTTGAGTACTCACGCTTTAGATGTTCAACCTCCCACCACACTGGCTTTCTCCTTGTTCCTCTCCATCCTCTCTCAAGCTGAAGCTTACCTCTACACTTTCAAGACAAATAAAAATGTTCTCCTGGTTCCTCTCTGGTCTCTATCTCAGGCTTCTCTGGACTAGACTAGAGTAATGCCGCCCACTCCTCTCTTTTATACTGCCACACTAGCTTAACCTACAATGGGGATCTTACCTTCCAATCCCAGACTCTCTATTCTTTGCTAAACCTAACTAAACATTCCCTGTCTATTGCTAGGTGATGAACATTACCAAAACACACTATATAGTGGAGAAATATGAACAATAACGTCATAACATTTCACACTTATTAAACATCACACTAAGGCCTTAGTCAGACGGGCGTTTTTAGCCGCGATTTGCGCATGCGTCCGGCGATTTTATAAAACCATTGCTTTGCAATGGTATCGGACACATGAGCGCTTTTTATGCGCTCGTCCGATAAATTATAGAACAGAAATCGCAGATCGCACCTATGTGCGATCTGCGATTCCTGTTCTCTTCTCTATATGCGCTCAATGGGGCCGGCGGCAGCAGCGCCGACCCCATTGAGAACATATAGAAGACAAATCATTCTTCTCTGCCACAGCTGTAACAGCTGTGACAGAGACGAACGATGTTTGCCCATTGAATTCAATGGAGCCGGCAATACAGCCGCTCCATTGAAAGCAATGGGCTGCCGGCGTGCGCAGGGTGAATTGTCGGGAAGGGCTTAAATATATAAGCCCTTCCCTGCAATTCATCCTAAAATGTGTTAAAATTAAAAAAAAATTGTATACTCACCTTTCCGCTGCAGCCGGAGTCCAGCCGTGGCCGCTGTCAGTTCTCCTGAACTGCTTCTCGGCACTATTCAGCCGGCGGGGCTTTAAAATCCCCGCCTGCTGAATGATCTGCCTCTGATTGGTCACAGCCCTGACCAATCAGAGGCTGAAAACACTCACACACCCATTCATGAATTCATGAATGGGTGAGTGACTGCTGCCTCTCAGCACTGAGCCAATCAGGGGCAGGTCTGACTCACATCCATTCATGAATTCATGAATGGGTGTGAGTGAGACATGCTTCTGATTGGCTCAGCGCTGAGCCAATCAGGGGGCAGGTCTGACTCACACCCCCTTCACACCCACTGCAGGACGAATTGCAGGGAAGGGCTTATATATTTAAGCCCTTCCCGACAATTCATCCCGGGCTCGCCCGCAGCGCATTGCTTTAAATGGAGCCGGCTGTATTGCCGTCTCCATTGAATGCAATGCGCTGGACAGCTCCGGCCCGTTTCTAATGAAACGCGGCTAGGAGCAGATTTTCGGGCGATTTGCGGGCGACTTGCGCGCATCGGTCACGCGATTTGCGGATGCGCATCCGTCATGCGATCCACAAATCGCGTGAAAAAACGCCCGTGTGACTAAGGCCTTAGGCCTAATTGTAAGAATGCAGTTGACACAGCAAGTGCTGGAGTACCCAATCTGGGGTACTACATATTTATCTCATATCTATCTAATATCTGTCTATCCCAAATATAACCTTCTTCCTCATGTGTTCCATATGTCCATCCCCTGCTTCTTTATAATCTGTGTTTTCTGTACTTTATTACTCTACTTCTCTAATTGTACCCTGTTGTACCACCTCTAGCTTGGATACAAGATGTGATACGGGCGCGCATGAAGGCTCTAGTACCCTGTTGTACTGCCTCTAGCTTGGATACAAGATATTATACAGGCGGGCATGGAGTCTCTAGTGCCCTGTTGTACTGCCTCTAGCTTGGATATAAGATATGATACGGGTGTGCATGGAGGCTCTAGTACCCTGTTGTACCGCCTCTAGCTTGTATACAAGATATGATACGGGCGGGCATGGAGGCTCTAGTACCCTGTTGTATCGCTTCTAGCTTGTATACAAGATATGATACGGGCATGCATGGGGACTCTAGTACCCTGTTGGACAACCTTTAGCTTGAACACAAGATGTGATAAGGGCAGGCTTGGAGACTCTAGTACCCTGTTGGGCTGCCTCTAGCTTGGATACAAGATGTGATATGGAGGGGCATGGAGGCTCTAGTACCCTGTGGGGCCACCTCTAGGTTGGATGAAAGATATGATACTGACAGGCATGGAGGCTCTAGTACTCTGTTGGTCCACCTCTTGCCAGGATACAAGATGTGATACAGATGGGCATGGAGGCTCTAGTACCCTGTTGTATCACCTTTAACTTGGATACAAGATGTGATTCGGGTGGCATGGAGGCTCTAGTACCCTGTTGTACCACCTGTAGCTTGGACACAGCAAGTGACACAGGTGGGAATGGAGGCTCTAGTACCCTGTTGTACTGCCTCCAGCTTGGATACAAGATGTGATACAGGCAGGCATGGAGACTCTAGTACTCTGTTGGGCCCTCTCTAGCTTCCATGTAAGATGTGATACAGGTGGGCATGGAGGCTCTAGTACGCTGTTGTACCATCTCTAGCTTGGCTACAAGGTGTGATACGGAGGGGTATGGAAGCTCTAGTACCCTGTTGGGCTGCCTTGAATAAAACATGGGATATGAGTGGGCATGGAGGCATACAGGTTTTGTATTGTATCTTGCGGCATATCAATCCATATTTGCTGTAAGTGAGCCTCTAGATTGTGCTTGTATGCTATTGAAGTTTTCATCCCAGATGGTACCATACATGTTCTATTGGTGATACCGGAGGGAAGGGGAGGCAACTGCATTGCGGCCTCAGCGTATATGCACCAGGCCCGTGCCATCTGAACGGGCGCACAAATGTTAGATTTGTACACCTATTCAAGCAGCGGTTGCACGTAAAAATGCCTATGCTGCAGGGGTGTAGTAAGCCCGCAATGAGGAGGACCTGGATAGGTGATAACTTAATTCTGGCACAACCACTTTAACCCCTTAATGCGTTATGACTAGAGATGAGCGAACGCGTTCGACCGAGCTTGATATTCGTGCGAATATTAGGGTGTTCGGGATGTTCGTTATTCGTAATGAACACCATGCGGTGTTCTGGTTACTTTCACTTCCTTCCCTGAGACGTTTGCGCGCTTTTCTGGCCAATTGAAAGACAGGGAAGGCATTACAACTTCCCCCTGCAACGTTTAAGCCCTATACCACCCCCCTGCAGTGAGTGGCTGGGGAGATCAGGTGTCCGCCTAATATAAAAGTCGGCCCCTCCCGCGGCTCGCCTTAGATGCCTTGTGAGTTAGATGAGGGACAGTGCTGTTTGTACCGGAGCTGCTGTAGGGAAAGAATTGGTAGTTAGTGTAGGCTTCAAGACCCCCAAAGGTCCTTATTAGGGCCACTGATAGCTGTGTGTTGGCTGCTGTTAGCAGTGGCAATTATTTTTTTTTCTCAAAATCGCCTCTGCAGAGCGTTGCACCCGGCATTAGGGACAGAAGTGTTGGATAGGCAGGGAGAGTGTTAGGAGTGAGTGTAGCCTTCAAGAACCTCAACGGTCCTTTCTAGGGCCATATTTAACCGTGTGCAGTACAGTGCTGGCTGCTGTTAGCTGTGCTGCATATTTTTTTTCTTCTCAAAATCGCCTCTGCAGAGCATTGCACCCTCCATTGATACTGCAGGGAAAGAATTGTATAGGCAGGGCCACAACACAGTTATTATTCATTGAATATACGCAGTGCGGCCTTTTGCTTGTAAAACAACTGAAAACAAATCTATTTGTCCAGCCTCTGTCCGTCCTAAGGGCTGTGGACACGTGTGAGCTGCGTGAACAACGTAAAAAAATCAGACGCACCCAGCTACGCTTTACTGCTGGCTTCGCCATTTGCTTTCCTTAATTGGGAAAAAAATACCTGCTCTTCCAGAGTTATAATAACTCTGCTACCCTCACGTTCTGTGACACATTAGCAGGGACACAGCACAGTTATTAAATTTCTCATGTTCATTGAATATACGCAGTGCTGCCTTTTGGTTGAAAAAAACTGAAAACAAATCTATTTGTCCAGCCTCTGTCCGTCCTAAGGGCTGTGGACACGTGTGAGCTGCGTGAACAACGTTGAAAAATCAGACGCACCCAGCTACGCTTTACTGCTGGCTTCGCCATTTGCTTTCCTTAATTGGGAAAAAAATACCTGCTCTGCCAGAGTTATAATAACTCTGCTACCCTCACGTTCTGTGACACATTAGCAGGGCCACAGCACAGTTATTAAACTTAGATTATTCATTCACTAGAGGCAGTGGGGCCTTTCGTTTTCCAAAAAGGGAAAAAATTATATTTGGCCTGCAGTCTTGCGCCAATTTATTTCCTGCCTGTGAAATCAAATCACTGGTAATACAGCATGCTGAGGGGTAGGGGTAGGCCTAGAGGACGTGGACGCGGCCGAGGACGCGGAGGGCCAAGTCAGGGTGTGGGCACAGGCCGAGCTCCTGATCCCGGTGTGTCGCAGCCGACTGCTGCGCGATTAGGAGAGAGGCACGTTTCTGGCGTCCCCACATTCATCGCCCAATTAATGGGTCCACGCGGGAGACGGTTATTAGAAAATGAGCAGTGTGAGCAGGTCCTGTCCTGGATGGCAGAAAGTGCTTCGAGCAACCTATCGTCAACACGCAGTTCTGCGCCGTCCACTGCTGCAAATCCGAATCCTCTGTCTGCTGCTCCTCCTTCCTCCCAGCCTCCTCACTCCACTACAATGACACATGCTCAGGAGCGGGAAGACTCCCAGGAACTGTTCTCGGGCCCCTGCTCAGATTGGGCAGCAGCGGTTCCTCTCCCACCAGAGGAGTTTATCGTCACTGATGCCCAACCATTCGAAAGTTCCCGGGGTCCGGGGGAAGAGGCTGGGGACTTCCGCCAACTGTCTCAACAACTTTCTGTGGGTGAGGAGGACGATGACGATCAGACACAGTTGTCTTGCAGTGAGGTAGTAGTAAGGGCAGTAAGTCCGAGGGAGCAGCGCACAGAGGATTCGGAGGAAGAGCAGCAGGACGATGAGGTGACTGACCCCACCTGGTGTGCAACGCTTACTCAGGAGGACAGGTCTTCAGAGGGGGAGTCAAGGGCATCAGCAGGGCAGGTTGCAAGAGGCAGTGCGGTGGCCAGGGGTAGAGGCAGGGCCAGACCGAATAATCCACCAAGTGTTTCCCAAAGCGCCCCCTCGCGCCATGCCACCCTGCAGAGGCCGAGGTGCTCTAAGGTCTGGCAGTTTTTCACAGAGACGCCTGACGACCGACGAACAGTGGTGTGCAACCTTTGTTGCGCAAAGCTCAGCCGGGGAGCCAACACCAACAGCCTCACCACCACCACCATGCGCAGACATATGATGGCCAAGCACCCCACAAGGTGGGACGAAGGCCGTTCAGCGCCTCCGGTTTGCACCCCTGCCTCTCCCCCTGTGCCCCAACCTGCCACTGAGATGCAACCCCCCTCTCAGGACACAGGCACTACCGCCTCATGGCCTGCACCCACGCCCTCATCTCCGCTGTCCTCGGCCCCATCCAGCAGTGTAGTTCAGCGCACCGTCCAGCCGTCGCTTGCGCAAGTGTTTGAGCGCAAGCGCAAGTACGCCGCCACGCACCCGCACGCTCAAACGTTAACCGTCCGCATAGCAAAATTCATCAGCCTTGAGATGCTGCCGTATAGGGTTGTGGAAACTGAGTCCTTCAAAAGTATCATGGATGCGGCGGCCCCGCGCTACTCAGTTCCCAGTCGCCACTACTTTTCCCGATGTGCCGTCCCAGCCCTGCACGACCACGTCTCCCGCAACATTGTACGCGCCCTCACCAACGCGGTTACTGCCACGGTCCACTTAACTACGGACACGTGGACAAGCACAGGCGGGCAGGGCCACTACATCTCCCTGACGGCACATTGGGTGAATTTAGTGGAGGCTGGGACAGAGTCAGAGCCTGGGACCGCTCACGTCCTACCCACCCCCAGAATTGCGGGCCCCAGCTCGGTGCTGGTATCTGCGGAGGTGTATGCTTCCTCCACTAAAGCACCCTCCTCCTCCTCCTCTGTCTCGCAATCAAGATGTGTTAGCAGCAGCATGTCGCCAGCAGTCGGTGTCGCGCGGTGTGGCAGCACAGCGGTGGGCAAGCATCAGCAGGCCGTGCTGAAACTACTCAGCTTAGGCGATAAGAGGCACACGGCCCACGAACTGCTGCAGGGTCTGACACAGCAGACCGACCGCTGGCTTGCGCCGCTGAGCCTCCAACCGGGCATGGTCGTGTGTGACAACGGCCGTAACCTGGTGGCGGCTCTGCAGCTCGGCAGCCTCACGCACGTGCCATGCCTGGCCCACGTCTTTAATTTGGTGGTTCAGCGCTTTCTGAAAAGCTACCCACGCTTGTCAGACCTGCTCGGAAAGGCGCGCCGGCTCTGCGCACATTTCCGCAAGTCCCACACGGACGCTGCCACCCTGCGCACCCTGCAACATCACTTTAAGCTGCCAGTGCACCGACTGCTGTGCGACGTGCCCACACGGTGGAACTCTACGCTCCACATGTTGGCCAGGCTCTATGAACAACGTAGAGCTATAGTCGAATACCAACTCCAACATGGGCGGCGCAGTGGGAGTCAGCCTCCTCAATTCCTTTCAGAAGAGTGGGCCTGGTTGGCAGACATCTGCCATGTCCTTGGTAATTTTGAGGAGTCTACCCAGGTGGTGAGCGGCGATGCTACAATCATTAGCGTCACCATTCCTCTGCTATGCATCTTGAGAAGTTCCCTGCAAACCATAAAGGCAGCTGCTTTGCGCTCGGAAACGGGGGCGGGGGAAGACAGTATGCCGCTGGATAGACAGGGCACCCTCCTGTCTATTTCTCAGCGCGTACAGGAGGAGGAGGAGGAGCATGAGGAGGATGAGGAGGAGGGGGAAGAGACAGCTTGGGCCGCTGCTGACGGTACACCGGCTGATTGCCTGTCATCCTTTCAGCGTGTATGGCCTGAGGAGGAGGAGGAGGAGGAGGAGGAGGATCCTGAAAGTGATCTTCCTAGTGAAGACAGCCATGTGTTGCGTACTGGTACCCTGGCACACATGGCTGACTTCATGTTAGGATGCCTTTCTCGTGACCCTCGCGTTGCACGCATTCTGGCCACAACGGATTACTGGGTGTACACACTGCTCGACCCACGCTATAAGGAGAACCTGCCCACTCTCATTCCCGAAGAGGAAAGGGGTTCGAGAGTGTTGCTATACCACAGGACCCTTGCGGACAAACTGATGGTAAAATTCCCATCCGACAGCGCTAGTGGCAGAAGGCGCAGTACCGAGGGCAAGGTAGCAGGGGATGTGCGTAGATCGAGCAGCATGTACATCCCAGGCAGTGCAACAGTCTTTAAGGGCCTGGCCAGCTTTATGGCTCCCCACCAAGACTGTGTCACCGCTCCCCAGTCAAGGCTGAGTCGGCGGGAGCACTGTAAAAGGATGGTGAGGGAGTACGTAGCCGATCGCACGACCATCCTCGGTGACGCCTCTGCCCCCTACAACTACTGGGTGTCGAAGCTGGACACGTGGCCTGAACTAGCGCTGTATGCCCTGGAGGTGCTTGCTGTCCTGCGGCTAGCGTCTTGTCGGAGAGGGTGTTTAGTGCGGCTGGGGGAATCATCACAGATAAGCGTAGCCGCTTGTCAACCCACAGTGCCGACAGGCTAACACTCATCAAGATGAACAAAGGCTGGATTTCCCCAGACTTCTGTTCTCCACCAGCGGACAGCAGCGATACGTAAGCAATACGTAGGCTGCACCCGCGGATGGAAGCTACGTTCTCTCTCACCATCCAAAACGGGGACATTTCTGCTTCATCAATCTGTGTCTAATATTCCTCCTCCTCCTCCTCCTGCTACTCCTCCTGAAACCTCACGTAATCACGCTGAACGGGCAATTTTTCTTAGGGCCACAAGGCTCACTCAAATAATTTTTCTAAACAATTTTTAAAAGTTTCAATGCTCTTAAAAGCGTTGGAACTGTAACTTGAACCAATTTTTCGTTACACTGGGCTGCCTCCAGGCCTAGTTACCACTTAAGCCACATTAACCAAAGCAATTAATGCTTTTCACCTGCCCTCTTGGCTGGCCATGGCCAATTTTTGGGATGTACATTAGTACTGTTGATACAGCAATTTTTGTGGGCCCTCGCCTACAGTGTAATCAAAAAATTTTTAGCCCACCTGCATTAAGCACGACATTACTACCTCAGCTGTGTTGGGCAATGCAATGGGATATTTCTATGTACCGCCGGTGGGTTCCAGGGAGCCACCCATGCTGTAGGTGCACACGGAGTGTAACCTACATGTGTCCACTTGTAAAGAACCCCAGTCTGACTGGGGCATGCAGTGTGGGCCGAAGCCCACCTGTATTACGCACGACATTACTACCTCAGCTGTGTTGGGCAATGCAATGGGATATTTTTGTGTACCGCCGGTGGGTTCCAGGCAGCCACCCATGCTGTCGGTCGACAGGAACTTCACAATAGGGAGTTGTACCTGCCTGTGTCTATGAATTAAAAAGCCCGGTCTAACTGGGGCATGCAGACACCTTGACAGAATGAATAGTGTGTGGCACATAGGTTCCCCATTGCTATGCCCACGTGTGCAGCTCCTGATGGCGGTGGCACAGGATTCTATTTCTCATTGCTTCTGTACAGCATTGTGGGCTATCGCCCCGCCCCTTTTAAAGAGGGTCGCTGCCTAGCCGTGCCAACCCTCTGCAGTGTGTGCCTGCGGTTCCTCCTCATGGCAGACGCACTTATAAATAGACATGAGGGTGGTGTGGCATGAGGGCAGCTGAAGGCTGCGCAGGGACACTTTGGTGTGCGCTGTGGACACTGGGTCGTGCGGGGGGGGGGGGGGGGGGGGTTGGGCAGCATGTAACCCAGGAGAAGTGGCAGCGGAGTGTCATACAGGCAGTGATTGTGTTTTGTTTGAGGTAGTGTGGTGCTTAGCTAAGGTATGCATTGCTAATGAGGGCTTTTCAGAAGTAAAAGTTGTTAGGAGGGGGGGGCCCACTCTTGCCGCTATTGTGGCTTAATAGTGGGACCTGTGAACTTGAGATGCAGCCCAACATGTAGCCCCTCGCCTGCCCTATCCGTTGCTGTGTCGTTCCCATCACTTTCTTGAATTGCCCAGATTTTCACACATGAAAACCTTAGCGAGCATCGGCGAAATACAAAAATGTTCTGGTCGCCCATTGACTTCAATGGGGTTCGTTATTCGAAACGAACCCTCGAACATCGCGGGAAGTTCGTTCCGAATAACGAACACCCGAACATTTTGGTGTTCGCTCATCTCTAGTTATGACGTATAGTTACGTTATGGAGGTTTGGGGTATGTATAGAGGGGGATTGGGAGAGAATTCCACTCCATTCAATGAGAGTGCTGGCTATTTCTTACAGCTGACACCTGCCGGCAAAAGCTGGGATCAGCATTCACACTGATCCTGACTGTTAACTCTTTAAATGCGGCTGTCAATTCTGACAGCGGCATATAAATGCCTTAAACCGAGTTCGGGGGTCACAAATCCCCTGCAATGAGATCATGAGGTGCCGTTCAGTTACCCTGGCAGCTGGGGGCCTTATGAAAACCCCTATTGCTGCCATTGCAGATTGCCTATCAAGCCTTGCCTGTGGTGTGACTTGATAGATTGTCAGATTGCGGTATAATGTAATGCTATGATATTACATCATACTGCAGGAGCGATCAAACCATTGCAAGTTCTTGTCTCTTGTGGGACTAAAGAAAATGTAAAAATCGGTTTAAAAGTTTTAATAATTATTAAAAAAAATAAAAGGTAAAAAAAAGTTGAACGGGTTTTCCAGGGATATGCTATTGATGACCAATCATCAGGATAGGTCATCAATAGTTGATAGGCTGGGGTCCATCGCTCGGGATCCGACCGATCAGCTCAGTGGATGCATGCTGTCAGCGGCGTAAAAACAGAGGTTGGAGCGGAAGCCTCTGTGCCCACCTCCGTGTAGTGGCCGATGCCTGTAACTGCAGGCACAGTTCTCATTGCAATCAATGGGAGCCTTGCCTGCAGTTACAAGGGCCGGCCACTATGTAGAGGTCAGCGCGGAGGCTTACACTCTGACCTCTGTGTATTTGGAGCAGAAGTCTCTGCGCCGACCTCCTCATAGTGTCCAGCACTTGTAACTGCAGGCACGTCTCACATTGATTTCAATGAGAACTGTGCCTGCAGTTACAGGCACAGGCCACTACACAGAGTTCAGCGCAAAGGCTTCCGCTCTGACCTCTGATTTGCGGTGATGACAGCATGCGCCTGCTTAAATGATCGGTCGAGGTCCCGAGCAACAAACCCCAGCTGATCAACTATTAATGACCTATCCTGATGATAGATTATTAATAGAATTCCCTAGAAAAACCCTTTAAACAAAACCCCTTTTCCCATATTTATAATAAAAAAATCTAAAAAAAATAAACCTCCAAAAACATATTTGGTATTGCTGTATCCATAAAAGTCCAATTTATCAAAGTAATGCATTATGTATAGAGTTGAGCGAACGTACTCTGCCGAGCTTGATGCTCGTTCGAGTATTAACGTACTCGATGGTGCTCGCTACTTGAGTGAGCATCACGTTGTTTTCGACCCCGCCTCAGTTTTGGCCCCTCCCCGCTGTAACATGTCAGTTTTGATCCCTCCCTGCTGCGCACATCAACGGCAGCTTGTGGATGGCTTGGGGGGGAGGAGAGAGAGAGAGAGAGAGAAGAAAAAAAAAGCTCGGCACCAGGCGGGTCCCATACAAAAATACTCGAGTCTCCCATTGAAGTCAATGGGGTTCGTTACTCGAATAGAGCTTTCAAATTTTACGACTTGAATATTGGGGACCTGAGCATTTGGGTGCTCGCTCATCTCTAATTATGTACCTTAAACGGTCTCAGCAGAAAAAAAAAAAACAAACATAACGCCATAATTGTGCTTTTTTGGTCACCCCGTCTCCAAGAATAAAAATGTAATAAAAAGCTAACAAAAAGTCATTTGTACTCTAAAATCGAACCAATAGAAACTACGGGCTGGAAATAGGTCAGAACAGGTTCAATTTGGGGGGCGCTTTCTGGGTCCCAGGTGCTGTGGACTGGAAAGGGGCCGGGGCCTCGCCCCTAGCTCTGAATCTGCTGAGGGTGTGGAAGCGCCTAAAAGGGAACAGAGAGATATTCACCTGTCCGGGCCCCTTGACGCCTTTAACAGGAAACCCTCAGATCCGAGCCACAGTTTCCATGGAGACGCTGCTATTCATACCTGACTTACCCGGACCCCGGGCTCGCAACGTCCTGGACTCTCAGGGGATGCGCGATTTGACAGATCTCGCAGCTGGCCAGGAAACAAAACCTGGTGCGTGGTTGCAATATTTTCAAGTGAGGGACTACATCAGATCACTGAAGGCGGCTGACCTACTAAACAAGGAGCTAACACCCTTTGAAAGATTATGTGTAGCCTCAAAGCCCCCCCCTCATGTGGTCTCTCTGCTGTACGGGTTGTTGATCGATTCCGAGAAGGGGGAGACGCGGCCGAGTTGGGAGTTGAGATGGGAGGAGGTGCTCGGAAGAGGCTTCCCCGAAGAGTTATGGACTAAGTCCTATACCCTCACACATAAAGTGTCCATCTCGAGCAAGGCACAGGAACTAAGTTATAAAATATTGACGCAATGGTACAAGACCCCTGATAAGATACATAGAATCTTCCCATCATTTCCTGGTGAGTGCTGGAGGTGCGGCTCGAGGTTGGGAGACATGTACCATATCTGGTGGAACTGCCCACTAATCGCTCCACTATGGAATGACGTCGCCAGACTGTATGAAGCGGTATGTAGGACACCCCTGGCCCTTACCCCGGAGGTGGCCCTTCTGTCTATGTTTCCGAGCTCCATCTCCCATGTAAAAAAAGGGCTCTTAAGACACTTCATAATGGCCATGCGCCACATTATCCCCCTGCACTGGAAGCGGAGGGGCGAGCTGACTAGGGCCATGTGGACCGAGGCACTAGAACACATCAGGTACTTGGAGGAGCTCAGGAGTACAGATACGGAAGGAGACCGGGAGGCAGACAACTTCTCTAACACCTGGACAGTGTGGCTAGATTATAAAAGCTCTGATGCCTTTGACAGGTGGCTTACTGATGGCTCAATATAAGAACTCACAGTGAGCCCCCCCCTAGCATTGGTGCAGGGGTCCTATTACAAATTTCAAGACCCAAAATATTGGGCGCAGGACCGAGACGGAGGCTAATATCACCCCCCACCCTCCCTAACATCCCCCACCCCCTCATCTATCTCTTTTGTTCTACCTTATAACTGTTTTTGTAGGTCGATGCGGATATGCGGGATGTGCGGCGGGCGGGCCCCCACACATATATACGAAAGTGACCCATAACTTACCTCTCCGACCGACGGGGTACAGGGTTAAACCCTCAGACCCCCGGTGAGATCGCATAGGTGAACATAAACAGGGTCACTACAAGACCACAAGGATTGTGGGGGGGCCCGTGGGCTGCATCGCTCGCGATTGATTAAGATAGCTTACCTCGCTACGTGAAACTATACCACTATACCTAGTTCACTTGATCGTAGCAGGGCTAATGTTTAATGTTTAAGGTTCTCACCCTAGGATAAGAAGTGCCAATACTATATACCTAATATCCACCATAACCTCCCCATAGATTGGTACACTATTGCGATATGCCATAAGACTTGAAGTGAGACAGATTATTGGCCCGCTACTCCGATTGGCGAGTTCCATCTATTGTTTACTCGACTATCTGTACGGTTTATATTTTGTATAAGAAAAATCAATAAACACATTTTGAAAGAAACTACGGGATGTCCCACAAAAAATGAGCCCTCACACAACTACGTTGATGAAAAATTTTAAAAGTTATGGCTGTCAGAAAATAGTGGCTGAAAATAATTGGATTTTTTCCAGATATTTTATAAAATCAGTACAGCAAAAAAAACCCTATAAACTAGTGTCGTAGTAATCGTACTGACCCATAGAGTAAAGTTATCGGGTCATTATTGCCGTAGAAACAAGACGAACCCAAAGATGGCAGAATTCCATTTTTTTTTCCCCATTTCACTGTATTTAGAATTTCTTTTATGTTTTTTAGTACATTATGTGGTACATTAAATACCGTAGAACCATTGAAAAGTACAAATTTTAGACATGTATGTTGATGGCTAAATATAAGAGTTATGCTTTGTTAAAAGTGGGGACGAAAAACCAAAAAAAAAAAAAAAAAAAATAAGGGCCGCGTCCTTAAGGGGTGAAGTGTACCACAAGAAAGTATACCATAATCAGAATTATACACATCGATTATTTTATGCCAGTAATATCCTTTGCATCTTGCCAGCTTCTGCCTTAGGCCAGACTCACATGGGCATAAGATTACCGCGTATTACCCGCACAATGTCTGTAATTGCCAGGCAATCAAATACATTGCCTTATGCTGTTTCGCTCACATCTGCGTGTAAGTATTGCGTAATACGCGAGTGCAAAATATAACTCATCGTTCTCTATGGGTGCATAATCAATGCATAATATAATATATGCACCATTGTGAAGCGACAAAGTTGGAAATTTAAACAAAAAGAGAAAGACTGCGCATGATATTGTGTGCGTGAGATACCCTGCCTTGCACAGTACAATATCGCTGCCATACAGGGCGATAGACTGGCTCACCGCCATCTCCGTAGTCGGAAGACCATGCGTGACTCACACAGTATTTTAGTATTGTCCGCTTGAGCCCGGCGTTAGTCTGGGTATTTAGGTACAGGACTAGGATTTCAAACTGAAGGAAATCGTATCTAAAGTACAAATCTGTACTGATGTACACCTGTCAATCATTCCACAATAGTACTCTAAATGAACATTTTTGGCATTTTTTGTCCCATAGATCTCCATAGGTACATCTGTTTATACCGATATGTACGTCTCATGTATGAGGAGCTGAAAGTGACATGGCCTTTAAGTAAATGAATACTTGCAATGCAGTATGGAGTTTGACCACTGGAGGGCAGTGTTGGCCGTGTTTATAAAGCAAAGTTATAGAAAGTAGCAGAAAGTTCTATAGTGAAGCGTCTCTGAGATTAACACCCAAACGTGCACTGAAATATGGTCTTCTGAGGGTGGTCCTCCTAAAGAGGACAGTACATGGAGGAACAAAAAAATCTGTCATAGTAAATCTGTTCTGGATAAGTGGTCTCAAAGAGATGGTCTTTTGGGGAGGTTTCATCGTATTCATAAATTGACAATTTTATATAAACTGGAGGCATACATTTGGATTTATATCCTTCTTTTATTTCGTTCCATTTATTTATTTGTTACTTCTTTTCATTCTTAATGTTTTATTAGGCCAAGTGCAATCACCACCAACACCGCCGCCAAGAATGCCTAACAATACAATATTTCTCTTCCCTCTACTGAACGAAAAATCCTCTTCTAATAACAACTTCTCCTCGAAAACAAAATGCACATTTGAATAAATAAATTAAATGTATCAATTCAAATTGTTATTTTGCCATTGATGTCGTTACCATCCATCAGGGATGATGCAGAAACTTGGCAGGTCACAATGCAGTAACTTAGATCCATCTGTCTGACATTGTCAAAGAAAGTAGAAGGAGCAGCAGACTGGTGAAAAAGTAGAAATTCACATCCTCAGAGCACAGAGGACGCCTCTTTATTAGATTCCACTGAGGAACAGACAACGTTTCGGCTGGACACCCAGCCTTTTTCAAGCCACACTAACACTGTGAAACAGACAAATATATACACACCCCACCAATGACATCACAACGAACACGATAATTAAAACCCACCTGAATCCCAGGTGGTTATCAGGTAATCAGGGCCCATGGCGCCTCATGGAAACGCTGTGTGGTGTCAGATAAAGCTACAATAGCTACAATACTATTAACCTCTTAATGCCTGCTACCCATCGGAAAAGCCTGCTATACAGAATAGTGCAGCGCCAATATACTCATGCACAAGAGATATCATTCAAATTAATCTAGCTGGTTCATTACAAATCAGCCATTTAAGGTAAATTTATGTGAACCTGCCCCCTATGTGGTATGTCAATGGGTGGGAAAACCTGTCACCCTAAGGCCTAGTGCCCACGGCCATGACGGGCTCCGCAAGCGGAATTCCGCAGAGAAGCCCGTCACGGCGCATCTCAGAGACCCCATACTTACCTCCGGCGCACATGCGCAGTAGAGCACGGGCGGTAGGCAGGGAAGCGTTTTCACTAGAGATGAGCGAATGTGCTTGGCCACGCCCCTTTTTCACCCGAATACCGCGATTTTCGAGTACTTCCGTACTCGGGCGAAAAAATTCGGGGGTCGCCGTGGCGGCGCGGGGGGTTGCAGCGGGAAGTGGGGGGGGAGAGGGAGAGAGAGAGGGCCCCCCCCCTGTTCCCCGCTGCTACCCCCCACGCCGCCACGCCTCTCCCCGCCCCCCGGCGCACCCGAGTACTTTTCACCCGAGTAGTGAAGTACTCGAAAATCGCGGTATTCGGGCGCAAAAGGGGCGTGGCCGAGCACGTTCGCTCATCTCTAGTTTTCACGCTGTGCTACAGCGGAAGATAGCGTGACAGACGACTTCCATTGACTGCAATGGAAGCTGTCCACGCGTACGCCCGCGGCAAATAGAACGTGGCACGGGTGATGACGGGTGAATTCACAGGGCGGAATTCCGCACCATGAGCATTGCACTATTAGGTTCAATAGAACCTAATAGCTGCGGGGCAACGCCGCGGATTTCCGCCGCGTATCACACGGCGGAAATCCACCTGTGGGAATTAACCCTTAATCATATTTCCGCAACACAAGCGAGAAAGGCATGGAAAATTGCCCTTCTTAGTCGGCAGAAATGTCCGCAGTACAGAATTCGTATTGCTCACCTCACAAGCAGCATGTACCAGCATATTTTTCAGATTTGGCCCCCTGCGATACGACATCAAGGGTTTAACTTGAAACTCTTTGATCTCCAGACAACACTCAGATAAGATGTGCCAATGTTTTCTTATAATTTGAGATATCCTCCCGCTGTGAGGACCAAACGTAGAAATAAAAGGAATACGTATGGATCCCCTTTCTCTCTTATTCGCTCTCAATAAGGATTCCCACTCAACTGTACGTACCATGGCACATAAATTCTGTACCAAGTCATCAGGATAGCCTCTCTTCGTGAATTTGTCACACATGTTGTAGACTTCATCACATGTCATTCTACGTACACGTAAGAGCCGACTCCACGGGAGAGACTTTACCATTCTACTTGGATGAAAGCTGCTATATAACAATAAGTTGTTTCTATCTGTTGGTTTGGTGTAAATGTCTGTAATAGAGATGAGCGAACGTACTCGTCCGAGCTTGATATTCGTGCGAATATTACGGTGTTCGGGATGCTCGTTACTCGTAACGAGTACCACGCGGTGTTCCGGTTACTTTCAGTTTCCTCTCTGAGACGTTTGCGCGCTTTTCTGGCCAATTGAAAGACAGGGAAGGCATTACAACTTCCCCCTGTGACGTTCAAGCCCTATACCACCCCCCTGCTGTGAGTGGCTGGCGAGATTAGGTGTCACCCGAGTATAAAAGTCGGCCCCTCCCGCGGCTCGGCTCAGATGCCGTGTGAGTTAGTGAGGGAAAGTGCTCTTCTATTGGAGTTGCTGTAGGGAGAGTGTTTGTAGTGAGTGTAGGCTTCAAGAACCCCAATGGTCCTTCTTAGGGCCACATCTACGTGTGTGCAGGCTGCTGTTAGCAGTGGAAATTTTTATTTTTTTTTCTCAAAATCGGCAGTGCAGAGCATTGCACCCGGTATTAGGGACAGAAGTGGTGCTTAGGCAGGGAGAGTGTTAGGAGTGAATGTAGCCTTCAAGAACCCCAACGGTCCTTCTTAGGGCCACATCTACGTGTGTGCAGGCTGCTGTTAGCAGTGGAAAATTTTATTTTTTTTTCCTCAAAATCGGGAGTGCAGAGCATTGCACCCGGTATTAGGGACAGAAGTGGTGCTTAGGCAGGGAGAGTGTTAGGAGTGAGTGTAGCCTTCAAGAACCTCAACGGTCCTTTCTAGGGCCAAATTTAACCGTGTGCAGTACTGTGCTGGCTGCTGTTAGCAGTGTTGCATTTTTTTTTTTCTTCAAAAAATCGTCTGTGCAGAGCATTGCACCCTCCATTGATACTACAGGGACAGAATTGTGTAGGCAGGGCCACAACACAGTTATTGTTCATTGAATATCCGCAGTGGGGCCCTCCCTTTGCAAAAAAGCGAATTAATTATATTTGGCCTGCCTGTGTCAGTCCTAAGGTCTCCGTGTACGTGTGTGCTGCGTGGAGAACGTACAAAAATCAAACGCAACCAGCTACGGTTTACTGCAGGCTTGCGCCATTGTCTTTCCTGACTGGCAAATACCTGCTCTGCCAGAGTTAATAACTCTGCTACACTAAAGTTGTGTGACACTTTTTCAGGGCCACACTACAGTTATTAAACGTATTGTTCATTGAATATCCGCAGTGGGGCCCTCCCTTTGCAAAAGAGCGAATTAATTATATTTGGCCTGCCTGTGTCAGTCCTAAGGGCTCTGGGTACGTGTGTGCTGCGTGGAGAACATAAAAAAATCAGACGCAACCAGCTACGGTTGAGTGCAGCCTTGCGCCAATTTCTTTCCTGCCTGGGAAATCAAATCACTGGTAATACAGCATGCTGAGGGGTAGGGGTAGGCCTAGAGGATGTGGACGCGGCCGAGGACGCGGAGGGCCAAGTGAGGGTGTGGGCACAGGCCGAGCCAGTGCGGTGGCCAGGGGTAGAGGCAGGGCCAGACCGAATAATCCACCAACTGTTTCCCAAAGCACCCCCTCGCGCCATGCCACCCTGCACAGGTCAAGGTGCTCTACGGTGTGGCAGTTTTTCACAGAGACGCCTGACGACCTACGAACAGTGGTGTGCAACCTTTGTAGCGCCAAGATCAGCCGGGGAGGCACCACCAACAGCATGCGCAGGCATATGATGGCCAAGCACCCCACAAGGTGGGATGATGCCCGTTCACTGAGATCCAACCCCCCTCTGAGGACACAGGCACTACCGTCTCCTGGCCTGCACCCACACCATCACCTCCGCTGTCCTCGGCCCCATCCAGCAATGGCTCTCAGCGCAGCGTCCAGTCGTCGCTAGTGCCACAGTTTGAGCGCAAGCGCAAGTACGACGCCACGCACCCGTACGCTCAAGCGTTAAACGTGCACATTGCAAAATTGATCAGCCTACAGATGCTGCCGTATAGGCTTGTGGAAACGGAGGCTTTCAAAAGCATGATGGCGGCGGCTGCCCCGCGCTACTCGGTTCCCAGTCGCCACTACTTTTCCCGATGTGCCGTCCCAGCCCTGCACGACCACGTCTCCCGCAACATTGTACGCGCCCTCACCAACGCGGTTACTGCCAAGGTCCACTTAACAACGGACACGTGGACAAGCACAGGCGGGCAGTGCCACTATATCTCCCTGACGGCACATTGGGTGAATTTAGTGGAGGCTGGGACAGAGTCAGAGCCTGGGACCGCTCACGTCCTACCCACCCCCAGAATTGCGGGCCACAGCTCGGTGGTGGTATCTGCGGCGGTGTATGCTTCCTCCACTAAAGCACCTTCCTCCTCCTCCTCCTCCAACGCAACCTCTGTCTCGCAATCAAGATGTGTCAGCAGCACGTCGCCAGCAGTCGGTGTCACGCGGCGTGGCAGCACAGCGGTGGGCAAGCGTCAGCAGGCCGTGCTGAAACTACTCAGCTTAGGAGAGAAGAGGCACACGGCCCACGAAATGCTGCAGGGTCTGACAGAGCAGACCGACCGCTGGCTTGCGCCGCTGAGCCTCCAACCTGGCATGGTCGTGTGTGACAACGGCCGTAAGCTGGTGGCGGCTCTGCAGCTCGGCAGCCTCACGCACGTGCCATGCCTGGCCCATGTCTTTAATTTGGTGGTTCAGCGCTTTCTGAAAAGCTACCCCCACTTGTCAGACCTGCTCGTAAAGGCGCGCCGGCTCTGCGCACATTTCCGCAAGTCCCACACGGACGCTGCCACCCTGCGCACCCTGCAACATCACTTTAAGCTGCCAGTGCACCGACTGCTGTGCGACGTGCCCACACAGTGGAACTCTACGCTCCACATGTTGGCCAGACTCTATGAGCAGCGTAGAGCTATAGTGGAATACCAACTCCAACTTGCGCGGCGCAGTGGGATTCAGCCTCCTCAATTATTTACAGAAGAGTGGCCCTGGTTGGCAGCCATCTGCCAGGTCCTTGGAACATTTGAGGAGTCTACCCAGGTGGTGAGCGGCGATGCTGCAATCATTAGCGTCACCATTCCTCTGCTATGCATCTTGAGAAGTTCCCTGCAAAGCATAAAGGCAGACGCTTTGCGCTCGGAAACAGAGCCGGGGGAAGACAGTATGCCGCTGGATAGTCAGAGCACCCGCCTGTCTATATCTCAGCGCGTTGAGGAGGAGGAGGAGGAGCATGAGGAGGATGAGGAGGAGGGGGAAGAGACAGCTTGGCCCACTGCTGAGGGTACAGATGCTGCTGGGCTGTCATCCTTTCAGCGTGTATGGCCTGAGGAGGAGGAAGAGGAGGAGGAGGAGGATCCTGAAAGTGATCTTCCTAGTGAAGACAGCCATGTGTTGCGTACAGGTACCCTGGCACACATGGCTGACTTCATGTTAGGATGCCTTTCGCGTGACCCTCGCGTTGCACGCATTCTGGCCACTACGGATCACTGGGTGTACACACTGCTCGATCCACGGTATAAGGAGAGCCTTTGCACTCTCATTCCCGAAGAGGAAAGGGGTTCGAGAATGATGCTATACCACAGGGCGCTGGTGGACAAACTGATGGTAAACTTCCCATCCGACAGCGCTAGTGGCCGAAGGCGCAGTTCCGAGGGCCAGGTAGCAGGGGAGGCGCAGAGATCAGGCAGCATGTACAGCGCAGGCAGGGGAACATTATCCAAGGCCTTTGCCAGCATTATGGCTCCCCAGCAAGACTGTGTCACCGCTCCCCAGTCAAGGCTGAGTCGGCGGGAGCACTGTAAAAGGATGGTGAGGGAGTACGTAGCCGATCCCACGACCGTCCTCCGTGACGCCTCTGCCCCCTACAACTACTGGGTGTCGAAGCTGGACACGTGGCCTGAACTCGCGCTGTATGCCCTGGAGGTGCTTGCTTGTCCTGCGGCTAGCGTCTTGTCAGAGAGTGTGTTTAGTGTGGCTGGGGGAATCATCACGGATAAGCGTACCCACCTGTCAACCGACAGTGCCGACAGGCTTACACTCATCAAGATGAACAAAGCCTGGATTTCCCCAGACTTCTCTTCTCCACCAGCGGACAGCAGCGATACCTAAGCAATACGTAGGCTGCACCCGCGGATGGAAGCTACGTTCTCTCTCACCATCCAAAACGGGGACATTTCTGCTTCATCAATCTGTGTCTAATATTCCTCCTCCTCCTCCTGCTCCTCCTCCTGAAACCGCACATAATCACGCTGAACGGGCAATTTTTCTTAGGGCCACAAGGCTCACTCATATAATTTTTCTAAACAATTTTTATATGTTTCAATGCTCTTAAAAGCGTTGAAACTTTAACTTGAACAAATTTTTCGTTAAACTGGGCTGCCTCCAGGCCTAGTTACCACTTAAAGGAGATGTCTCGAGGAAGCAGTTAATTTTTTTTTTTGCCCAGTCCCCCCCATTAAACATACATTACTAAGCCCCCCTGTAAATGACATTTCTAGCTGGTTCGTACTTACCGTTCCAGCGTTTCAGCAACTTATAAAAGTTTCCTCAAGATGGCCGCCGGCTCTTTCCCAGTCGCTCGCTGCAGCCCGACGTGCGCGCTCCCGAGACGCCGCCAGCTGTGTCTCCATGGCAACCGGACGCCCCGCAGCCGCCGACCAGACGCCCCGCAGCCGCCGACCAGACGCCCACCGCCAGGCAGCAGGTAACCGGCGCTAGCCCCCGGCTCCCCAGCGCTAGACCCTCAGCCCAGGTGAAGGCCCCGGAGCCCAGCGCTAGGTTCCGGAGCCCAGCGCTAGTTCCCCCGGCCTAGCGGCAGCCCCCCCCGGCCTAGCGACAGCCCCCCCCGGCCTAGCGACAGCCCCCCCATCGCAGCGGCAGCCCCCCCCGGCCTAGCGACAGCCCCCCCATCGCAGCGGCAGCCCCCCCGGCCTAGCGACAGCCCCCCCATCGCAGCGGCAGCCCCCCCGGCCTAGCGCTAGTTCCCCCATCACAGCGGCAGCCCCCCCCGGCCTAGCGACAGCCCCCCCATCGCAGCGGCAGCCCCCCCGGCCTAGCGACAGCCCCCCCATCGCAGCGGCAGCCCCCCCGGCCTAGCGCTAGTTCCCCCATCACAGCGGCAGCCCCCCCCGGCCTAGCGACAGCCCCCCCATCGCAGCGGCAGCCCCCCCGGCCTAGCGCTAGTTCCCCCATCACAGCGGCAGCCCCCCCCCGGCCTAGCGACAGCCCCCCCATCGCAGCGGCAGCCCCCCCGGCCTAGCGCTAGTTCCCCCATCACAGCGGCAGCCCCCCCTGGCCTAGCGACAGCCCCCCCATCGCAGCGGCAGCCCCCCCGGCCTAGCGCTAGTTCCCCCATCACAGCGGCAGCCCCCCCCGGCCTAGCGCTAGTTCCCCCATCACAGCGGCAGCCCCCCCCGGCGCAGCGACAGCCCCCCCGGCGCAGCCCGGCGCAGCGACAGCCCCCCCGGCGCAGCGACAGCCCCCCCGGCGCAGCCCGGCGCAGCGACAGCCCCCCCGGCGCAGCGGCAGCCCCCCCCGACCCATCACTTACCTGGGAGGCTTCTCGGGGCTGCTGGGCTGGGCTGGGCTGGGCTTCTCCGCTGGGCAGCTCCAGTTTCTGCACCTTCCTCTAACAGAGGATGGTGCAGAATGGCCGCTTCAGCGCGCTCCCGAGCAGTGACAGCTCGTCTGCGCATGCGCAGAAGAGCTGTAGCGGGGAGCACACTGAAGCGGCTCGTGCTGAATGGAGAAGACCGGACTGCGCAAGCGCGTCTAAAAAAGCAAGCTGCCAGCGAATTTAGACGGAACCATGGAGACGGGGACGCTAGCAACGGAGCAGGTAAGTGGAATAACTTCTGTATGGCTCATATTTAATGCACAATGTACATTACAAAGTGCATTAATATGGCCATACGGAAGTGTATAACCCCACTTGGTTTCGCGAGACAACCCCTTTAAGCCACATTAACCAAAGCGATTAATGGGTTTCACCTGCCCTCTTGGTTGGCCATGGCCAATTTTTTGGATGTACATTAGTACTGTTGATACAGCAATTTTTGTGGGCCCTCGCCTACAGTGTAATCAAATGAATTTTTAGCCCACCTGCATTACAGCTGATGTTACATCCGCTGTGTTGGGCAATGCAATGGGATATTTTTGTGTATCGCCGGTGGGTTCCAGGGAGCCACCCATGCTGTAGGTGCACACGGAGTTTAACCTACATCTGTCCACTTGTAAAGAACCCCAGTCTGACTGGGGCATGCAGTGTGGGCCGAAGCCCACCTGTATTAAGCACGACATTACTACCTCAGCTGTGTTGGGCAATGCAATGGGATATTTCTATGTACCGCCGGTGGCTTCCTGGCACCCACCCATGCTGTGGGTCCACAGGGAATTATAAATGCATCTGTTTCCACTTGTAAAGAACCCCAGTCTGACTGGGGCATGCAGTGTGGGCCGAAGCCCACCTGCATTAAACATGACATTACTACCTCAGCTGTGATGGGCACTGCAATGGGATATTTTTATGTACCGCCGGTGGGTTCCAGGGAGCCACCCATGCTGTCGGTCCACAGGGACTTCACAATAGGGAGTTGTACCTGCCTGTGTCTATGAATTAAAAACCGCGGTCTGACTGGGGCATGCAGACACCTTGACAGAATGAATAGTGTGTGGCACATAGGTTCCCCATTGCTATGCCCACGTGTGCAGCTCCTGATGGCGGTGGCACAGGATTCTATTTCTCATTGCTTCTGTACAGCATTGTGGGCTATCGCCCCGCCCCTTTTAAAGAGGGTCGCTGCCTAGCCGTGCCAACCTCTGCAGTGTGTGCCTGCGGTTCCTCCTCATGGCAGACGCACTTCTAAATAGACATGAGTGTGGCGTGGCATGAGGGCAGCTGAAGGCTGCGCAGAGACACTTTGGTGTGCGCTGTGGGGGGAGGGGGGGGCGGTTAGGCAGCATGTAAGCCAGGAGAAGTGGCAGTGGAGTGTCATGCAGGCAGTGATTGTGCTTTGTTGGAGGTAATGTGGTGCTTAGCTAAGGTATCCATTGCTAATGAGGGCTTTTCAGAAGTAAAAGTTTTTGGGAGGGGGGGGGGGCCCACTCTTGCCGCTATTGTGGCTTAATAGTGGGACCTGTGAACTTGAGATGCAGCCCAACATGTAGCCCCTCGCCTGCCCTGTCCATTGCTGTGTCGTTCCCATCACTTTCTTGAATTGCCCAGATTTTCACACATGAAAACCTTAGCGAGCATCGGCGAAATACAAAAATGCTCGGGTCGCCCATTGACTTCAATGGGGTTCGTTACTCGAAACGAACCCTCGAGCATCGCGGTAATTTCGTCCCGAGTAACGAGCACCCGAGCATTTTGGTGCTCGCTCATCTCTAGTCTGTAATTAACACACACTCTTTATTCTTTGGAAGTGCTTGATGATTGGTTCCGTGGTCGGGATCTACTTGGAGCGTGCATCAGCTGTTCGCTTCCCACCAAGTTTGTGGTAAAAGTGTGTGCTGCTTCTCACATACAGTTATTGGACATGTGTCTGACATTGTGACGTAAAGGGTATTTCCAGGTTACTGCAGGTGTTGGTACGCTCCACAGGTTCCAGGATACGATGCAGATGATGGAGTTACAAAAATAGGAACGTTCAATTTTAAATGAATAACTGTAAAGGGAATAATAGTATGTAATTAAGGAAATAAACTTCCACAGTACCTTGACACAATCCTGACTAGGACTAACGAAGGCATAGCAATGTTACTGTGTGCGTACTATAAAATAACAATATTTCACACATCATATAGAACAGTCACAATACTGGCGTAACACAATATGAATTAAGCAACTAAGAAGGAAGCTGGAACAATCCATTGCACAGTAGTTTGCCCAGTCCAGTAATAAAAGAATAGTCCTCCATGTCTCACAGTATCCGAAAATAGTTCACTTGAACTATACTTGTCGATAAGTGTCTGTGCTCAACCCCGGTAAGTCCCCACTGTCTGTCTAATCAGTGTCCAGGTCCCTCGTTAATGTACATCAGGCCTGCTGTCTACCTAATACGTCTTTACTGGTGTGCACACCATTTTTTTTTTTATGAGGTTGCCCTCACTTACATTAATTGCGTGGTGGGACTGGTTTTGATTGGTTCCGGCTACTCCAGAATTGGGAGTGTTCCTCAATCACGATCTTCAAAAATCCTGTTGATGGCTCTGATGTTCTATAACAGTTGAAGTCTCAAGGCTGACTCTCTCTCTCTTCCTCCTGCAGAATGTTGCACCCAGTATGGCAGCACCTTTGGTTACTTTGAAGCAACTCCAATCAGTCTCTGGTCCTCCCTGCTTGGGCAATGTTCATAGCACCAGCGCCCATGTAACCGCTTAGCTGCAAGCACAAGTCCCTGTAATCTTGGTTGCAGGCTATCGCGTCCTCTTGCTGCTTTTTCCTCCATAGGAGCCCTTCTGTCCTCTGTGCTATCTGTGCTCCCTTCCTTTCTCGTGACGCAATGGAATTACCATTTATAGTGCAAAAGAACCTTCAAGTGTAGGGGATAGACACCTATCGTTTCCTATAATGGGGGCAGAACTAGGATGATATGTCAACTGTGTCATCAACCATGTCACTTGAGAGGACAGAGCCTCTATCCAATGGGGCTTTACTGCGTCTTTCACGCACTTCACTTTCTGCTGCACTGACAGGAGAGGGGGATATCTACCCAGGGTTCAGCCAGTCCTCTCTTTGTCTTTCACCAGCCAGGGAGTCAGGGTTTAATGGAGGTGATCAGAGTTATTGCAAGAACCAGAGGGGTTCTGGGCAGCACTTCCCCTAACAAAATGATGGCATATGGCTAAGATATGCCATTACTTTATAATCGGTGGGGGTCCAATTTTTGGGACCCTCACCAATCTTCAGAATAAAGGGGCTAATTTAGTGATATAACACTTAAAATTTTTGCTGTATAAAGTGGCTTCTGTTCACCTGCCCCTAACAATGGGGGCAACATGCTCTACAAACCCAGAAAGCTGAGTTTCTGACAGCGGTGCCCCCAGCCACTGATTATGCAAAGAATGGCAGTGCAGCCCAGTTAACTTGCTGCATTTTCCTACACAGTGGGTGGCTGAAACACAACAGTGTGGGAAAAAAGTGTAGGGGATTCGTCATTCCTTTGGCCCCCGGTCATCAGGGCCCTTTGATATAAACCATTCGCCCCAGGTCATCAGGCCCTTTCACTGTCAGGGTACAGCCACAGTCATCAGACCCATTCGTCTCTACTTTTTGTACTTCTTCCTTAACCCTGCACTTTTAATATTTCCCTTTTCCCCTATGGAGTGTGTGACACAGGATCTGCTAATATGATTGTTGCTACTATGTTGCTATTGATATAGTGTGAAACTTTGACAACTGTCTATTTTATATTACCGATATTGCATTTGCTTATTAACATTTTTCCGTGTTTGATTTGCTGAGCACTTTGATTGTACTATTTTCCATTTTTGGTCTCCGTTCAATAAAACAAAATTTAAAAAAAAGCAAGATACACCAGTAATAAATCCATATACACAAATAAAGGATTTTTAACCCCTTATGTACTCTGCTTACTATGTAGACCTATGCAATGATGAGGGGTGGCTGATATCAGCTAATTTGGGAGTGTTAGCCACAGAATGTCAACTGCAGTGCCACCTATATTAGCCGGATGCGGCTCTGTCGGCCCATTTATATCACTCATCAATATCCTATCACTGACACTATAATAGTATCAGCCCTAACATTATCTATTAATATTGTTTTAATTATATCAATGCTTATACAATGGTATCTTCTACCTAAGCATTAATACTATACATTAGTATTAGAGCTAGTGCTCAGTGGTGGCTTACATGTATCTTTCTGTACCTGCACTATTTTCTATGATCCGAGTATTAATAATAGGACAAAGCTTCTGCTTGTCTTGGATACACTCGATATTTAGCTTCTGTTCCTTGATGCCATTTAGTCAAGTTTGGAATAGGAACCATTATTTCCTTGGTGACTGTAGAAGCGCTGGTGCCACATTGGCTGGTGGACCTCTTATCCTCAAAACCAAAACATTCTGGAATTAGTGAGGAAGTCCAAAATTCATGGTACTGTCCTAGAACTCAACACATCTGTTCAAATGGAAGAGACAAATCATAGGTGACTTTTGCCTGATGGAATTCTTTGACTATAGAGATTGGCGCAGGAAGAGAGTGGCTTCTGACTAGTTCCTCTAATGTACGTTGCGGTAGTACATGAGAGACCATTATTTATGTTCATTGCTAAGCAGTTAACACTAGAGATAATCTCTCTCCCCACTCAACACATCTGTTCAAATGGAAGAGACAAATCATAGGTGACTTTTGCCTGATGGAATTCTTTGACTATAGAGATTGGCGCAGGAAGAGAGTGGCTTCTGACTAGTTCCTCTAATGTACGTTGCGGTAGTACATGAGAGACCATTATTTATGTTCATTGCTAAGCAGTTAACACTAGAGATAATCTCTCTCCCCACCGCACCCCCCCACCTTGCTGCCACCCGTATGGTGCTCGGACGAGTAATCAGTTACTCGAGAAGACCGATGCTCGCTCGAGCATCTGCCTTAAACGAGCGTGCTCGCTCATCTGTAGTTAACACCTTGTTATGGGCCATTCCTTGTGGGAATTATACTTGCTGTAGTGCTAACATTCTGCCTGCCCTACTGTATGGACACCACAGTGGGTAATTTATGTAAGGTCGCACCGTATGTACTGAGATAAGAACCAAAGATTATTTTGGAGTTAAGGCCATAGTAATAATAGGTAAGTCTTGTACCTCTGCTTCCATGACTGTGGATCACTAAAATAATTACTCTGTTCAACCTAAAGCGGCCCAAAATTTTTTTTGTGCCAAAAGGTTTTTTAAAGCTGACTTAAGCTGCCCATACATATTATCCTAATTGTAATGGGAATGGATAATTTCAACCAAATCAATTGTTTGTTGGGTGACATTCAATAATAAACAATTATGTAACCAACCAATGACAGACTGTCATCGCCTGGAAAGAAGGCGAGCATTTTTGAAATTTGGTCTGAATGTAACTGCTGTGGTGCATGATCAAACTTTCCTTGAAAAAATGTTTCTAAAAAAATCATTTTCACCTTTGTAGAGGGTTGTCCCCACACTACACCTGCTATTTCTGTTTACTTCATTACTCTGTAGTTCTTTTGTTTATTGTGACAAGGTGTACTGTTGCTTTAAAAGGTGGGCACGGGGGGGGGGGGGGGGGTGAGGTGTGCAGTTTTTCTACATCACAGGAAATGACCTGGGTTCCGACCCCTCCTAGGTAGGCCTAAGGCCAGAAGTGAAGTGACTGTAAGAAGTGAGACAAGTTCCCTCTGAGATCCGGTGACTCAGTCCTAGTATATAGTCCGCCACCACATGTTGCCCGTAGGGCCCAATATCCAAGTTCTGCATTCATCTCGGAGTCACGGACACTTCTATGAGGAGACTGTTTATTGAACCCAACTAATGTTGAGCCTGCTGATCAGTAGGATACTGTTTGAACTGCTGTCAAGTGAAACAGAGCTAGAATGCTGAGCTTCTCCGCCACGCTGTTTTTTGAACACCACTGTGTACAGGTGAAAGTTACCCATTGTCTTGATATTGAATTTTCTGAGCTCTTCCTTAACTCGCGGTATAGACTGTGTTCATTTAGAGTTAAAATTTCTTCAGGATTGCAACATGTGGTCACTGCCTGTGCGCCATCTGACCTTCGCCCTGCATGTTCCTTATTTTGGAGTCTTCTGGGTACAAGACTTACCATGTAGCATGATAACCCTGGATTACTGCGCCATGGCCTGCTGCCTGCATTACCATCCTCACCTGGCTGGCCCATACCCAACTATACATCAATCATTGTAATTGAATACGTATGACCAGTTTGAATAACTGTAATGGCCAATAAGGACTAAAATGTGTATGGCTGCATCAGCAAAATGATCCTTCACCGAACAATCATTTGCTCAACAGTTATTGTATCACAGAAGGGGAAATAAAAAATTAAAAACAATCACAGAAAATGGCCGTTACTTACTGAGTGAGGAGTGCATATAGATGCATCCTCTCACCATGCAGGTAGCTGACTACCAAAGGGAGGAGCCAATAACACCTGTGAGGGCACCGATGAGACAACCACTCACACTGCCTCCTGATAATGAGGGAGGTGGATGCTTGGTGTTCACTCCCACACATAGTGGATACAAGGTGCCAGACCATTCTGATATATGTAGTTCACCATGCAGACCAGCAACCTATTAAAGGGGTTGTCCCGCGGCAGCAAGTGGGGTTATACACTTCTGTATGGCCATATTAATGCACTTTGTAATATACATCGTGCATTAAATATTGGCCATACAGAAGTTATACACTTACCCCCTCCGGTGCTGGCATCCCCGTCTCCATGGCGACGACTGAAGCCTTCTTCTCTGGTCGCCGCAACAGTCACGCTTGCGCAGATAAGAATCCTCTTCTGTAAGCTTCGGGCTCACGAGCTGCGTCCTGGCTCCTCCCCCTTCTCAGCGTCATCGCGTAGCTCCGCCCCCGTCACGTGGTGCCGATCAGCCAATGAGGTGGTTGTAATCGGCAGTGGAGCTCAGACTGGGGAAAGAGCATCCACGGTGCACCATGGGAGAAGACCCGCAGTGCACCATGGGAGAAGACCAGCAGTGCACCATGGGAAATGACGGCGGCCATCTTGGAAGAAGATTTTTATAACTTCATGAAACAGCTTCATGGTGAGTAGAAACGCTCTTAAAAAACAATTTACAGCAGTAGTTTGTAATGCTTGCTTAACATGGGAGACTGGGGTGTGAAAATGTTTTCGTTTTGGCCGCTGGACAACCCCTTTAATGACGCCATCATAATTCAACCATAAACCTACATCTCTCTAATTGTACGTCCATCTTTCAGCTTTCTTCACATTTCTGTTGGAGCCTCAATGGAATCCAGACGGACCTCATTTTAAGTCAATAGGGTCGGTTGTCCTACAATGGATCTGGCAGATGGCTCTGTCTTCCATCCACAATGTAGCTGTGAATACGGCCTAAGGCAACTGACTTTAAATAAATCTGGAAGACAGAATATACATTTTATTATTACTATAAAGAGCATTTCGGTACTTTGTGCAGCTTTTATTTTCGTGGCTTTTATGCCGTAGGCACATTCAAACAAATAAACAATGCTGCGCATCTCCAAAGCAGAAGAATGCCAGTAGACGCCAGGAAATAGACACTTAATGTGTTTTGGATTAAATCAGAAATTAATAAAATGACATCTTATGCAATTAATTAGATCCTTATAATTTTAGCTTTTGTGGTTTAGATTGTGGTTTTTCCTTACTTTCTGGTTCAAATCAATGTGTGAGATCTCAGTACAGTTAAATCCATCGGGAGTATACTGGTGAATGATCAGAGAACAGCCCACACGCAACACAGCTTTGTACAAATGAGAAACTGCTTGTGCTTAACAGCAAAGAGCAATCATTATTAATGGGATTGTCTCATTAGAGTCCAGCTTCCTGTGCCCCTAACAAGCAGCTGGTTTTGCCAGGTGAAGCCTTCTGTGGCCAGACATTTCCTCTGGAGTTTCCATTCAGATTGGCAGAATGGACGTGGTTCTTCATTTTTGACTCATAGAGGAAGGATCTCTAGCAGATGATCTGCTCTATGACACCCTTATGTCCTAATAGGGCAAATGGACAGAGGTTGCCTTCATGAAACAACATCTTTAATTAGAGGTGTAACTTGAAGCTCCTGGGCCCCAATGCAAAACCTGTAACAGGGCCCCCAACTATAATGCTTTATTCATAGTACTGGGCTCCCTATATGGAGAAGAGGGGCCTTATGGGCTCCCTAAGGCTCCAGGGCCTGGGTGCAACCGCATTTTCTATAGTGTCTTTAATCCTTAATGATCAACTGTTATAGTTATGGGGAGTGAAGGGTATGGCCTAGAGCGTGATGTGAGCAGTGGAGACATACCAGGAGAGCGCCCATCTCTTATGCTAGCAATCTACCTTGGTTTTCTTTCTGAGGTGGTGTTTTTGACTCTACTGCTGGTCCCTGGGTCTTTGGTTGTTCTGCACCACAGTTCCTATTGTAGGGAAGAGCAGAGAAGTAGAGGAGCAATAATAACGGAGGCTGGTTTGCTGTGTTGTTTAACCAAGTTGTGATGACGATGGTGCTCAGGCATCTGCTAATGCTAATGTGAATACTTTGCACCTAGAGGTTGCCCATGCAACATTGGAGGCAATATTGAATATTGAGCAGAGTGATCGTTCGGACTACACAGAATGCTTTGGCCATTCTGATTGCTTTCCTGAGAAATGTCGTGATGTGGTGAACAGGTTAGTGGAATTTGCTCGCTCAACTTCTCCTGCAACCCCTACAAGAAATGCTCATGAAATGTCTATATTTGTATTTGCCTCCTCTGATGGGACTTTTAATATGTTATCTCATTATGCTGAGATGGGTAAGCATGGCCCTGTTTTATATGCTTCATCTGCCTCTGTCAATACTATTATGTAGGCCATTTCAGCACAAGTTAGTGGTTTGGATATGCAAAATGCTTCACCAAATAAACCATCTCTATGCAATGTTTTTCTAGCTCTGACTAATAGTGTTTTGGCTTTCCTCTCTGCTCTGGTTGGTAGCCTGAAAAATGATGTTGGATTAATAAAACAAAGAAAAAATTATTACTAGGCAGGATACAATTAGTAAATAGTAAGTAGTCTTTTGTACTTTGCAATATAAAGCAGATAATTTGGAAAATAGACTAAGGAGAAATAATTCGCGACTGATGGGAATTCCAGAAAAGGTGGAAGGATTGTATCCGAGAGAATTTTTTGAGGAACATACTTTATCAAGCTTTCTTTGCTGTGGAAAGGCCTCAGAGTTACTGATAAACTACCTCCACCTGTTGCCACGCCGCTGAGCATTGTTTTGCTAAAACTTCTGCATTATATAGATTGGGACATTATTTTAAAGAAAGCAAGAGAAATTAAAGAGTCAACTATGGCCAGTCATCGTATAGCTGTCTTTCCAGTTTATTTAGTGGACATACAAAAAAACAGATGCAGTTTCAAGGTGTTAAGAGAAGGTGACGGGGTTTACTGCTGCCTTATACTATTTTGTATCCGGGACAGCTGAAAGCTGTGTTATAAGGGGAGACTATTTTCGTAAGACAATTGTGGGGATGCTCCTCCTGGATTGATAAAATGGGAATATTTACATAACAGTAATAAGTAGTCTTTTTTATTAGTGGATTATTGGTATTTCAGTATTTGACTGCCTAAAATGAGATTATTTGTTGGATACGTGGGAAGTTTCTGGGTACTGCTCCTTAGTATTAGTGACCTTACTGTGACATTTGGGATTTTTTGAGCATTACCACTAGTCCTAGATGATTAGACCCCTATAGGATATGGGTATGTGTGTATGGGATTGACTGTGGAGAGATGTTTTTTCTCTTCTCCACCTCTCTCTCTCCTCCTCCTCCTCCTCCTCCTCCTATTCCATGCAATGCAGCAGTCATTTTAAACTCTATGTGTAAAAGTTAAATAATAGTTCAAGAGATTTATATAATGTCATGGAATGTGCGGAGTCTGGAGGACAAATCTAAAAGGTACTCAGTTTTTTTCATCTATTCAATAATTTCAACCAGCCATTGTTTGTTAGAGACACACTGAACAGGAGATAGTGTCACTTGCTTCACCATTCTGTATAGGAACATTCTTTTCTTTCTGTGTACTTGAGTTATTCGCATGGAGTCATTGTATTAGTTTATAACAGTATCTTTAGAGTGAGTCATCTTTTATAGATTCTATGGGGAGATTCATTTGTTGTAAATGTATTATTGCACAAAGAAAATATTTTTTGCTGGCATTACATATCCCCTCTGTATTCCAGCAAATGTATTACAGAACTGATGGAATTTGTGGTTATATCCCTTGCTGTTCCTACCTTAAGGCTTTATTCACACAAGCATTTTATCGCGACCTTTTTAAGCATTGGATTCCAATGCAATTGTTCAGATGAGCGATTTTTTTTGGTGCGTAAAATCGTTTGTTGGGAAAAGATAGCGCACACGGTGTGCATTCTGGCCGGCTGCTTTTACGCTATCGGAAATATGCCGGTCGGTCCCATAGACGCCTATGGGAGCCTATGAGAGCTGCCAGCAAAGGGAGGTGGGAGGGAGTTTAGCAGCGGCTCTGCTATTCTCCCTCCCGCTCTCTGCCCCTTGCCAGCTGCTCACATTAGCTCTGCTGAGCTCCTGCCCTGTCCCACCCCTTCCAATTGCCAGTAGCTTGCGAGGGGTGGGGAGAGGGCGGGAGTTTAACACACTAGCTCCATCCCACCCCCTTCCTTTTCCGGCAGCCGACAAGGGTCGGAGAGGGGGAGAAAAGGGGGAGAGAGTTTAGAAGAGCTAAACTCTCTACCCCCGACCGTCTGCACTTGGCCCATCTGAACAGGTGTAAAAACGGGAGATGCAGCCGCGACTTGGTGGCAGCTGCCTCTGGTTCATGCAGTTTTTGGGTGTCATGCGGGAGGACGAAAATCGCAGTGCCCGTGTGAAGGAGCCCTAGCAGCAGGTAATTTTAATAATTGTCTGATTTCCTATTTGGTAAGATTTAATATAAGCCTTATAGAGGCTTCTTATTTCCCATTTGCTTTAACACGCTAATCAGGTGGAAATTGGAAAGAACTACAGTCTCAATTTGCGGATCATCTGAGATGTGTTGCAAAAAATAAGCATCTTTTTATGAAGTAGAAGATCTTTGAGGAAGGGGAAGCTGAGGGGTTGTTTTTGGGCTTTGATAATTAAGGTACAGGAATTATCATCTTATGCTGCATCTCTAAGAAGGCCTGAGAATTCCTTATTTATTAAGCCTCGGTCAGACGAGTGTGTATTTTGACTCATCCGTGCTGCGCAAAAAAAATGCGCTGCACAGATGTGCAAAATATGCCGGGCCAAAGCTCTGCGCCCATTGCTTTCAATGGGGCCGGCGCTACAGCAGCTGGCCCCATTGAAAGCAATGGGATGCAGGCACCTCCTGCAGTGATTTTCGGGGAAGGGCTTAAAATATAAGCCCTTTCCTGAAAAAAATCATCCCAAGCTGCTGTAAAAAATAAAAAAATATATATACTCACCTCTACACCGCTGTCGGTACTCAGCACGTCTTGACGCTTGGCTCCCCTGCACTGTACTGAAGTTTTTTCAGCAGGTGGGGATTTAAAATCCCCACCCCCTGAAAGGGCTGTGTCTAAGCCAAGCTCCGATAGCAGCAGAGAAGTGAGTATATATTTTGTACACAGGCTAGGGATGATTTTCTGGGAAGAGCTGATATTTCAAGCCCTTCCCCAAAAATCACTGCGAGGTGCCAGCAGCCCATTGCTTTCAATGGGACTGGCTGCAGTGCAAGGCCCTATTGAAAGCAATGGGATGGCATCGTGGTCCTTTGCCACAGCTGTCACACTGTTCAGAAAAGAGGGAAATCCACCTGGGGATTCTTGCGATGCACGCATGTCCTATCTTTTGCAGGTGTGTGAATTTGTCCGGACATGTGAACACACCATAGGAAACCAATGGTTCTAATAGACGCGCTGTATTGTGCGCACAAGTACATGCTCATCTGAATTCATCCTTCTGTGGATTGTGAATATTCTTAAGAGTATTTGTCTCAGATGCAATTGCTAATTTTGTCTGATGATCAGAGAGCGATGTTAGAGGCTCCTTTGACACTGGATGAGTTAAGGGATTCAGTAGCAACACTTCCTAATGGAAACACAACTGGGTTGGGTGGTCTTCCAAATCAATTAGATCCGACAATTCTAATAATTGAATTATTTAATAAGTGTAAGTAGATATTACAGCTAGATGGATTTATTATACACACATTTCCCCCCTGGAAATACCCAAAATTGCAAGTTTTTCAAGTTGAAGGGATTTTCACCACGGGGGAGGAGAGGGGTAATCTTTTTGGAACAGGTACGTTCTGGGGGTCTCTTTGTATAGCTTAAAACAAGTTAGAGAGCTTTATAATGTTCGCCATAGTTATATTTTCCGGTTTCTTAAGTTTCAACACACATTTGCTGCTCAGGCTTGGTCTGTATGTGCTTACGGCTCAACACCCTTGGTTAATTTTCTTGGGTGTTCTGGAGCTACGAAGGGTGTAATATCTTATTTCTATAGACAGATGCCTTCTCACTGATTATTGGGAATTGTTGTAAAGGTAAAAGATTTAGGCCATGTTAGCGAAGACAAATGGGCTGCAGTGTCGTGTATGATTCCAATGATACCTGTATCCGAAAGTCAACAAAAATCGCAGTTCTATTTAGTTTATCATACTCCATTAAAGTTGCCTGAGATGCTACATGAATGGTTCAGATTTCATGCATATGGTCAGGGAATGTGTAACATTTCACCAATTTTGGAATGAAATATGGAGATAATTAAAAAAAAAATATCTTATCAATATTGAAATATTGGAATGTAACCATTATTTAGAGAACCTAAAGTGCACAATTGCATTGGTCTTTTGGCGCAATACGGAAAGACATCAAATATCTTTGAATTGCCCTGTAGTGGTCGGAAAGTGTGGAAAAAGTGGGGCAGCTTTTTTCTCTTAGCAGCCACATGGGCTCAGGCTGATATTGTAGCATCAGCCATTAAACAGAGCTGCGCTGCATTACTAGACACAGCCTCCTCCCAAGGGTGACTCTGTTACTGGAGAAAAGTTGACCATTTTCTTCTATTCGTATAATCTCTTCAACTCTTTTAATTCTTCCCCGGATTGTTGTATGTGAGATGCTTATGTATTAATGGTACATTTCAGTGTAAGCCAAACCACTCAAAAAAACATTTACGTAATTACTGATTTCATGGCCCTTTAATCCATAATGGAAGGGTTATACCGTGGGAAATGTTCTGCCTTCTCCATATCTCCGTCCATTGCCACATATCACCACTCAAGCAATTCTACTACAAACAAAACTCTTGCCGATAGCTCATATTATCAGATTTTCTGTCTCTATTTACAGACAAGCTATAATATATGGCCAAAACTATGTGAACATTCATGATTAAGTTCAGGTGTTTCAGCCATATCAATTGCAATCAGGTGCATACAATGAAGCACAATCCCCACAGAGAATTAGTGGTAGCATGGGTCATACAGAAAAGCTTAGTAGGCCCTATTTACTAATACTGTCTGAGGCCTCTTTCACATGGGCATTGTGATTTTTGGCCACCCGCATCGCGGCCCGAAAAATCGCATTAACAGGGAAAGCCGGGTTGTGGCATATATACACCACAGCCCGGAATTTCGTGGTCCGGGGGGAGATACTTGCTAAGGTCTCACTCCTCCCCTTGACAGTTGATAGCAGCAATAGAAGCTCCCATAGAAGCTGATGAGAGCTGCCGGCAAGGGGAAGTGGAAGGACTTTAGCAGTGCTTGCCATGCTAAATTCCCTCCTCCCTCCCTCCCCAGCCTATGGGTGCGGCCGGCTGTGCATAAAAGCGCTATCTTTTCTAGCTGGCCAATTTTACACTACAGAAAATCACCCATGTGAATAAATGCATTGGAATCCAATACTTCAGATAGTCGCGATTTTCGCCCGCGGTTTATTGCGTCAAAATAGTTGCAATAAAACACTCGTGTGAAAGAAGCCTGAAATAGACAGTCAAACTTAGATTAGACAGTTTTAAAATGAGCCAGATTTATCACACTGGCTCTGTTGAATGGATCATCTGTCAAATTTTAAGACTGTCTAGTCTAAGTTTCGACCACCTTATATTTGGCTTAGTTTATGCACAAATGGAGCCAAAAGTTTGGTGCAATCTGCTGCAATTTGGTGCACTTTTGGCACAATTTAGGCCACTCCCCAATTTATTAAAAGAACGCCCCTTTGTTGGACACAGCAAAAAGGGTGCATTCAGACGACCGTATATGGGCTGGGTTTTCACGCCCAGCCGATATACGGCGTCTCTCTCTGCAGGGGGAGGAGGCTGGAAGAGCCGGGAGCAGTGCTCTGAGCTCCTGCCCCCTCTCTGCCTCCTCTCCACCCCCCTGCACTATTTTCAATGAGGAGAGGCAGGATGAGGCAGGATGGGGCCGGAGCTAATTACCGGAACTTAGCCCCTCCCCCGTTCCACCTCCTCTCATTGCAAATAGTGGAGAGGGTGGAGAGGAGGCAGAGAGGGTGCTCCCCTCCCGGCTCTTCCAGCCTCCTCCCCCTGCAGAGAGAGACGCCGTATATCGGCCGGTGTGAATACCCAGCCAATATACATTCGTCTGAATGCACCCTAAAACACATGACAAATGTAGTGCAAAGCAAGTTTGACAATTTTCTGGAACAATTTGTATGCAAAAAATGTTGAATTTTCAATAGTAAATAACCCCCGTAGACTGACGGAATTTTAGAAACCAAACAATCAGAATTTTTAAATGAAAAACAATTACAAAAAGTTTTCATTTCCAAAAACACATTGATTAAAAGAAAATAAAAAGAGTGCAAAAGTGTACATAGTCTTTAAAGCCACAGCAGGTTAACTTACATGGTGGATTTTCAGTGCGGATTACACCTTTTCAAATGAGGAATGAAATTTGCACCAAAATCAGCATCAAAAGTGTCAAAGAAACATTTCCATACATATTATGTAGGAAAAGAGGGTTAGACTCCACAGCATTCATGAGCTATTCTTTGGCCTACACATTTCCATTGCTCTGGATATAGTAAGATGTGTTGCACCCAGTGGTGGATTACTCTTACGTAATCTAAAGCGGGTCATACATCTTAGATAGCTGTTGGCCAAACTCTCATTTGGCCGACAGGTATGTCTCCTGTCTCTGCCTTACTGATCTATGCTCTGCTAAGTGTACATGTGTTCCCAGTGGGGAGATGGGAGTAAGCCGCTGCCAAATTCCTCTCGCACAGGTTTATCGCTCCAAGAAGAAGGGTTTGGGCATGTTAGAATCCATCTGCCGAATATTTCACTCCCCCAACATTTACCTTTGGGGCAGAGTTATTTGGTCAGCCAATCTCACCTCCAAAATCATCAGGTTTTGCTGGCATTAATCTTTTGTGTATGGCCGGCTTTATTATTCTATAGACATAGGTTCTTTACTTAGTACTTTTCTGCTGATTTTCAGCTCGCCATCGGGACCATCTGCAGTACAAATGATGAAGAAGGAAGACAGGTACACGGGGTCGCCGGCCAGGGTCAGAGCTGGATTCCTCTGCGGACTCCCGCATGCAAGCGGCCTTAGTAGTCCAGTTTTATTGCTCACGACATCACTGCAAACAGAGGCAATGGTGGGTACTTGTCAAAGCCAGAACATGT
Organism: Eleutherodactylus coqui; assembly: GCF_035609145.1. NCBI lineage: Eukaryota > Metazoa > Chordata > Amphibia > Anura > Eleutherodactylidae > Eleutherodactylus > Eleutherodactylus coqui. The sequence continues at coordinate 465,627,869 of NC_089837.1, read as the reverse complement.
AATGGGTGCTGCATGACCAAATGTCCTTCAGTCAAGTATCTGGAAATGGTTCAAACATACACAGAGGACTATAACGATGGTGTCCTCTGTCTCTGGATAGCGGACAATGAAACAGTTGGAGATGCTCGTGTTTGTTGGACAATCGGATGATCCTCTCTACTGGTTGTCTGTTGGGGGTGTCCTGAGCCCAGTCACCTTGTGTACATGCCCTCACGCATCCATGGGTCCCAACACCTCCTAACAGTCTGGTCAGAACAACCTAGGTAGTGGGCAATTCATTGATACGAACATCCTGCTTCTCGCATTCCAATAACGTGCTCCTCTCAGACTCTGTTAACCGGGACGAAATCTCTTTCATTGCATCGTAGAGATACGTCTAGTGGTCAACAAGCAACATCAACTAAAACACGTATATACACAAGACATACAAAACAGCCTCTACTTTATTTTTTTTAAATTTTAGACTATGCTACATTATATAGGCAAAAATATTGCTGAAGTACTTCTTTAAAGGATGTGGGCTTTTTTTTTCTTCCATTTTTGTTTTTTCATCCTCACATTTAAAAACTCATAACACTTTAATTTATCCAATGACGTCGCTGTATGAGGGCTTGTTTTTTGCGGGATGAGTTGTATTTTTCAATGGTGCTATTTAATCTACCATATAATGTACTGAAAAACTTTCAAAGCGAAGTGCAATATAAGAAAAACTAAATTCCGCCATCTTTGTGTGCATCTTGTTTCTACGGCATACACACTGTAAGAAAAAGGACCTGATAACTTTAATCTATGGGCCAGTACACTTCTATGATACCAAATTTATATAGATGCTTTTTGCTGTAGTACTCGTATTTTTCTTCAAAGATTTTTTAATTTTGTAAAATTATTTTCTGTCACCATCCTCTGACAGCTATAACTTCTTTATTTTTCCATTGACATAGTTGTACGATCAGTCATTTTATGCAGGACATCTTGTAGTTTCCGTTGGTATGATTTTAGAATTCATAGGACTTTTTGATCACTTTTTATTACACTTTTTCTTGGAGATGGTGTGACCAAAAAAGGCAATTCTGGAGTTCTTTTATTTTTTTTCAGATGATGTTCATCATACATGGTAATTACTGCGTTACTTAGATAGATCGGACTTTTACGGGCACAGCAATACCAAATATGTATTTTTGTTTTACTAATTAGATTATTTTATTATAAATATGGCAAATTTTTTTTTTCTAACTTTTATTACTGTAGATGTCTGCAGGCTTGTTTTTATTGTGGGATGAGTTGTATTCTTCAGTAATACTATTTAACCCCTTAATGACATGGCTTATTTTGGGCTTAAGGACGCAATGATTTTTGGCGGATTTTCTTCTCCATTTATCAAAAGCCATAACTTTTTTATTTTTCTGTCGACGCGGCCGTATAAGGGCTTGCTTTTTGTGTGACGAGCTGTAGTTTTTATAGGTGCCACTTTTGGGTACATTTGACTATATTGTAAAAGTTTAATTGTTTTTTTTATGATAGCAGGGAGAGAAAACGCATCAATTCTGCCATAGATTTTTTTTTTACAGTGTTAATCATGCAGCATAAATGACAAGCCATTTTTTCTGCAGGCCGGTACGGTTGCAATGATACCAAAATTCTTACATTTTTTTAGGATTTTCCACTTTTCTGCAATAAAAACCCTTTTTTTTAAAATCTTTTTTTTCATTCAAAGTCCTGTAACTTTTTAATATTTTTTATGTATGGAGTTTTGTGAGGGCTTATTATTTGTGAGACAAGCTGTAGTTTTTATGGGTAGCATTTTGGGGTACATACGGCTTTTTTGATCACTTATTGCGTCTTTAGGGAGGCAAAATGCTAAAAATTAGCATTTTGCCTCAGTTTTTTAGCGTTTTTAACGCTTTTTTCCGTGCACACTCAAAAGCATATGCAGCTTATTGTATGCATCATTATGGACGCGACAATACCAAATATGTGGGGTTTTCATTTTTTTTTATGCTAATATGAGAAAAAGCATAAAACAGGGTTTTTAAATAGAGATGAGCGAACACGTTCGGCCCCGCCCCTTTTTCGCCCGAACACCGAACTTTGCGAACACCTCGGTGTTCGGGCGAAAAAGTTCGGGGGCCGCCGTGGCAGCGCGGGGGGGTGCGGCGGGGAGTGGGGGGGAGAGGGAGAGAGAGAGGGCTCCCCCCTGTTCCCCGCTACTGCCGCCCGCGCCGCCGCGCATCTCCCCGCCCCCCGGCGGCACCCGGACACTTACGCGCGAACACTGCAGTGTTCGCTAAAGCCGGTGTCCGGGTGCGGATGTGTCCGTAACGGACACGTTCGCTCATCTCTATTTTTAAACTTTTCTTTAACATTTTTTTTAAATTCATTTTTTTAATCTTCTCACACAACTTGTGTCCCTCTGGGGGACTTTCACCACAGTACTGCTGATCGCTGTGATAAGGCATGGCAGGGCTTGTACAGCGATCATAGGCATTACAGGACGCCAGTGCCATGGCGACAGGTCGAACTCTCGCGATAACATCGCGGGAGCCGGCTGGAGACACAGAGGGAGCGCACTCCGTCTGTGAACTCTTTCCCTGCCGTGATCTACTTAGATCGTGGCAGGGAAGGGGTTAACAGCGGCGGGCGCATCCCCGATGCCCCCCTCCCCCCCGCTGTTGCAGCGGGACGTCGGCTGTAACTGACAGCCAGCTCCCGCTGCGGGATAGCGAGAGATCATATGTGATCTCGCGCTATCCCCAGGACGCAAGTTTACGCCTTGTTGCGGGAAGTACCCCGCTCCCAGGACGTAAACTTACACCCTGCAGCGGGAATGGGTTAATATACCATATAATGTGCTGAAAAACGTTTAAAAAGTTCTAAATGGAGTGAAATGGAAAAATAATGAAATGCCACCATCTTTGTGTGCATCCTGTTTCTACGGCACACACACTGCAGGAAAAGTAACATGATAACTTTATTCTATGGGTCAGTATAAAGACATCGATACCAAATTTATGGGTTTTTTTTGTTATACTACTTTTAAAAAATAAAATATCTAGAAAAAAATTCAATTATTTTCTGCCCTCATCTTCTCACCGCCATATCTTTGTGATTTTTCTATCGAGATAGCTGTGTGAGGACTGTTTTTTTTTATGGGACGTCCTGTAGTTTCTATTGGTACCATTTTGGAGTATATATGACTTTTTGATAGCTTTTAATTACATTTGTTCTTGGAGGTAAGGTGACCAAAAAAGAGCTCTTCTGGCGTTCACCAGGGGTAAATAATGTGTCACTTTGTAGGACTTTTATGGATGTAGCAATATTAAATAGGTTTTTTTTATTATAAATATGGCAAAAGGAGGGGGGGGGTTAAACTTTTATTACCTTTTATTTTTTTTAATAATTAATAAAACCTTTTTAAACAGATTTTAACTTTTTTTTTTTGTCCCCATAGGGTTTGATTGCTCCTGCAATAAGATGTAATACCATAGTATTACATTATATTGCGATCTCACAGGCAATCTATCAAGCCACGGCAATAGCATCCCTGGGGGCTTTCATATGGCCCCTGGCTGCTTTGGCCACCAAACAGCACCCTGTGATTGGGGCATTAAATGCCACTGTCAGAATTGATGGTGGCATTTAATGGTTCAATAGCCGTGATTAGTAGTGCTGCTGATGGAGCTGTAGTGGGTGTCAGCTGTAAAACACAGCCGGCACCCACATTGTATGGAGCGGGACTGACCCCCAATCTCCCTCCATACAAACCCCGAACCTCCATGATGTAAATGTACATCCTAGAGTGTTAAGGAGCAAAAGGGGTTGTCTCATCTTTAGGAATTTTTCTGCAGGGAGCTGACAGCTTCGTATATTGCACGGTGGCCCGGGTTAGTACTGCAGGTGGAAGCCTATTAAAGTGAATGTGAATCAGCCTGCAATACCAACCTGACCCACTGCACAATGCACGGAGCTACCTGCTTCCTGCCCCAAAACAGCTAGAAGTGGGTCAAGCCCTTTAAAGCGATGAGCTCTCTTGTATGTACAGAAAACATTCATGTCCACTGGGCTTGCTGAAAACATTTTACTGCTGAATGTAAATAATGACTTTTTAATAAATAAAATTAAATGTGCAGAAAAGGCGGTTCCAAAGATTCTTGTGGTGATCTGTAAACCTGTGATAAGTTGTAGCCTCTGATAAGAATAAAGGAGTTAGGGATGGTCCCTTTAACTTCCGTTATAATACCAAGAATTTATAACAGCCCCTCTTCATCTGGACTGTCAACATATTTCTTGTCGTAAAACTGTGGTTTTTATGGTTTTGTAAAAAGTTACAAATTATGCATAATAATTCTGAAAATATGTTAAAAGCTTTTAGAGCCTGAGCCTATGCCACACATGCACACACTAAATACATATTTGTATAATTGCAAACACTTGCGTCTAAACCCTTTTCATACATAATATACATATTACATAGCACTGTATGTTCTGAACTAACTTTAAAACACGTCCCACTCAAGACTCCCCATATGTGCCAGAACTGAAAGATACGGCAGACCTGACATGTCCGTTCCTTTACACTATAGTACTGTGGAGACATTTTAGGCAGGTGTGAAAAAATGCTGCAAAGCAAGAGTTTTTTTTCAAAACCATAGACATTTATTCAACGGTAGGACAACGACCCAACATCCAGCCAATGTCATTAAGAACTATCTACAGTGTAAGGAAGAACAAGGAGTCCTGGAAGTGATGGTACGCCCCCACAGAGACTGATCTCAGCATCATCCAGGCTGCCTGGGATTACATGAAGAGACAGGAGGATTTGAGCAAATCAACATCCACGGAAGATCTGTGGTTAACTCTCCAAAGTTCTTTCAAAAACTGTGTGCAAATGTACCTAGAAGAATTGATGCAGTCTTGAAGACAAGGGATGATCACACCAAATATTGATTTGAGTTACATTTCTTTTTTGTTCATTCACTTTGCATTTTTTCAATTTACCAAAATACTATTAACACTTTTTTTTGTTTAAGCATTCTTACTTTGCAGCATTTCTCCACACCTGCCTAATACTTTTACACAGAACTGTACATGGACAGCCATTCTAGTTCGGCATCCTTAAAGGGAAGCTGTCAGCTTGGAACATCACCATAAACTAAGTTATAGTGTTGTTTCGTGAAGTGGTGGGCAGTCGAGTCGAGTGAAATTTTATACTCACCTGCTCCCCGATTCTGGAGCCGTCTGCTGGTAAAGATCTCACTGGGCATGAAGATATGACTCTACAAATTTATGGGAGAGCAGACACACGACACTAAGATAAGAGTCATTTCTTCATGACCAGTGGAATCTTGATCAGCAGGAATTGGAAAGTGGATGAGTATAAAAATTACAATCCAAAATACAATTTTACTAGCAGCATACGGGTAAAGACCAACCCACTTGGGTGAGGTATTTCAAATAGCTATATGCCACACCACTAAAGAATCCCAGCCCAGATTCCAAGTAAGATCCACAGAAGTAACAGAGTTCATGGCAGCATGCATGGTGCAAATCAAGTTTTTTCTTTCTTTATTCTTCCATATTCATTAAAAGGCAACATTTCAACCTCATACGGTCTTTGTCAAGCTTTTGCCAGGCTTGACAATGACCTATGAGGTCGAAACGTTGCCTTTTAATGAAGATGGAGGAATAACGAAAAAAAAAACTTGATGAGCATAAAAATGACGTCACTCAACTTCCTGTCACCTCCCGGAATGACGCCATAACTTTTATTGCTCTGTTTCGAGGTGCCAGGTTCCCTTTAAACAAGGCAAGTTGTTTTACTGAAATGTCAGACTTACATTATGGGTGATATTTGAAACAATAAACACCTGCATATATCAAAAACCTTCCTCGTTAGAGCTTACAACCTATTGAGATTGTGGCAGTTGGTCACTAACACAGTAGGAGAGGACTTAAATGCTGATTCTCCTACTTACTGTTCCATTATTATGTTTACTGATTTAATCATAGAATAGTAGATTTGGAAGGGACCTCCAGGGTCATCGGGTCCAACCCCCTGCTCAATGCAGGATCACTAAATCATCCCAGACAGATGTCTGTCCAGTCTCTGTTTGAATGAGAACTCACCACCTCCTGTGGTAACCTGTTCCACTCATTGATCGCCCTCACTGTCTAATATCTAATCTGTGTCTTCTCCCTTTCAGTGTCATCCCATTGCTTCTTGTCTTTCCATGGTGTCAATGAGAATTGCTATTTAAAGGGCTTTGTAGAAAATTTTGATTGATGACCTATCCTTAGGTCCATTAAAATCAATGACAGCTGCGCCTGAAATTAGCAGCTCTGGATGCAACACAGGGCTCGGAGAGATCTACTTTTGCTCTTCACCCTATGTGTGTTGTCAGTGACATTGAATACCCGAACTGATGATTGGCGAGGGTCTTGAGCGGTAGACCCAAGCCCATCAACTCTTGATGACCTATCCTGAGGACAGGTCATCAATAAGTATAGTCATGATAGTAAATGAGGTTGCATTATGACTAGAATGAGCGAACGTGCTCGTTTAGAGCAATTACTTGATCGAGCATCGCTTTTTTCGAGTAACTGCCTAATTGGGAGAAAAGATTCGGGGGCGCCAGGGGTGAGCGGGGGGAGTGGCTTGTGAATGCGCGCACAAATCTAATGTTAGCAGCCACGCATGGGGTTCGGTGCATATGCAGCGAGCTCACCATACCGTCACAAATTTCCCCTCCCTCCCCATCGCAGGTTCACCTGTCCTCTCCTCCGCACTCGTTCTTTGCAATGGAAGGAGGCGGAGCTAAGCTTCTTGTCCACTGCCAGCAATGTGAGAAGGTGGGCTGGGCTGGTGCTTAGCTCTGCCCTGTTCCGCCCCATCCCATTGCAGAGATCCAGCGGGGAGGAGAAGAATGGTGAGCCTGCACGGGCGGAGGAGAGCAGCCACGCTGCTAAACTCCCTCCCACCTGCGGCCACTGCCATGGGATCCCATAGGAGTATAAGAACGTATTTCGGACCAAAAGATAGTTCCAGGGCTATTTTTTGGGCCTGACATAAAAACGCTCGGCGCTATATTGGCCTGCCGGGCGCTTTTACGTGTCAGGAATACGGGCCATGTGATCTGATACATTGGAATCCAATGCATCAGATCACAGCGTATATCAGCCGGCCGTGAAAACGGCCTGCTGATATGTGTTCATGTGAAAGAAGCCTAAAGCTGAGCTGCTCTGTTACTGCCCAATCAATGTGGACAGTGTCAGAGTGGCTCCAGCAGCAGGATCTCGCAATTACAGTAAATGACAATGCAGTGAGGATCAAGAAACTGGAACAGACATCACAAGCAGAAGCAGCTGCAGAGTATGCTGGCTCCTGTATTCTCTCAGTGGCTGCTTCTCCTTGCAGTATTTGTCCTGATTCTCTATGTGCTGCATAGTTAGCATAGAGAGAATACAAGAATCTGGCATTACATTACTTATATCCCACATTTTTCATCAGTTTTACCCTCTCAAGTTTTAATTTTTTTATTTGTCTCTGAGCTATGGGGTCAAAAATGATGCTATGATGTCTCATACATTGCACATGAAGAAAACAGCAAATTCTGCTTCCTAACTCCCTATCAAAAATAGTACTGAGCAGTGTATATGTGAATTTAGTAAATCACCTTTAGCTGCTGCAGCATCTGTGTGAGTCAGGTTTTTCTCTCCTTCCTTTTTTTCCATTCCTCTCCATAGACAATCAGTCATTGTCTCAAAGTGCTGTCACTATTTAAAACATTGTCCTGGCAAACAAACCATACCAGTTCACATTCAGTATTCCCTCACCCATATCACAAAAAAATAATGGTGCATGCTGTAACTAACTTTGCTTTACACTCTATGAGCTGAAAAGGAGCCCCGGAGTGGTAAGCTTCATCAGTTGTTATCTATTGGATAAAACCAGCAGAAGAGGACTTCTTATACTTTTTCTACTCTGTCCTCATCAGTCAATCCATGGTGATGTTAATGCCTTACTACCAAACAAGTATTACCACGCAGTGCCCATATTACCCTCAGCAGCACCAATCAAATGCCACTATTCAGCACAAATACAACCAACTAGCAGCACACAATAGCACAGTGCAGCACAACATACCTCTGCAACAACACCAAACACCACAATGCAGAACATGTAGCTTAAAATACCTTCTGAGCAGCACCAAATGAATACCACAATACAACTGCAACACAAATACCAAACCCAGAAGCAACAATCAGATACCACAATGCCACACCAATACCTCCGCAGACATGTCAAACAAATAGCACAGTGAGGCACCATTGACAGCAACATTGCCCCCCTTCCACCCCTTCTCAACTGGCAGCAGCATCGTCCCCCTTCACACACATCCTCCACGGGTAGCAGTACTGTACCCGTTGACAGAAACACGGACGTAATTATAGGTGATGTAGAGGATGTGGTTGCACCCGGACCCAGGAGCCTTAGGGGGCCCATAAGGCCTCTCTTCTGCATATAGGGAGCCCAGTACTATGAATAAAGCATTATAGTTGGGGGCCCTATTACAGGTTTTGCGTTGGGGCCCAGAAGCTTCAAGTTATGCCACTGCGTTAAGGGCTTAGAGGGGTTGGGGAGCCCCAAAATAAACTTTTGCACTGAGGCCCATGAGCCTTTAGCTACGCCCCCACTATCCTTCTTTCCACCCCTCCCCCACTAACAGCAATATTCAATCCCTTCCTCACTGACAGCAGCATTTGATCCCTTCTCACCCGTCCGCCATAGGAAGAAGCATTGCAGTAGTCCCCAAAGGTCCCCTAGTAGCAGCGGCATTGTCCCTTTCACAACCCTCTCCCATTGGCGGAATCATTGCCCCCATTCCCATTCCTTTCTCACAGGCAGCAACATTGTCTCTCGTTCCATCCCTCTCCAACCAACAGCAGTATTAAACCCCTTTCGGCGCTTTCCCACTGACGTCAGCATTGTTCCTTCTCCCTCTTCTCCCCCATTAGCAGCAGCATTGCCCCAGCCAATCACTATCTTCAGTGGTCTTGTACCATATAACCACTGAAACAAGTGATTGTCTGTAGCAGTCAAACGTAGTGACTTGAGTGATTTTGACCACAGTGGTGACGTGTTGCTGCTCGAAGGTGGGGTGCCAGTATTTCTCAAACAGTCGCACTTCATGGCTGTTCCTGAGCCATGGTATCAAGAGTGTACCAAGACTGGTTGAACCACGGACAGACATCAGACAGAATATCACACAGCGGCAGGCCAGAAGTGGTTGTTCCTAGAGGTCAGCGTCGGATGGCACGTCTGGTATCTCAGCAATGTTGTGTCATAGTGAACCAACTGACCCAGTTGAACAGCAGAGGATGTTAGACAAATTTCCACAATGACCATGTGGCGTACCTTTCATCGTTTGGGGTTCATCAGCCGAAAACTGACAAGAGTGACCAAACATCATGGCCAACAATGCCTCACATGAAGTCGTATCCCGTGGGTGACCATTCGAGTAAAACAGACTGGTGGTGGCAGTGCCACGATCTGGAGAGAATCATCCTGGAATGGCCAAGAACATTGGTCATCATATCACAATCCTTGAATGGTGAATGCTACAAGGACTGTTAACTGACTGCTACACCTATATTCTAATATTCAGGATTTCTTCACCATAGTGCCATCTTTTTAATAGGAAGACATTCTCCTGCAGTGAGCATGGGTTGAGCTGAGTATGGAGGATGTACGCCACCTTGTGAAATGTATTCCCCAACATCTGAAAGCTGTGATCACCCAAAAAGGTAGGCCAACCTGTTTTTGAGCAGATGTTCCTAATGCAGCGATCCTTCGGTGTATACCCTGTTTCCCCAAAAATAAGACCTACCCTAAAATAAGCCCTGCCCTAATTTGGGGGGATTTTCAGGGAGGATTGGAATATAATCCCTACCCCCAAAATAAGCCCTAGCTGCATTACATTAAAAAAGGAATACATTACCTAGCAGGCTTGGTCCATGTCCCTCCTGCTGCCCCGCGGAACTCCGGCAGCCACCCACAGAAGATCACTTCCTGGTTACGAGATTTATAAATCCCGCCTCCAGGAAGCAATGCCTCTGATTTGAGTGGCTGAGCAGCGCTCAAGAACCATGCAGCGCTCGATGAACCAATGTGATGGCTGTGATTAGTTCATCAAGCGCTGCATTGGTTGGCTGAGCAGCGGTCGAAGAACCAATCACAGCCATCGCATTATGGAGTCGGGATTTATGAATTAGCCAATCAATGCTCAGCCTATTCATAAATCCTGCTTCCACAACGTGATGGCTGTGATTGGTTCTTTAACTGTTGCTCAGCCATTCAATGCAGTGCTCAATGAACCATTCAGAGTCATCCCTTCCTGGAGGTGGGATTTATAAATCTTGTAACCAGAAAGTCATCTTGTGTGATCGTTTGAGGACTGCAAGAAGCCCGTCGGAGCACCGGAAAGCAGCAGGAGGAACCCAGACAGCACCTGCTAGTTAATTATAATAAGACATTCCCCGAAAATAAGACCTAGCGCCTCTTTTAGGGCAAAAATTAATATAAGACAGGATCTTATTTTCGGGAGAACACTGTAGATATTGCTGTACACAACTTTTCTATTGTAGGCTATGGGAGTTACAGAAAACTGTAGCTTATGTAAATGCCATAAATGCGTAATGCAAGAGTACCTCTTTAACACTGGTTTTCATGCACTGTAGTAGGCAATTTAACCAAGTAAGACTGACAGTTTAGAAGCTAATATGTTTTCATTTGATTATGTCTATTTTTAAAAGCTGCCAAGAGTCACTTGTTTCCCCAGGGGCCCGGCTGGAAGAAATTCATGAAATCTATTTCTATCCAATTCTGTGAAGACACTTAATGGGATTTGTTATTATATAAACATAGTGAAATGGTTATTCAATTTACTGCAAATGTAAAGTTCCAAGCTGTTTAACTAGATAAAATGGGCATTTAGCAAACCCAAGGAATTGTATAAATTTCTGTATTGGACAAAAAGTAAAATCAGGGGGAAAATCAGTGTTAGGATCTGCCATTACATTATCATGGTATTCTATTCAGGGTTGGAGAAGCGGTCATTGCAAATTGGCTGCTGTTTATATCATAGTGGCCAATGTCCCATTCTGCATGCTGACCCCATCACATCGTACTGTATCAGGATACGTGGCTGCCTGTTTCCCTTATAGCCCTCAGGTCACATTTGTACATTTAATCTTTCTTTGGTCTATGCCTTCTGGTAAAATCTTTCTGAACTGTTTATCATTTGAGTTTGTTCTTGCTATATTGGAGGCTGCAATGGGCTTATTGACCGGGAGATTCCAGACCCTCATGTGGGGGTTTATAGTAAAGAACAAACAATCACATTGGACTCATACACACAGAGTCTATACATCATTATACGATTAGATTGTTCTTAATGTGTATGGGCCCCATTAGTCTGATACAATTGTTGCGTCCCACCGGACATGCAATATCCAAAACAAACGAAAAAGGCCCAACAGTGCAACGGAAACAAAAAATACGGGAAATCCTCTCCCTACAAAACCCCTAACTCGGGAGGGGGCCCTGCCTACTCGGCGGGCCGATTGCTCCGATAGGTGGGGGCCCGCACGCGTGCCTGGGCCACTGACAATTCCCTATCAGGGAGCCCTAGTACAAAAGAAAGGGAAACAGAAAACCAAACAAAGCAGAAATGAGAACTTAGCTTGCACAGAGGAGCTTTAGCCAGGATGAGTTCCTCAGCAGCTGTCCAGCGGCAACTGAAGCATTGACCAGCACTGGGGTAAATGCTAGCACTGCTTAAATAAGAGCAGAGCTACTCAGCACCATGTGAGGAATGACCTCACTCTTGCAACCACCACACCCCTCAGCTCCAGGAGATGTAAAGATACTGCCAAACCCTGGTCTGGCCTGAAAGCGAGGTAAGGACCTCAGAATGGCTGCAACAACAATAATGGGCTCCAAATATCCAGCAGAGGACAAGTCCATTTGATGTTGATTTTGCAGCCAAATATTATACTAAGTTCTATCTCTTAATGGTTGATGCTCACAATGATTTCCTTTGGTGGGAACAAGGAACCCCTGTCTGACACTGATTCTAGTCGTTTTGGTTGAGCAACCCCAATGGGTAATGTGAGAGAGATAAAACAAGGGTGAATCAGGGAAATAAACTATTCTGCTATTACTTTCCTTATGAAATTATTGACAGATTATTTTATAATCTACATTGATTAGCTGTTATAATCAACGGGAGTTCTCCTACTACATCTTCATCTTCACAGCTCACAGCTACTCCATTAGAGTGGGTAAGCTGACCACACTACTGAACCCAATATCATTTAGGGAGGAATCTCTTCATTGACTAGCTTCCCTTTATGTTTCCCTGGCTTCTGCAGTGTGGTTGCCGGTAATAGCATAGCTATGTGTGTTTACATTGAGTATTTCTTGTTTGGCCTTGTTATTGTCTACATTCTTCTTGTCAGTTTGGTCTTGTTCTTATGGTTATGTCTAGTCCAGTCTTCCTTTCCTAGCCTCTGGTTTTGTCTGTTTATTCCCTGTTGTATATTGCTAGCCTTACTTATTTAGTTTCTTGTCTAGATCCTAGTGCTGTCTTGTTCTCAGGAAAAGTGTTTTAACTATGGATAACTGAGCGGTACATAGGGACATCGGTGTCAGGTGTTAGGGTCAGTGTCAGGAAAATATTTTGAAAAATGTAGGGAGAGCTAGCATTATATACAAGATTTATTTGACTGTTATTTCTGTTCCATTTCATCTGTTCCAGTCTTCACTGTCAGTTTTATCACCATCTCCATCATCATTATCCATTTACCAACATCCTCTGCCACTTTTATCTAATAGTGTGTCCTTAGTTTTGATGTAATGTTTTATATTGTCTTGCTATGTGCTTCATATCTCTTAGGCTGCCTGCACACGGACAGGTTGGATTCCGCATGTGGGATCCTGAAGCAGAATCTGACCCTGTGCCCGGCCGGGGATCCGGGTGTACCTGTCCGCAGTCTTCTTTACCTGTACTGCAGATGTGCCGTCCATCGCGTCAGCGCACCTCTGCAGTACAAATTATATCACGCCATCACTAGGCGATGATGCGGATCCCACAATGATGATTGCGTAAGGGCCGTGGATCGAGCAACTTCCACTGATTTCAATGAAAGCCGTCCGCACGGATTGCGTCTAGAAATAGAGCATGCTGCGATTTTTTCCTCCACGAGCAGACAATTGCAATTGATTTCCACTCATCTGCAGGAAAAATCGCTTTTCCATAGCATGCTATGAACGGTATTTGCTGCAGAATCCAGAGACGGATGCCTGCTCCGGATTCCGCAATGCAAATCTGCCTGTGTGCAGGCAGCCCTATTTTGCAATGATCCAGTTATTATTTTATTTTTAGTTATTACACTATTCAGCTCTACTGTAAGCCCTGGGGGTATCTGAGTACTGTGAGACATAGTTAGTACCCAGGAGAGGTGACTGCTAAAGGTGGGGTCAGATTCTGATGTTGATTGTTCAGCTGGCATAGTTACATTAGCAAAGATAAGAAAATGTGGTGGCGGATATTGTAAGGCCCATTTAGACACAATGATTATCGCTCAAGATGTTTTTTGAGCGACAATCGTTGTGTCATTTACAGCACAAGATGATCACTCAAGATGAGCGATCACCTTGCGCCATGAGTGGAAAATGCAGAACACAAGCGGGATGTCCCCGCTTGTCTTTTGCATCCAGCTGTTCCCCTGCTCCAAGCACCCGGCTGTTTTATAGCTGAGCGCTCCCAGCGAAGGATGCAGAAGACAAGCAGGGTGTCCCCGCTTGCCTTTTGCATTCAGCTGTTTCCCTGCTCCGAGCGCCCGGCTGTTATATAGCTGAGCGCTCGGAGTGGAGGATGCAGAAGACAAAAGGGGTGTCCTCGCTTGTCTTCTGCATACAGCTGTTCCCCCGCTCCAGCGCCTGGCTGTTATACAGCTGAGCATTCGGAGCGGAGGATTCAGAAAACAAGCGGGGTGTCCCTGCTTGTCTTCTGCATCCAGCTGTTCCTCGCTCCGAGCGCCTGGCTGTATAACAGCCGAGCGCTTGGAGCGGAGGATGCAGAAGACAAGCGTGGTGTTTCCGCTTGCCTTCTGCATCCAGCTATTTTCTGCACGGAGCGCTCAGCTGTACCCGTGTGGGGTATGGAGAACCGAGCTGGACCGCTTTGTTCTTCACACCCAGCCTGTCATCAGGGAGCGGGATACAGCTGAAACAATAGTATCAGCTGTATCCCGCTGTGAATCCCTCATAAGACTGATCGTTGTCTTTCAGCAACGGCGATAGCTTAACAAAAACTGCAGGATGTCAGTGCAGTTACACATAACGGTTATCACTCAAAAGACGGATTTTGAGCGAATTTAGAGTAATAATTGTTGTGTCTAAATGGGCCTTTCCTCAGGTTTATTTGCAACTTTGTATTCTTTCTTTTTAAGATGGATAACAGAAATAAAAAAAATATATTTCAAATGTGCCTTTAATGGGTTAATCGGTCTCCACTAATCGTATTTTGCATTAATTACAAACACTGATATGTATTCTTTTTTTCAGTGTAAATGATGTCACCAACCAAAACATGCTTTAGTTCCAGCCTTTTCTTTTTTAGACACCCAACAGTATTTTTGGACTCAGCAGAAATTCTGTTTACAATAACCATCTTAGTTGATTTGGTGCCAAACTGACAATTGCTTCCATCCCTGCAGGCAGTGAAGGGAACATAGGCATGTGGTCTCTCTTTGGTAGACATTAAATAAAGTAATTCACTGTAACTTCTCCTTAATGGCAGACCCGGCTCTGTTCACAATCCCAGGTCACAACCAGGTGCAGTTTCTGTCAACTCTCAAGTCACAAACTTAACTCAAATTTGTGTTTTGCTCTCATGGTAACATACATGGGGAACATGCAGCATTTTTTCAGATGTTTTTGCTTATGGTTTTCTTTGCAAATTCAATTTTCTGCTACTCTAGACAAACAAGTCTGTTTAGTTCATGAATAAAACAAAAGCAACCGGATCTTCCCTCAAATAGTTTCCATAGTATCCAAAATAGTTTGCAATGTTTAATGAAAACAGGAAGTAGCCATCCGTCTCTACATTAACATTCGAACTGGGTGGGAAAGTCGAAGTGATCAGATGTTTTTTATTGTTGCAAATGACTCCAAGCTCAATGGGTTCATAGAACTCAACATCATGGAGCATTTAGCTTTTAATCCGTTATTCTTTGAACTGTCCTAATCCCGGAAAAGAGCCTCCAAAGTGGCAATTAAGAAAAATTCTTCTCTATTTACATAAAAAAATCTATTAAATATATTTACAAATATTTTGGTAAAAAATCTGAAGCCTTCGCAAAAAGTTTTAATTTAGGATGGAACTATATCATGGGATTTGGGGTATTAAAAAGGAAGATGAAAAAGCAAAAAACAAACTAAAATCCTTATTTATGTTCATATTAAATGTTAATACAGTATGATGTAAGTTAAGGTGGTTTTAAATCAGCATTGGGACTTCCAGTTGGAGGTTCCATTACAGATCCGGACAAAATACCGGAAGAAAAAGTGCTGCATGCACTGCTTGTACTTCCGGGTAAAGGCTGGGCAGCTGAGTGGAAAACGAATGGACCCCATTATAGTCATTGGTTTCAGTTTGGCGCTGTTCAGTTTCGTCCTTGGATGTTGCAGTAGTTTAGATGGGAGATGATGAGGGTATAATTAACATTGAAAGTTCTTCTTCTCTCCTGTATTTCACATGTGGACATCTTCTAGGTTGGTTTTCTCGCAAACACTTACTTTTTGCGCTAAATTACGTAAGTAAACATGACTGTTTTTGCATAAATAGTCATATAAGGCTTTTTCCCCCCAAGGAAACTATGAAAATGATTAATGTTAACACCCCTACGATTTATGGCCTGTACTGCGTGGTGGAGGCATTTGTGATCAGAGCCCTGTTTAACTCTCAGAGAGGAAATCCCATCATAAAGTACTGTGGTGTTTTTGTGGACAACACATGTTTTTATTTTATCACGCCCACGCTGCTGTCCAGCTGCCGTCCGTTGGGATTCCTGTCACCACACACTTGCATAACCTGGCCCGCAGAATCTCTGAATGGATTTCACATCTATTTCGGGAAATAAACAGACAGTATGAATACGAAGAATTTTAAGTAATATTCAAATAATAATCTTTATATAGCGCCAACGTATTCCATAGCACTTTACGGATCAGAGGGTACGGGCAGAGACTAAACCAGACATTACATACAAACTAATAAACAATTTGAATCATAGGAGTGAGAGCCTTGATCACAATTTTATGAAGAAATAAAGGGGACATAAGAGATAAAAGTGCTTGCTCTGTACGGTGGTCCTACCATCTTCTGCTACATAGGGTGTCATATATAAATGTGCATAAAAAATACAAAAAATTCCAGCAACTTTATTGAAATCCATCCAAAAACATGATCATGCCACATATAAAAACAAAACAGGCAAAATGTTTCAGACCTCTGGGGGAGCTTATTCATAAAAAGGTCTGAAACATGTGGGCCTGTGTAGTTTCTATAGGTGGCGCAACTATGTTTTTAGATTGCAATAAATTAAAAAAATTTAAATTTTTTTTGCTAGTGCTAAAATGTTTTGGATTTTTTTTATCCACATCTATTGTTCTCCAGGAGCCAGGCTGGCATCCATCCAGGCACCTTCTGTGATATAGAGCTGAGACAACAACTTCATTGGAACTACAGGGTGAAGTAATTGCTGTTTTCCTATTTCTGCACCATATATAAAGTTGTGTGAGCCGGTCACTGGCAGGTATCTGTAGATGCACACATATAAAGTGCATAGGGTGCATGGAATGTGGGGGATATTGATGAAAGAATGAGTCAGGTTCTGAGGAAGTATGTTGAAGATACATTAGGGAATGTGATAAGCCTTTCTAAAGAGATGTGTTTTTAGGGCTTGCTTAGACTGGGGGGACTTAACACTTACTTTAGCTCCCCAACTAAATAAAGAATAAGTACAACATCTGCTGGCTTGTTGTGGGTAGGCCACAGCCTTTATTTAACCATATAAACTTTATTTCAAAACGTAAATTAACTTTCTCTTTACCTTCCATGCCAATTAAATGTCCATTTTTATTGAAACTTGTTCTTGTATACTGCGGCGTAAGAAGGCCCTTACCGGCCTGTAAAGCCCTACCCTTCCTAGCTGGCATGGAAGTCCTAACTACCGCCAACCGGCTGTGACAACTTCCTATCTACTTTAACATTAATCCACTGTTTTCCTTCACCCCCCCCCTTAGCTCAAAGGGCGGGCGGGCGGGCGTCTTCACTCTTCTTTCTCCTGGTCCCGACTGAAATCCTTTACTTCCTTCTTCTTTACTCCCAGTTAACCCCTCCCTTTCCTGTGGTCGCTTCCTCTCTCTCTCTCTCCTCCCCCTCTCCCCCCCCAGTCATCAGCATCTTCCCTATACGTTTGCTGCTATCTAGACTGGGGGGACTTAACACTTACTTTAGCTCCCCAACTAAATAAAGAATAAGTACAACATCTGCTGGCTTGTTGTGGGTAGGCCACAGCCTTTATTTAACCATATAAACTTTATTTCAAAACGTAAATTAACTTTCTCTTTACCTTCCATGCCAATTAAATGTCCATTTTTATTGAAACTTGTTCTTGTATACTGCGGCGTAAGAAGGCCCTTACCGGCCTGTAAAGCCCTACCCTTCCTAGCTGGCATGAAAGTCCTAACTACCGCCACGAAGGATGCAGCATATTTCTATGCTGCACTCCGCCCCCCACATGCCAGCAATAACGCCGACTCCACCCCATCCTGCAATCTAGACAGGAAAATATCTAACCCTATCTCGCTGAGATGAACCCCGTCACCCCGCATCATCCCGCGCTCTCTTCTCTCCAGCTCCCAGTGACGGATGGCTATTCCGCCCAAGGCTTGTACGTGCTTCGATATCCTGAAGTTAACCGTTCTCCGTACTCGCTCGATTGCCTCGTTATCTCGCGCTTCCCTCCAGATTCTTCTGGCCACTATGTCTGACCAGACAATTACCATCCGCTTAAAGAACAGTTTAAAACGATAAATGTCCTCTTTCATTAAGGAAATGAGCTCCGCTACTTTTATTTTCCCGAGGTCATTTCCACCTGCATGAATGACTAGTATCACTTTATCATTCTCCCAACTGCTGATTCTCAATACCTCCTGGAGCAGCCTGGGCCATTGCAAACCTCTAATCCCTCTCCAATGTACTGGAACATTGAGGCCTAAATTACCTCCGATAGGCCTACTTCTGGCTCTCCTCTCGGCCCAGTATATATATGAGTGGCCTATCACCCATACCGACCAATCCGTAACTGTAAATAAATAAAGAAAACATACACCGAAAAGAACATCACAACCAACGTATAAATCATATGAAAACTCTAAGGTCCGGTCGCACATAAGACCTGTAAGCATCTGATCTCCAGCGACCCACTCTTTTAATACCCTCGATACCCATGCCGCACGAAAAAGCGGACGTCGTGGCTCCTATCCTAAATGAGTGTGATCCGAAATCCTTTGGGTTGAGTCCCAATTTATTCAGGCTACCGCGCATGACTGCTGTGAACTGGTATTTGGTTAAAGGGAGGCCCGACGCATGCTTCAAAAACGGGCCCGTTCCGCAGTGGCGTTCCAAAAAACCCGTTATCAAAATTACCGGACACCATTTTGTTCCCAATTTGCCTATCCTGAGCCATTCTCCAACCCTGTAAACGTCTGTTTTTGATCTCCGAACGCCAATTTTGATGCAGTCTCCGTCAACTAATACGTCTCCGTACATCAGTCCCCCAGGTCTACTTTTACTTGCTGACACTAATTCCCCAATCCGCATTGCTGCGAAAAAGGCAATTGCAAAGGCCACTCGGAAAAGCTCCGCCTCGGAGCCCTCCTCGCAAACCTCTCCCAGCACTTCTAATATAGCATTTAGTAACTCAAACGTGATCGGTCTCCTTCCGTCCTTTGTCACCTTGTCCTTCTTCCACCCTTTAATAATTTGTCCGAAAACGAAATCTTTAGTCACATCCCTCGACCCGTGTAACCGAATTAAAAAGGCCACCGCCGTCAAATGTTTCCTGGCCGCGTCCGCCGACGCCCCCTTTTTACGCATTGCCGCTAATGTGTCTAAAGTTACCGCCTTCGCTCTTTCTTCCGAAGGAAACCGTCCACCCGCTGCTGCTATCCACTCTTTCCATACGTTATTATACCGTCTCCATGTGGTACTTGAAACTGACATCTTTACGAGAGCTAACAGCTCTCTTCTATCATTTCCCACAAGAAAGCAGGGCAACATACCCCCTCGACCTCCGCCGTCGGGTGCAGCTCCCTGAATGTTGACATCTGAAAGCGAGAAAGAGCATCAGCAGTAGCATTCAAATAACCCGGTACATATCGAGCTTTAAATCTTACGTTGTGCTGTAAACATCGTAGAACCAAATGGCGTAATGCCGCCAGCACCAACGTTGATGATGACGATTGTCTGTTTACCACCTGTACCACCGACTGGTTATCGGACCAGAAACAGATATTTTTATTGGCCAACCTCTGGCCCCAAATCTCAATTGCCACCATTAACGGGAATATCTCCAAAAGTGCCACATTTTTTACCCATTGCTTCTGCTTCCAAGAACTTGGCCAAGCAGCGCAACACCACCGGTTACCATATAGAACTCCAAAACCATGTGATCCAGCTGCATCCGACACCAAACCGATCTCCTCGTTTTGACTCTCATCCTCCGGGCATATGACCTGGCCGTTGAAAGAACCGTGGAACACTCTCCATACGTGCAAGTCCAATTTCATTCCTTTCGACACTCTAATAAAATGATGGGGCTCCCTTGCCCCTCTTGTTGCCAATGACAAACGCCGAGCGAAAGCTCGCCCCATCGGAATGACCTTGCACGCGAAATTAAGTAAGCCTACCAAAACTTGTAGCTGGTGAAGTGTAACCTTCCTCGAAATACACACCAAATCTACCGCTTGTCGCAAACGCGCCACTTTATCGTCGGGCAAGCGGAAAATCATCTCCACTGTGTCAATTTCGATACCCAAAAAACTCAATCTTGACACTGGACCCACTGTTTTCTCGACCGACAAAGGCACGCCTGCCTTACGCATTAACGAACGAAAAGACGAAAGTAAAAACTCGCAAACCGTCGAGTTAGCTTGTCCAACAAAAAGGAAATCGTCTAGATAGTGCAATACCGATGCGCTGCCCGTCTCAACCTTTAACATCCACTCTAAAAAGGAGCTGAAAACCTCGAAATAATAACAAGAGATCGAGCAGCCCATTGGCAGGCACATATCGACAAAAAACTGATCCTCAATTCTGCACCCCAGTAGATGGAAACACTGCGGGTGCACCGGCAAGAGGCGGAAAGCCGATTCTATATCGGCTTTCGCTAACCATGCACCTCTGCCCGCTTTTCTAACCAACTCAACTGCCCCGTCAAATGACGCATATGACACCGCCGCTTGCTCCTTTGCTATCCCGTCGTTAACGGATTCCCCGGACGGGTATGATAAATGGTGTATGAGTCTGAACTTACCTGTTTCTTTCTTTGGTACTAAGCCCAAAGGAGAAACCCGCAAGTTGCCGAAAGGCGGCTCCAAAAATGGCCCCGCCATTCGTCCCAACTCCACTTCCTTTAACAACTTTTCAAGTACTAACTCTTTGTTGTCGTGGGCTGATTTTAAATTTTGGCAAAAGGACGCTGCAGACACGTTAGAATGTGGGATGAAGAAACCTTCAGCAAAACCCGCCCTAAGCAGGCTTGCTTCCGGTCTCCGTGGGTACCGGTCGAGCCACGGCTCCAGGTACTGAACGCTCACCGGCGTTCGCCCCTGTGCCGGGAACTCCCGCCGCTCGTTGACGCCGGAAACATCGCATCGCTGTATGTGACCCGCCGCAAATAGAGCATTCGTGTCTAAATTTGCACGACGCCTGGAAACGGCAGTGGCCCTCGTTGAAGGCCCAGCATGATCCAGATGGCTTAGGGGCCACAGGAGTCTGCTGTCCGCCGGCGCCTGTGGCCGTTCCATGAAAGCTAGGTCTCGTTGGTTTCTGGGCCAGTATCAGCTGGATCCACATGTCTGTCGCCTTCGTTGCCCAGCTGATACTGTCAGAGCCCGCTATCCTGCGACGAAAATCTTCGTCGTATCTCCACCAAGCCGACCCCCCGTGCAACTTATATGCACTGTGGATCGTGTTGATGTAGACAAGCATCTCGGGTCCTTTCTGAGGGTACTGACGACACACGACGTGCGCCAGCATCAAAAAGGCCTGTAGCCAGTTCCCAAAAGTTTTAGCCACCTTGGGTTTTCTCTCACTTCCACGCTCTGAAAAACGTTCCTTGTCGACTGATACATGTTCAGCCGACAACAGTGACCAAATGTCCACGTAACCACCATTTATTATTTTACTCACCACTTCGTCCTCCAGCCCGGCATCCAGCGGGGCTACACCACAAAACAGCGAATCCGCTAGTTTAAAACCATCACTCACTCCTGCCCCCGTAGGCAGACTCTTCCGTCCTTGTACAGGACCACCAACCTCGGGCAAGGCCGACCTCCCCGGTTGCTTATGGGACACTGGTAGTCCCTTCTCCTTCTCATAATTATCACACAGAGCTCTCAAAGCTGACATAAACTCATCCTTCCGGCCTGCGCCGGGCACATTATCCCAAACTCTATTTAAATGTACCGACTCACCCGCCTCGTTGTCCTCCGGCATCGCCAAGGGAAAGCTGGGTGCGGGCAGTGATGATAGGCTGTAGGGTCGGTGCGCCGCGTGTCGTTCTCCGCTGGTAACACCCCGGCCACTCGGAGTCCTTATTTTTGCAGCCCCGTAGGCCGAAACTCCATCTCCCGATCTGCTCAATCTCTCTCCTTCACCACTACCTGCGGAAAAAGCCGGTGAGCGTAAGAAAGGGTATAGTGCAATTTGTGCGGCCGCCCCTCGGCCGCCATGTCTTACTTTCTGCGACACCGCTTCTGAGCGACTGAACTGCGCCACCGCCTGCGTGACTCTGCTCCTCCTCCTCCTCGTTCCTGCTACCGGTGATGACGCGCTGCTAAACTCCTCCATCTCACTCACTGATTGACTCTCATCCGTTGCATCCTGCTGCCTGCTATGCTCCTGCCTCCTGCCAGGAGCGCAGCGCTCGCGCTGACCGATGGCATGCGCTGTGGACCTGTGTCTGGCCGCCGGCTCATAACTACTGCCGGCAGCCTGCATGCGCCTATCGCGCCTATGATATGGGGCTACTTGGTGGCCTATAGCTTCTGGGGTTCCGGAGCGGTCATTAGCCCCACACCCCGAGCATGTGGCGCTGTGATTTCAGCCCCCCCCTGCTCCCCAACTGTGCAGCTCTCGCCCCCTCCCTCCCCCTGCTCTCCCCCCCGCTACTGCTTGAACGTGATGAGGGAGATGCACTTACCAGCATCTCCCCCCTAACGGCTGCCGCCGTTCCGCGGCCGGGACTACATCTCCCCGGCGTATCCCTACGCGCGCCTGCCGCGCCACGTGGGGAGCGCTCCGATGTCGCCATCCTTGCTCTGCCGACAGCCGCGGGAACACCTCCTCCCGCGCCGGACTTACCCGATCCTGGCCTCGCCGACACACCGAAGGTAGGTCCATCTCTCCCTTCAACCTCACCGTCGCTGACCCGGATGCGTCCTATTGGCTCTGCTTCCTCCATGCCGCGCTGCGACCGCGCGGTACCGCTCCTCCTCGCTCCTTCTGTTCTGGGGCTCCTCACCGGCACAGCTCTCTTCACCACCGGGCTGGGGCTCAAACGGGCGGGTGGATTCCTCCTCCGGACGGGTCTTCCCCTGGGCTCATCGCTGCTGGGCACCACTGGATTGCTTCGGGCATGTCTTCCCCTGGGCTCCTCGCTGCTGGGTAGAACGGGTCGGCTTCGGGCGCGTCTTCCCCTGGGCTCCTCACTGCTGGGCAACACGAGTTGATTGCTGCTTTCCCCGGCCTCCGCTGCAAGCGGTCTCGATAAATCTTCGGCCATCTTCACGAGCCAGCTAGTGCCCTGGCTGGCCACCACATCTTTAATCCGCTCCATTAGGTCCTCCATGCTGCAGCTCGTCTGGGTCCACGTCTTCACTCTTCTTTCTCCTGGTCCCGACTGAAATCCTTTACTTCCTTCTTCTTTACTCCCAGTTAACCCCTCCCTTTCCTGTGGTCGCTTCCTCTCTCTCTCTCTCCTCCCCCTCTCCCCCCCCAGTCATCAGCATCTTCCCTATACGTTTGCTGCTATCTAAAGTTATGGAAATTGGTGATTATTAGAGATGAGCGAACGCGTTCGTCCGAGCTTGATATTCGTGTGAATATTAGGGTGTTCGGGATGTTCGTTATTCGTAACGAACACCATGCGGTGTTCTGGTTACTTTCACTTCCTTCCCTGAGACGTTAGCGCGCTTTTCTGGCCAATTGAAAGACAGGGAAGGCATTACAACTTCCCCCTGCAACGTTTAAGCCCTATACCACCCCCCTGCTGTGAGTGGCTGGCGAGATCAGGTGTTCGCCTAATATAAAAGTCGGCCCCTCCCGCGGCTCGCCTCAGATGCCTGGTGAGTTAGATGAGGGACAGTGCTGTTTATACCGGAGCTGCTGTAGGGAAAGAATTGGTAGTTAGTGTAGGCTTCAAGACCCCCCAAAGGTCCTTATTAGGGCCACTGATAGCTGTGTGTTGGCTGCTGTTAGCAATGGCATTTTTTTTTTCTCAAAATCGGCTCTGCAGAGCGTTGCACCTGGCATTAGGGACAGAAGTGCTGCATAGGCAGGGAGAGTGTTAGGAGTGAGTGTAGCCTTCAAGAACCTCAACGGTCCTTTCTAGGGCCATATTTATCCGTGTGCAGTACTGTCCAGGCTGCTGTTAGCTGTGCTGCATTTTTTTTGGGCTTCTCAAAATCGCCTCTGCAGAGCATTGCACCCTCCATTGATACTGCAGGGAAAGAATTGTATAGGCAGGGCCACAACACAGTTATTATTCATAGAATATACGCAGTGCTGCCTTTTGGTGGAAAAACAAGTGAAAACAAATCTATTTGTCCAGCCTCTGTCCGTCCTTACGGGCGGTGGGCACGTGTGAGCTGCGTGAAAAACATTGCTAAATCATACGCACCCAGCTACGCTTTACTGCTGGCTTCGCCATTTGCTTTCCTTAATTGGGAAAAAAAATACCTGCTCTGCCAGAGTTATAATAACTCTGCTACCCTCACGTTCTGTGACACATTAGCAGGGACACAGCACAGTTATTAAACTTCTCATGTTCATTGAATATACGCAGTGCTGCCTTTTGGTGGAAAAACAAGTGGAAACAAATCTATTTGTCCAGCCTCTGTCCGTCCTTACGGGCGGTGGACACGTGTGAGCTGCGTGAAAAACATTGCTAAATCATACGCACCCAGCTACGCTTTACTGCTGGCTTCGCCATTTGCTTTCCTTAATTGGGAAAAAAAATACCTGCTCTGCCAGAGTTATAATAACTCTGCTACCCTCACGTTCTGTGACACATTAGCAGGGACACAGCACAGTTATTAAACTTCTCATGTTCATTGAATATACGCAGTGCTGCCTTTTGGTGGAAAAACAAGTGAAAACAAATCTATTTGTCCAGCCTCTGTCCGTCCTTACGGGCGGTGGACACGTGTGAGCTGCGTGAAAAACATTGCTAAATCATACGCACCCAGCTACGCTTTACTGCTGGCTTCGCCATTTGCTTTCCTTAATTGGGAAAAAAAATACCTGCTCTGCCAGAGTTATAATAACTCTGCTACCCTCACGTTCTGTGACACATTAGCAGGGACACAGCACAGTTATTAAACTTAGATTATTCATTCACTAGAGGCAGTGGGGCCTTTCGTTTTCCAAAAAGGGAAAAAATTATATTTGGCCTGCAGTCTTGCGCCAATTTATTTCCTGCCTGTGAAATCAAATCACTGGTAATACAGCATGCTGAGGGGTAGGGGTAGGCCTAGAGGACGTGGACGCGGCCGAGGACGCGGAGGGCCAAGTCAGGGTGTGGGCACAGGCCGAGCTCCTGATCCCGGTGTGTCGCAGCCGACTGCTGCGCGATTAGGAGAGAGGCACGTTTCTGGCGTCCCCACATTCATCGCCCAATTAATGGGTCCACGCGGGAGACGGTTATTAGAAAATGAGCAGTGTGAGCAGGTCCTGTCCTGGATGGCAGAAAGTGCTTCGAGCAACCTATCGTCAACACGCAGTTCTGCGCCGTCCACTGCTGCAAATCCGAATCCTCTGTCTGCTGCTCCTCCTTCCTCCCAGCCTCCTCACTCCACTACAATGACACCTGCTCAGGAGCGGGAACACTCCCAGGAACTGTTCTCGGGCCCCTGCTTAGATTGGGCAGCAGCGGTTCCTCTCCCACCAGAGGAGTTTATCGTCACTGATGCCCAACCATTCGAAAGTTCCCGGGGTCCGAGGGAAGAGGCTGGGGACTTCCGCCAACTGTCTCAACAACTTTCTGTGGGTGAGGAGGACGATGACGATCAGACACAGTTGTCTTGCAGTGAGGTAGTAGTAAGGGCAGTAAGTCCAAGGGAGCAGCGCACAGAGGATTCGGAGGAAGAGCAGCAGGACGATGAGGTGACTGACCCCACCTGGTGTGCAACGCTTACTCAGGAGGACAGGTCTTCAGAGGGGGAGTCAAGGGCATCAGCAGGGCAGGTTGCAAGAGGCAGTGCGGTGGCCAGGGCCAGGGGTAGAGGCAGGGCCAGACCGAATAATCCACCAAGTGTTTCCCAAAGCGCCCCCTCGCGCCATGCCACCCTGCAGAGGCCGAGGTGCTCTAAGGTCTGGCAGTTTTTCACAGAGACGCCTGACGACCGACGAACAGTGGTGTGCAACCTTTGTTGCGCAAAGCTCAGCCGGGAAGCCAACACCAACAGCCTCACCACCACCACCATGCGCAGACATATGATGGCCAAGCACCCCACAAGGTGGGACGAAGGCCGTTCACCGCCTCCGGTTTGCACCCCTGCCTCTCCCCCTGTGCCCCAACCTGCCACTGAGATGCAACCCCCCTCTCAGGACACAGGCACTACCGCCTCATGGCCTGCACCCACACCCTCATCTCCGCTGTCCTCGGCCCCATCCAGCAGTGTAGTTCAGCGCACCGTTCAGCCGTCGCTTGCGCAAGTGTTCGAGCGCAAGCGCAAGTACGCCGCCACGCACCCGCACGCTCAAACGTTAACCGCCTGCATAGCAAAATTCATCAGCCTTGAGATGCTGCTGTATAGGGTTGTGGAAACTGAGTCCTTCAAAAGTATCATGGAGGCGGCGGCCCCGCGCTACTCAGTTCCCAGTCGCCACTACTTTTCCCGATGTGCCGTCCCAGCCCTGCACGACCACGTCTCCCGCAACATTGTGCGCGCCCTCACCAACGCGGTTACTGCCACGGTCCACTTAACTACGGACACGTGGACAAGCACAGGCGGGCAGGGCCACTACATCTCCCTGACAGCACATTGGGTGAATTTAGTGGAGGCTGGGACAGAGTCAGAGCCCGGGACCGCTCACGTCCTACCCACCCCCAGAATTGCGGGCCCCAGCTCGGTGGTGGTATCTGCGGAGGTGTATGCTTCCTCCACTAAAGCACCCTCCTCCTCCTCCTCCTCCTCCTCTGTCTCGCAATCAAGATGTGTTAGCAGCAGCATGTCGCCAGCAGTCGGTGTCGCGCGGTGTGGCAGCACAGCGGTGGGCAAGCGTCAGCAGGCCGTGCTGAAACTACTCAGCTTAGGCGATAAGAGGCACACGGCCCACGAACTGCTGCAGGGTCTGACACAGCAGACCGACCGCTGGCTTGCGCCGCTGAGCCTCCAACCGGGCATGGTCGTGTGTGACAACGGCCGTAACCTGGTGGCGGCTCTGCAGCTCGGCAGCCTCACGCACGTGCCATGCCTGGCCCACGTCTTTAATTTGGTGGTTCAGCGCTTTCTGAAAAGCTACCCACGCTTGTCAGACCTGCTCGTAAAGGCGCGCCGGCTCTGAGCACATTTCCGCAAGTCCCACACGGACGCTGCCACCCTGCGCACCCTGCAACATCACTTTAAGCTGCCAGTGCACCGACTGCTGTGCGACGTGCCCACACGGTGGAACTCTATGCTCCACATGTTGGCCAGGCTCTATGAACAACGTAGAGCTATAGTGGAATACCAACTCCAACATGGGCGGCGCAGTGGGAGTCAGCCTCCTCAATTCCTTTCAGAAGAGTGGGCCTGGTTGGCAGACATCTGCCATGTCCTTGGTAATTTTGAGGAGTCTACCCAGGTGGTGAGCGGCGATGCTACAATCATTAGCGTCACCATTCCTCTGCTATGCATCTTGAGAAATTCCCTGCAAACCATAAAGGCAGCTGCTTTGCGCTCGGAAACGGGGGCGGGGGAAGACAGTATGCCGCTGGATAGTCAGGGCACCCTCCTGTCTATTTCTCAGCGCGTACAGGAGGAGGAGGAGGAGCATGAGGAGGATGAGGAGGAGGGGGAAGAGACAGCTTGGGCCGCTGCTGACGGTACACCGGCTGATTGCCTGTCATCCTTTCAGCGTGTATGGCCTGAGGAGGAGGAGGAGGAGGAGGAGGAGGATCCTGAAAGTGATCTTCCTAGTGAAGACAGCCATGTGTTGCGTACAGGTACCCTGGCACACATGGCTGACTTCATGTTAGGATGCCTTTCTCGTGACCCTCGCGTTGCACGCATTCTGGCCACTACGGATTACTGGGTGTACACACTGCTCGATCCACGGTATAAGGAGAACCTGCCCACTCTGATTCCCGAAGAGGAAAGGGGTTCGAGAGTGTTGCTATACCACAGGACCCTTGCGGACAAGCTGATGGTAAAATTCCCAGCCGACAGCGCTAGTGGCAGAAGGCGCAGTACCGAGGGCAAGGTAGCAGGGGATGTGCGTAGATCGAGCAGCATGTACATCCCAGGCAGTGCAACAGTCTTTAAGGGCCTGGCCAGCTTTATGGCTCCCCACCAAGACTGTGTCACCGCTCCCCAGTCACGGCTGAGTCGGCGGGAGCACTGTAAAAGGATGGTGAGGGAGTACGTAGCGGATCGCACGACCATCCTTGGTGACGCCTCTGCCCCCTACAACTACTGGGTGTCGAAGCTGGACATGTGGCCTGAACTAGCGCTGTATGCCCTGGAGGTGCTTGCTTGTCCTGCGGCTAGCGTCTTGTCGGAGAGGGTGTTTAGTGCGGCTGGGGGAATCATCACAGATAAGCGTAGCCGCTTGTCAACCGACAGTGCCGACAGGCTAACACTCATCAAGATGAACAAAGGCTGGATTTCCCCAGACTTCTGTTCTCCACCAGCGGACAGCAGCGATACGTAAGCAATACGTAGGCTGCACCCGCGGATGGAAGCTACGTTCTCTCTCACCATCCAAAACGGGGACATTTCTGCTTCATCAATCTGTGTCTAATATTCCTCCTCCTCCTCCTGCTCCTCCTCCTGAAACCTCACGTAATCACGCTGAACGGGCAATTTTTCTTAGGGCCACAAGGCTCACTCAAATAATTTTTCAGAACAATTTTTATAAGTTTCAATGCGCTTAAAAGCATTGGAACTTTAACTTGAACCAATTTTTCGTTACACTGGGCTGCCTCCAGGCCTAGTTACCACTTAAGCCACATTAACCAAAGCGATTAATGGCTTTCACCTGCCCTCTTGGCTGGCCATGGCCAATTTTTGGGATGTACATTAGTACTGTTGATACAGCAATTTTTGTGGGCCCTCGCCTACAGTGTAATCAAATTAATTTTTAGGCCACCTGCATTACAGCTGACGTTACCTCAGCTGTGTTGGGCAATGCAATGGGATATTTCTATGTACCGCCGGTGGCTTCCTGGCACCCACCCAGGCAGTGGGTCCACAGGGAGTTTAACCTACATGTGTCCACTTGTAAAGAACCCCAGTCTGACTGGGGCATGCAGTGTGGGCCGAAACCCACCTGCATTAACCCTTTCCAGTCCACTGTGTGACCTGTGAAGACATTAGGGTTTAAGGCTGTACAGCTCCGTTGTTGGTAGACGTCCGTCGGGGTTCTCTTACTGTATATTGCCAGCCTCTCTGCTGTCGGAGCCTATCCTACGTGTCAGCTCATGCAGTACTGGCTTTAGCCAGCATATAGCGCCGTTGTATAACAGCAGAAAAAGAGTAAGCCCCCTAGGAAAACCATATACAAATTGGATTGGAAAGGGTTAAGCACAACATTACTACCTCAGCTGTGTTGGGCAATGCAATGGGATATTTCTATGTACCGCCGGTGGCTTCCTGGCACCCACCCATGCTGTAGGTGCACACGGAGTTTTTACTACATCTGTACACTTATAAAGAACCCCAGTCAGACTGGGGCATGCAGTGTGGGCCGAAGCCCACCTGCATTAAGCACGACATTACTACCTCAGCTGTGTTGGGCAATGCAATGGGATATTTCTGTGTACCGCCGGTGGGTTCCAGGGAGCCACCCATGCTGTGGGTCGACAGGGACTTCACAATAGGGAGTTGTACCTGCCTGTGTCTATGAATTAAAAAGCCCGGTCTGACTGGGGCATGCAGACACCTTGACAGAATGAATAGTGTGTGGCACATAGGTTCCCCATTGCTATGCCCACGTGTGCAGCTCCTGATGGCGGTGGCACAGGATTCTATTTCTCATTGCTTCTGTAAAGCATTGTGGGCTATCGCTCCGCCACTTTTAAAGAGGGTCGCTGCCTAGCCGTGCCAACCTCTGCAGTGTGTGCCTGCGGTCCCTCGTCATGGCAGACGCAATTCTAAATAGACATGAGCGTGGTGTGGCATGAGGGCAGCTGAAGGCTGCCCAGGGACACTTTGGTGTGCGCTGTGGGGGGGGAGGGGGGCGGTTGGGCAGCATGTAACCCAGGAGAAGTGTCAGTGGAGTGTCATGCAGGCAGTGATTGTGCTTTGTTGGAGGTAGTGTGGTGCTTAGCAAAGGTATGCCATGCTAATGAGGGCTTTTCAGAAGTAAAAGTTGTTGGGAGGGGGGGGGGCCCACTCTTGCCGGTATTGTGGCTTAATAGTGGGACCTGTGAACTTGAGATGCAGCCCAACACGTAGCCCCTCGCCTGCCCTATCCATCACTGTGTCATTCCCATCACTTTCCTGAATTGCCCAGATTTTCACACATGAAAACCTTAGCGAGCATCGGCGAAATACAAAAATGTTCTGGTCGCCCATTGACTTCAATGGGGTTCGTTGTTCGAAACGAACCCTCGAGCATCACGGGAAGTTTGTTCCGAATAACGAACACCCGAACATTTTGGTGTTCGCTCATCTCTAGTGATTATTTAACCTAATTGTCTGGAGTAGCGCAATCAGGAAATTCAGGAAAAGTCTTGGAATTAAAAGTTTGGATTAGTTTGAAGCCATTAGAAGAATGGAGGACAAATGAAGAATGGTAGACGGAGATGTAGGGAGAAATATAGGGTGGTTCAGCATTGTGAAGAGCTTTATGGATGAAAGGATGAGTTTAAATTGTATTCTACAGTATAGTGGATGGACAATAAGTAGAGTGACTGGCACAGGGTAGAGGCATAATCATCCGCAGACCAGGAAATAGAAGACCCGGACAGTATGCAGAAGACCCGGACAGGTAATGCAGTGTTCTCGGCTGTGGGCATGGTCGGATTCCGCTGTGGGCTGCCGCATGCAAAATCCAATCCGCCCATGGACATTGGGCCTTAGGGTGGCTTCACACCAACGTGTTTTTGTGCATGCATATGCACGCACAAAAACACTCTTCTATTTAAACCAATGCATTCCCATATGGTGTGTGCACATGTCCGTGTTGTACAGGTGCATGCCTGCAAAGATAGGACATGCGTGCACCACAATTGAAGAGAATGATCTGCCGGCCACTTGCATTGTTTTTCAGGGAAGAGCTTTACATATAAGCTCATCCCCTAAAAACAAGAATTTTAGTGTAAAAAAACCCGAAAACGTACCTGTCCACCGCTGCCATGTCCCCGCGGGGATGAAAAATCCAACTGCCGCATGCGGCAGATGTCTCCTTCATCCCCGTGAGGAAAAAGAATTCCCTGCTGCACCTGCCACATCTGTGACAGATGCAGCAAAGGAATTATTCATCCCTGCGGGGAATAGAGAATTCCCTACCACAGCTGTCACAGACGACATCTGCGGTAGGGGATTCAGCTGCGGTAGGGGATTCAGGGTAAGTGCTGCCTCTGATTGGCAGGGACCAATCAGAGGCAGCTCTCAGTTGTCATTCAATAGCTGAGAGCTGCCTCTGATAGGTCCCTGTGCTCAGTCAATCAGAAGCAGCCCATTCATCAGGCGGGGATTTTAAATCGCGGGGGGCTGAATACTAGTGAGAGCAGTGCAGGGAGAAGAGCTGGCTGGACACTGCTGAGCCTCGGCAGCTGAAGAGAGGTGAGTATCCTTTTTTTTCATTTTATTCACCCTTTTTTCTTGTTTTTCAGGGAAGGGCTTATATTTAAAGCCCTTCCCTGAAAAAAAATTACAGGATGCCAGTAGCTGGATCCCCTACCACAGCTGTCATCTGTGACAGCTGTGGTAGGGAATTTTTATTCCCTGCAGGGATGAAGAATTCCTTTGCTGCATCTGCATCACAGATGTGGCAGGTGCAGGAGGGAATTCTTTTTCCTCGCGGGGATAAAGTAAACATCTGCCGCATGCGGCAGATGTGTTCCTCACCCCCGCGGGTACATGGCAGCGTCAGACAGGTAATTTTTTTTTTTACACTAAAATTCTTGTTTTTCAGGGAAGAGCTTATATGTAAAGCCCTTCCCTGAAAAACAATTCAGGGGTGCGGCAGACCATTGCCTTCAATGGAGCTGCTGGCAGCAGCCGCGGCTCAATTGAAGGCAATATACAGACCTTCATACACACGTGTTTTTGCACGTACATAGGTGTGCACCTATGTACGCACCTATGTACGTACAAAAACACGCTCGTTTGAAGCCACCCTTAGTATATCAATTTCTCACATTGGTAAATCTTTCATAGACTGGACTAACCAACATAGTTCAATGTAATCTGCTTCATTTAATTAACTATTTTATTATCTATATGTTACTGGTTGATATACTTCTTGTATACCGAAAAGCTAGCGGAACATAACATGATACGTTTTTAAAGAATTGTCGATATGCCCAGGTTACTGTTTTCCATTATACTATACAATGAAGATGGGCACTTTTCCCATGACCTCTTTAGTGTTTGATGCTAGGTGCGTTGTGTAAGGGTCTTGGTGTACCACTGAAGTCATCGCTTGGATATTCCTGATGATATATGAGTGCAGGCTGTGCAATTCATGTTTCCCTCAAATCCCCGCATTGCTCCCTAAGTGCACATTTTTGCACAGCATGATCTAAAATATTGTCTCCATCCAGTAAAACAGAGAAGCGATGAGATTATTATTCATCCCTGCTCTAGAAATTCCAAGTCACAATTTACACAGAATTACAAATATCAGTATTATTATAAATAACACTTAAAGAGGACCTGTCACTGGCTCCCCATTGCTTCCAACTCTGTTTTTTTTCTTCTATCCACCCTTCCTCCTATTGGTCTTCTATGAGGGGCTGCTGATAAGTCTTTGGCTTTACCCAGAAAGAAACGAGATAGGAAGATAAAACTTTACATTTATTCCACATACTCTCCACTGATGTCAACACACTTCTTACATCGGTATTCCAAGTACTGTAAGCCTTGCAAAAAGAAGGATTTCGGTTGTGCCTCAAACCAGTCATCCGTAGCAGCCATGGCACCAGAAATGGTGTGACATTTAGTACCCTTAAGGTGTTTCTTCAGGTTTGGAAACAGATGATAGTTGGAGGGAGCTAGATCTGGTGAATAAGGTGGGTGGTCAACCAGCTGGAAGCCTAGCTCCACCAGTTGTGCCGTGGTCGCTTGTGCAGTGGGAGCAGAGGTGTTGTCTTGCAGGAACAAGATTCCTTTGGACAGCTTGCCATGCCTTTTGGCCTTCAGAGCTGCCATCAATTGGTCCAGTGATGGTGGAACCATTTTGAAGGTAGTCCACTACAGCATGCCCCCCTTGTCCCAGAACAGAGACACCATCACCTTAGTGGCTGATTTTTGCACCCTGAACTTCTTTGGCGAGGAGTACCACTGTGCCTCCACTCTTTTGACTGCTCCTTGGTTTCAGGGTCATACAAATAAATCCAGGTCTCATCCATAGTGACCAGTCGATCCAGGACGTTCTTAGCGTCCGGAAACTCTGAAAAATGGACCAGGAAGTTTTCACTCGCATGCTTTTCTGATCTGTTGTCAAACATTTGGTGACCCACTTTGCAGATAGCTTCTTCATGTTCAAATGTTCATGGATAACGACACAAACACGTTCACGAGAAATCCCCATGATGTCTGCTATTCCTATAGCTGAAATTTGCCGATTCTCCAGTATGAGGTTGTGCACAGCATCGACGTTCTCCGGAACAACGACCTCTCTCGGTCATCCAGGACGTTCCTCATCATGGGTGCTGAAGTGGCCTGTTTTAAATTTGGCAACCCAGTTCTTAACTGTAGAATATGAAGGGCATTGATCCCCCAATGTCTGAGACATATCACCATGAATATCCTTTGCGGACTTTCCTTGTAGAAACAAGAATTTTATCACTCCTCTGCTCTCATTTGCTGTGAATACGCCTTAGACTCCGCCATTTTGTTTTCTCGCGTGCCTAGATCACTGTTGCCATAAACTACAAACACAACATTTTGAAAACATATATTAGACATATAAGGCTTTCATGTGATGTAACATTCGTTACCATAGAAACAAAAAAAGAACACAAAGCCAAAGGCTTATCAGCAGCCCCTCGTATCACTTCAGTTAGCTTTAGAGCCTGATATTAGTTCTCTGTCTAATGGAAAACCTCCACTGACCAGACTCAATGGCTGAGATGATTTTTTATTAACCCCTTAATGACCAGGGTGTTTTGGTCCTAAAGAACCACTTTTTAGGGATTTTACCCATGTGGTGGTTTTACTGCCCTATTTTTTTCTTCAGCAGCCACAATGATTTATGCTGCAATTTTTTTCCTCGTGACATAGAGCGATTTTTTTTGTTACATCTTTTCTCACTGACTTTTTCCCCGTTTTTTAGTTTTATTAGAGATAAAAATCGATTTTTCTTTAAATTTATAGTTGCTGATTTTTAAAATCAGTATGTTTACCCTAAAATAAAGTATACGAATGGGTTCCTCATTTTGTTTTGAACATTTTGATATAGAATTTGTATAGTCTCGGATTATAGTGCACAAATAATGATGGTTTTGGTTGGCGATGGTGGTGGGTCGTTTTCATAAATATATATATATAAATTATTATTTTTTAATATTTTATTCTGTAATTTTTTTACATTTGTTTTTGTAACTATATTTTTAACACCTATATTCTCCAATATGTCATATGAGGGCTCACTCACACAGGATTTTTTACGTGCGTCTATTTGCGCGTAAAATGTTCGCACTGCATTCGTCAAAAAAAAATTAGCATCTACAAAAGATAGAACATATGGGTGGCAATGGACGTGGTCATGTGTTTTTTTTAATGCGCGTAAAAACACCCGTGTGACTAAGCCCTCAGACCTCTAGGAGACATTCACATTGTCTTTTTTTTATTTCACAGTTTTCCACTGTAGTTGGAGCCCCAGTTACAGGGGGAAACAGTCCCCTGTAGTGACAGTAGTCACTAACAGAGAAGATCTAGGTCTGCTAGGACCCTGCAGCTATGCTGTGGCAGGATGCACCCAGTGGTCACATGATCGCCAGGACGAATAGCTGAAGTAACACTTCCGCTTTCTTTCTTAATATAGTCTGGAAAGGAAAAGGCAGAAGGAGTTAAGAACTCCTTCTGCCTTTCTCCTACGGGTCCTCAACTGTCACTAACAGTCCGAGAACCTGACCTGCTCCTGCTGGATTGCAGGAGAAGGAGCTTTAATACTGCATCATACTTTAACAGCGGGAGGAGACTAAAAGAGTAAAAAGAAGTAATGAAACCAGTGAGGAGTTGGTTGTAAAGCTATGCAGCCAGTTTCATGATTGATGCTTATTATAATCCTCTAGATGAAAGAATAAGAATAAAAAGAATACAAAAAAGTAGCTATATGCATATTCAGGTCTCATGACATCAAAAATTCCATCCAGACATAGAACAATTGGAACAAAAGTCTGTATGCCATATGTACAGAGTAAAAGGGATGTTTACAAGGTTCAATACAATGAGATATAAATATCAATGACAAATGATCCAGCTGTAATGGCTCGGGAAATCCCTCTGTGTTCAAAGGAAAATCCATCTATTTAAAGTCCAGCTCTTCCTTTTCAAGGACTATATCAGTGATAATATATAAGGTTGTTTAATAAAGTGTTATTATCACAGCTGTTCTCTTTAGCACTGAATTGTTGGATATCATGTGGACTCTGCATTGGGCAAGATGACTTCTGTACATTGCTCCATGTTCATGGCATGACGCCTAAAGGTGGTCATACACATTAGATGGAGGTAGAAGGTTGAACAACTGTTGAGTGAACAGTCGCCTAATGATGACTCTTTTGAAGATGCAGCCATATACATGTTGGTCAACATTGGCCATTACAGTTGTTCAAAACGGCTATACACGTTCAATGGCACTGGTTGATGGAAGAGTGAAAGAAAAGTCTTTCATAGACAAAAGGTCTTTTGTCGGACTATGGGACACAACCTAAGGCCCTTTTACAAAGCTGATATTACTGTTAAACAAGTGCCAGTTATCCAGAGTTTACAGATTTTACTGTGAGTTTTACCAGAATCAAGCCTGGAACTATTGAACGATAACATTGAAGTTCTTACAAATCCACCGGTTGCGGAGAGTATTTTTCATAGAATTGTAGAGTTGAAAGGGACCTACAGGGTCATCGGGTCCAACCCCCTGCTTAGTGCAGGATTCACTAAATCATCCCAGACAAATATTTGTCCAGCCTTTGTTTGAAGACTTCCATTGATGGAGAACTCACCACCTGCCGTGGTAACCTGTTCCACTCATTGATCACCCTCACTGTCAGAAAGCTTTTTCTAATGTCTAATCTGTGTCTCTTCCCTTTCAGTTTCATCCCATTACTTCTAGTCTTTCCTTGTACAAATTATAATAGGTCTGAT
This sequence comes from Eleutherodactylus coqui, assembly GCF_035609145.1. Classification (NCBI taxonomy): domain Eukaryota; kingdom Metazoa; phylum Chordata; class Amphibia; order Anura; family Eleutherodactylidae; genus Eleutherodactylus; species Eleutherodactylus coqui. Next base: position 465,591,556 of record NC_089837.1, on the reverse strand, counting down.
CCCTCTGCACTGTGACAGCTCTTCAGATATTCGTAGACAGCTATTAAGTCTCCTCTTTTTTGCAAGCTAAACATTCCCAGATCCTTTAACCGTTCCTCATAGGACATGATTTGCAGACCGCTTACCATCTTGGTAGCTCTTCTCTGAACATGCTTCAGTTTGTCTATGTCTTTTTTAAAGTGGGGTACCCCAGTACTGGACACAGTATTCCAGATGAGAGCTGACCAAGGAAGAGTAGAGGGGGATAATTACCTCACGTGATCTAGACTCTATGCTTCTCTTAATACATCCCAGAATTGTGTTTGCCTTTTTGGCTGCTGCATCACATTGTTGACTCATGTTCAGTCTATGATCTATTAGTATACCAAAGTCTTTTTCACATGTGCTGCTGCTTAGCTCAATTCCTTCCATTCTGTATGTGCTTTTATCATTTTTCTTGCCCAGATGTAGGACTTTGCAATTCTCCTTCTTAAATACGATTCTGTTAGTCACCGCCCACTGTGCAAGCTTTTCTAGATCTTTTTGAATACTCTATCTCTCTATTCCCTAAGGTTAGCTAGCCCTCCTAGCTTTGTGTCGTCGGCAAATTTGATCAGTTTCTCATCAATTCCCTCCTCCAGATCATTTATAAAAATGTTGAACAACACTGGGCCCAGGACAGATCCTTGTGGTACCCAACTTGAGACATTCTTCCACTTGGAGGTGCAGCCATTTATGACCACTCTTTGAGTACGATCACTCAGCCAGTTGTGAATCCACCTAACAGTTGCCTTGTCAATCCCATATTTGGTCAGTTTTTCAAAAAGAACTTTTACTTTTGTAAGTAACAAAATATTAGTATTTTGTTACTTGCTAATTGCATGTGGTAAAAAGTGTATATTGCTTTAACATACTGCGCTGAAGTTTCATTTATCTTATCTTCCTTGTGTTGTTTATGTTGTAATTATCTCATACAAAGTGTGAAATAGTGTTATTTTTGCATACACATAGCATACATGTTGTAGGCCTTAGCAAGTCACAGATAGGATTACAAGTGTCAAGTTGTTTCCTGCATGAGTATTACTTCCTTAGGTCTTAAACTGATGAGCATGTTTTTGTCCCATTTTGCGGCCGTGAAATGGCTGGACCAAAACCATTGATTTCAATGGTGTTGTTTTCACTATCAGAATTCTTGAGCGTTAATACTACGCTTGAGAAAAGATAGGACAAATAACTATACACGAGAAAGATAGGGCAGGAGCTATCTTCCCACTTTTTTTTTTTTTAAATTGTCAAAAAAAACCAATAACCTTGATTCATATGCTAATGCGCTCCATAGTATGCACTCATCTGTTTAAGCCCTAACTGCATAACGCTGTTTTCCTTCAGTTATTTGTTTCAAAATTAAAAGGTTCAAATTTTGTAACTCCGTCGTCTGCATCATACTCTGTATTCTATGTCTCATCCCATCACCCACCACAGACGGACACATAGAAGCCTATGAGCCCGTCTTCAGCTGCCATGATCTTCATCATATTCTGTATCCTGTGCCACAACAGACGGACACATAGGAGTTTATAGTTGTCTGTGTGCCTGTCTTCAGCTAATAAAACAGCAGAAAAGTAACAATCACAGCCAAAGGGACGCAATGCCTAACCTTAGTGCTTGTGCTTCCTATAGAAGTCCAATTTTTTTGAAGTGCAGTTACTGTATTCTAAGTTACTGATCAGAATCTTATCTTTTCCTAAATGAACCTTTTTGATTTCCATTCCTTGTGGAATTTCAAGGCACCCGATAATACCATCAGCTGCCATCAACACCTCTTGCTTATGACCTTAGTAAAAAGGCATTGAAAAGTCGCAAACTCTGTTGTATTCCTTAATACAATAATACATAGATTACAAAAATAAATTAATGAAATTATAGCTAAATTGACGGATTAAAGAATTAAAGAAAACTGTCAAAAAATTAGTTAGATAAACATCTAACCTTAGAATTGTACTAAGATTTCAGCGATGACAGTGATCACATGCTCAGGCATCACTGGGTAAGTAGTGAGGCTGCACATTTACCGCACTCTTACCACACATCGTATTTCACATACATCCCCTTATCGCCATATGCGGAGCGGCTGAGCACACCTGGAGGATGCAACCCAAGTCATCAGATAAGAAGGTCTCATCTACTTGGCAGAGAACAGCTGCTGTGGTCGGGATGCCTGTTACAAACACAAGACTTCAAATACATGTAGAGGGGTGCAGTTGGCAGAACACATAACATTTCTCTATATAATTGCAAAGGTACCATAGGATCATGTCATGTTTTGTGAAGATTCATTGCTGAAATTTTTAGTTTTTTTTAAATGAAATTCTATCATGGACCATCATAGGTCACAGAGATTTATATTAAATATACAATCTAGCAATTGTATAATATCTATTCATTTTTTTATGTTTTTGCACTAGGTTTTTAGTCTTTCCAGTGCAGAAAAACTCTTTCTCTATAGGGAAACCGTCAACCAACTGCTGTTCATAAACTTGTGATAGTTGTCATAGAATGCTTGGTATTTTGAATGAAAAATGATATACTTCTGTAGATGGTCATCGAGTTAGTTGGCTTGTTCCACAAACAAATATTTATTATTCACCTTTCCCACACAGGGGAGTCAAAATGCAGCTTGGAAATTTTTGTTATATGGAGAGCTGTGGAATAGAGAAGTGGCAGCCATGTAGGCATTGATCTGCCAACATGAGTGCTGAGTGAACTTTTTAAAAGTTCAGTTTGGCTGGCTTGCCAAAACTTGTAAAAAGATCTTGAACTGGACCAGAACACCGAAACTTCACCAATACCCCTAAAACTGGTGTATACCACTGTTTAAGAGCCATAAAAGCCCTCCTCCGCTCAGTGGTTAGCACTGTTACGCTAGGTTCAAATCTGACCAAGGACTGAGTCACCATACTTCTTTCTTTTTCCTACTTCTCCTCCAGAAGATCTTTTTTTTCCCTTTAGCTTCTGCTTCTCTTATTCCTCATCCTGTGTAGGGGAAGGAGAAGCAGCATGGTGGCCTAGTGGTTAGCACTGTTGCCTTGCAGTGCTGAAATCCTAGCTTCACATCTGACCAAGGACAATATATGAATGTTCGTAGAAACCTACACAAACATCAATGCAAGGTAACAGTGCAAACCACCAAGCTCCATGTTTTGGATTTGGCCGAGATGAACTGCTTGAAGTTCGCACCGAACTTTAAACAAGGTTTAACCCAAAACAGGATTTAACTCTCTCAGTTTACTTAAAGGGGTTGTCCCGAGAAAGCAAGTGGGTCTATACACTTCTGTATGGCCATATTAATGCACTTTGTAATATACATCGTGCATTAAATATAAGCCATACAGAAGTTATTCACTTACCTGCTCCGTTGCTGGCGTCCCCGTCTCCATGGTGCCGTCTAATTTCAGCGTCTAATCTCCCGATTAGACGCGCTTGCGCAGAAGGGTCTTCTCCCTTCTCTTGGGTCTCGGCAGGAGCGGCGTTCTGGCTCCGCCCCCTTCTAGCGTCATCGCGTAGCTCCGCCCCGTCACGTGTGCCGATTCCAGCCAATCAGGAGGCTGGAATCGGCAATGGACCGCACAGAGCCCACGGTGCACCATGGGAGAAGACCCGCGGTGCATCGTGGGTGAAGATCCCAGCGGCCATCTTGGTACGGTAAGTAAGAAGTTGCCGCAGAGCCGGGATTCGGGTAAGTACTAAACTTTTTTTTTTTTTAACCCATCCCTTGTGTTTGTCTCGCACCGAACGGGGGGCCTATTGAAAAAAAAAAAAATCCGTTTCGGCGCGGGACAACCCCTTTAACACTACCAAACACCATCAAATTTATAGAAGGCCAATTAACCTATTAGTATATTTTAGGCTGCATTCACACTTGACTTTTTTGCTATGCTTCTGAACCGCGTCAAAAAAACGCACATGGTTTTCAAAAACTACATGCATTTTTTAAAAGCTGCATGCATTATTGGAAACTGAATGCTTTTTTTAATAAACCTTTTGTGGTTTTTAACAATACATGTGGCTTTTAAAAAAATGCATGCAAGTTTTCAATCTGCTTTTTAGGTGCATAAAATCACAGAAGTGAGAGAAAAAATGTACAAAGACATAACGCACACAAAAAGAGGCCAAATATGCATCACCTGATACTGCAGGGCAGGCCCAATCACTATATCCCCTAGTAGCATGCAGACAGCCAGATTGCAATATAGAGGAGCTAAATGCTCAGTGTAGACTAATGTGCAGCCACTCAACTCAACCCAAGATTGGTGACATAACATCCTGGGCTCCCCCAGCATCTATTGCCCACTGCATGCAAAAAAGTGTCAGTGTTTTTTTTAGCATGCAGTGTGCTATAGATGCTGAGGGAACCCAGGATGCCCGGCCAGTGTGGCGCACTGTGGTGATACAAGGCAATCTATTGCTTTGCCAGTAGGGGTTGCATTCCTGTATAGTGTGGCACACTTATCTATGGCTGGCATTCTTGGTATTAGTTCATATGTGCAGACTGTTGTCTGCAGTCACCCCTCCCCTTGCCCCTCGACCTTACAGTTTGGTTCATTGGAGCTAGCAGAACACTGATTGCTCAGCTTTCTTTTTCCTCCTCACAATGATCACAGAAATGAATGCAGGGAACACTTCTATTGAAGGAGAATTCATCACCTCCCGTGGTAACCTGTTCCATTCATAGATCACCCTCACTGTCAAAAAGTTTTTTCTAATATCTAATCAGTGTCTCCTCCTTTTCAGTTTCGTTCCATTGCTTCTAGTCTTTCCTTGTGTAAATGAGAATAAGGTGGATCCCTCTGCAATGTGACAACCTTTCAGATATTTGTAGACAGCTATTAAGTCTTCTCTCAGCCTAAACATTCCCAGATCCTTTAACCATTCCTCATAAGACATGATTTGCATACCGCTTACCATCTTGGTAACTCTTCTCTGAACTTGCTCCAGTTTGTCTACATCCCAGAATTGTGTTTGCCTTTTTGGCTGCTGCATCACATTGTTGACTCATGTTCAGTCTATGATCTATTAGTATATCCAAGTCTTTTTTACATGTGCTGCTTAGCCCAATTCCTCCCATTCTGCATGTACTTTCTTCATTTTTCTTGCCCAGATGTAGAACTTTGCATTTCTGCTTGTTAAATACCATTCTATTAGTCACCGCCCACTGTTCAAGCTTTTGGGATGTCTCCTTTTCTCCAGGAATTTTCAAAGATTATAGCGAGTGGTTCAGCACTTACCTCCGCTGCTTCCTTTTGTATCCTAGGATGTAATTCATCTGGACCTTGAGACTTGAATTCATTTAAATTAGCTAAGTGTTCCCTCACCATCTCTCTGCTTACAGATAGTCTGCATTCTTTTATTCCCCCAATAGCACAGGGAAGATCAGTTGATGTTACATCTACTTTCTGAGAGAAAAAAGATACAAAATAGGAATTTAAAAGTTTGGCCTTCCCAACATCATTCTTAACCAATTCACTATTTTCACCCTGTAAGCATCCAATAGCATCTTTGACTTTTCTTGTACTTTTGACATACCCCCCCAAATCCTTACAGTTTCTGCAGACCGCATTATAGTCTTCTTTAGATATTCCCCCCTCTTTCCATTTGATAAACATATTTTTCTTCCCTTTTAACATGTGTGCAAGTTCTGTGTTGATCTATCCTGGTCTCTTTAAATGCTTCCCATTCTTCCTTCTCTTTTAGGGATTGTTAACGATTGTGCTTTGAGAATCCCATTTCGCGATATTTCCCAACCTTCTTGGACATTTCTGTCCTTAAGAACATCCAGCCATTGGATTCCTCCTACCGTCTTTCTGAGTTCATTAATATCTGCCTTTCTGAAATCCAACCTTGAGGTCTGAGTTTTCTCAGGTCTTCCTCCCCTTTTTATCCAAAATTCAAGGGTAGCTTGATCGCTGCCTCCTAAGGTCGCAGCCACTCTTCCTTCCTCAACCATTCCCTCCCTGCTGGTAAGAATTAGTTCCAAGATAGCAGATCCCCTTGTTTTCTCTTCTACCTTTTGGAAGATAAAGTTGTCACCAAGAGCGGATAAGAATTTGTTGGATCCATTACTTTTACCTGAGAGAGATTCCCAACAAATGCTTGGATAGTTACAATCTCCCATGATCACTAGGTCATGATTTTTTAATAGCTTGGCCATCTGATGTAGAAAGAGTTCCTCAATATCTTCTGCTTGTCCAGACGGCCTATATTATGATGGAACCAATCATGATAGATAATTTCTGAAGTGCGCCAAACTGCTAAAGTTTTTTTTAATGCTTAAAACCAGTGACAATATTTATTGGCTTTACTTGTTTAAGTCCTGCATTTAACGTCCATCTAAAAAAGTCCATAAATACGACTACACTTTTTTAAAAAATTGAACGTGTTTTTCATAGTGTTTTTTAAATAATGTTCTTTGTATATGCATTTTAATGTCCTTTTAAGACATGCTAGAATTAACTATTGAAGTCTATAAAGAAAATGCCATGACAAATTACATACCCTGAACACGCCACATAAATGCCCAAAAAAGTGCCACAATCCAAAATCTTGTGCGTATTGAGGAATTATCAGCAAACATCTATCTACAGTATTGTTATAAAAGTCTTTATAAAACAATTGAAAAAAAAAGTTGCATATGCAATGCTGCATATGACTATAGCCTTAGCACTGTAATACACTGACTGGTACAAAGTGCTAGACCATGGGGTACAAATGATGAAAATAGTTTCTTACCTATTCTGTTCAGTTAATAGTATGGCAGGCCTATATAATACTCCCTACACCCCTGTGCTCTACATAAGGAGATACACATTAATGGCCTCTCACTCAGCCAACATGAATCCTATCATACACTGATGAGAGGCAATAAACCCAAAACAGCCATATGCACATGGATATTGTAGTTTGGCTTACGTCTCTAGTCATATTGCAAGACCTGCTAAAGAGGTTGTACCACAATTGCAAGTTATCCCCTATCCGCAAGCTTGCTGATCACGAAAACAGGACTTAATGTCCAGCTCTGCCTGCTACTGCAGGGGTTGCTTCTCTCCCTGCAGTGACGTCATTGTGAATTGAGCGCAACTATACGCTGTCAGCGCTCTATTCATTACAATGGGGCTGCCGGAAGTACCCTACCGGTATGACCATAGTCCCTTTGAAAGCGAATGGAGTGCTAGTGCGCTTTCGCTTCCAGTGCTCCATTTAGTCTCCTCCTCACTGTGGGGGTGCAGTAACTTCACAGTACGGAGGATGGTGGACATTGGTCCCACTGTTGAGCTCTGCGGCAGTCTCAATGGTGAAACCTCCACCGATCAGCAAGATATCCCCTGTCCTGTGAATGGGGGGATAACTGGCAACTGTAATACAACCCCTGGAAGAGGTTGGATATTAAAGGGGTTGTCCCGCGAAACAAAGTGGGGGTATACACTTCTGTATGGCCATATTAATGCACTTTGTAATGTACATCGTGCATTAATTATGAGCCATACAGAAGTTATTCACTTACCTGCTCCGTTGCTAGCGTCCTCGTCTCCATGGTGCCGTCTAATTTTCAGCGTCTAATCTACCGATTAGACGCGCTTGCGCAGTCCGGTCTTCTCTGTGTTGAATGGGGCGCTCGTGCTGGAGAGCTGCTCCTCGTAGCTCCGCCCCGTCACGTGTGCCGATTCCAGCCAATCAGGAGGCTGAAATCGGCAATGGACCGCACAGAAGACCTGCGGTCCACCGAGGGTGAAGATCCCGGCGGCCATCTTTACAAGGTAAGTAAGAAGTCACTGGAGCGTGGGGATTCGGGTAAGTACTACCCGTTTTTTTTTTTTTATCCCTGCATCGGGTTTGTCTTGCGCCGAACGGGGGGGCTATTGAAAAAAAAAAAACCCCGTTTCGGCGCGGGACAACCCCTTTAACTCACAGGGTAGCTACCAATTCAGTAGGTGGCGGTGTGAGGGATTATTCCATCACTCGTTTGCATGGCCGTTCAATTAATAAAAAGCAAGAGGTTAAATATTTTAATGGCAATCACATAAATCGGAACAAGCTCATCATTAGTTAAAGGGGTTGTCCCGCGAAACAAAGTGGGGTTATACACTTCTGTATGGCCATATTAATGCACTTTGTAATGTACATTGTGCATTAATTATGAGCCATACAGAAGTTATCAGAAGTTATTCACTTACCTGTTCCGTTGCTGGCGTCCTCGTCTCCATGGTGCCGTCTAATTTTCAGCGTCTAATCTCCCGATTAGACGCGCTTGCGCAGTCCGGTCTTCTTCTTTTCTGAATGGGGCCGCTCGTGCCGGAGAGCGGCTCCTCGTAGCTCCGCCCCGTCACGTGCCGATTCCAGCCAATCAGGAGGCTGGAATCGGCAATGGACCGCACAGAAGACCTGCGGTCCACCGAGGGTGAAGATCCCGGCGGCCATCTTCACAAGGTAAGTAAGAAGTCACCGGAGCGCGGGGATTCAGGTAAGCACTATCCAGTTTTCTTTTTTAACCCCTGCATCGGGTTTGTCTCGCGCCGAACGGGGGGGCTATTGAAAAAAAAAAAAAAAACCCGCTTCGGCGCGGGACAACCCCTTTAACTTCTCTATGGCTGGTTTCTGTATAAAGCAATATACGGTAAACTACATGAATTCTTCTCGTTGATGTGTTCACCACAAAAGTGGCCACTAAGTGGAGCTCATGTTCAAAATACCGATTACCTGTGGCCATCTGGTAAAGAATTTCAGAAATTCCAGAACAATGATATATTTAGATTTCTTCATTGCAGCGCAGAGAAGGAAGCCAATTTTTTTTTAAACACCCAAATGGAATCTAAGCAGAGCAATAACTTATTAATAGGGTAGTTCTCCCTAGTGATACATTGCATAGTGGATTGATGTGATACATTGTCCTGTTGCTTCAGTAATTTACAGTAATTAAAGCCACTTAAAGAATACAATAGAAAATAGAGAACAATTGGTTAAAATGGCTAATACAATCAATACAATAATGTCACATCCCAACTCAGATTTCAAAAATATTCATGTAGTGCACGTGTCTGAATTTTTTTTTACTATTCTTAACACGCTACATGTAAAAATCTTACTTAATAGATGGTAAAAGGATACATTGCCAGTGAAATCTCACTTTTTTCCAGGGGTTACGATATGCTGTTCTTGCACGGAGCCCAAATTTTATTAGTGGAAATATCTCTGGTCCTAGCAACATTTTAAGGCCTTCATGGTATTATTACTTGTTGCATAGTCCAAAAGTGTTAGATGACAGGTGGATATTACATACTATTGCTGGGGGAGGTATATGCACATTGGCAAAGACTCTTCTGATCAATTATGTGATTGACAATGGATCCATGTAATGGTGTCTTTGCAATTAACAGCATGTACATCGTATGAATACAGCATAAGGCCAGTGTCAAAAGGCCATATTTTGTTTGCAATTCTCAGACTTCCCGCTGTGTACATCAAACTTACATTGCTAGAAGTGAAACTATTGGGGGCAGGGCAAGTATTCCCGCAGTAAGCCTTTGTTCACATTAAGTTAAAGGGGGTTTGTGAATTATTTCTATTTATGACTTTTTCACAGAAGAAGTCCTCAATAGTTGATTGGCTGGGATTCGCTGTTTAAGACCCCTGCCGTTAAGCTGTTCACCAGGACACTGTCAATGCTACAATACAGTGCATAGAGTAGAAAGAGATCTCTCCGACCCTTGTGTAGTGGCCGGCGCTGGTAATTGAAGGTGCAGCTCCCATTAAAATCAATGCCTGCAATTACGAGCACCAGCTACTACACAGGCATCGGAGCAATCTGCATGCAACAGTGAGTGCTGGAACAGCTGATCGGCAAAGCAGCAGAGCAGCAGACCTCGGCCTATCAAGTATTGATGACCATCAATAGAAATAGCTTGGAAACCACTTAAAAAGTTCTACGTTTGCCCTGTGTACCAAGAAAACTTTTGGCATGTATGACAATCATATCTACCCAATGGATGCTAAAAATGTGTCCTAAAATTGTAAGGGGGAGTATGCCTATCCTCATTCTATTGTTTGATCACTGTGCTTTTGTTAGGTGTGATATGGTTTCTTTAAGAGGGAGAGGGCTCGAGCAGTGGCTGGCTATGGGTAAGCAATCACCAACCGGTAACTGGAAGGTAGACAGAAAGAGCTGATGAGAGAGCTGAGCAGACGTGCATGGAGAACCTCAGAGTTGTATATTGATAGCAAGTTACAGTGCCCAATGGGTGAATGAGAGAATATGGAGCACCGCCTCTGCAATATTAGATGTTCCTTTGGGCCTTCCAGTCTTGACCGCCTCATCGGAGCCACCGGAGAAAACCGGTTACTAGTAGGCAACCGAGATTCAGAGACTGTGTTATAAACCCGGTACCTGGGCTACAAAACAGACCAGTAAAGGATGACTGTCAGCCCATATATGGCCAATTGTTTTTCTAATTTCTGTTATAAAACGTTCAAGCAGCATTTCTGGCCCAGGATCATTTACTGCCTTCCCTCAGAGCTTCTGATACATCGCCGCACTTAGGGCCTTCTTCTGATCAAGGCCTAGTTCTGAGCCAGTTTGGCTAGAATCAGGTCATGAGGCATTGCTCGCGCCCGCACCTAACTATATAGATCGGAAGACTAGGGTGACCCTTCAAGAGCTGGGTCTCTCGCTACCAGAGGTATCTCCCGCGGCTCAACCGGCCAGGAGCCCACCTCAAAAGAGAAGAGCTGAACCCTAGCCTGCCCCCTCTCTACCCATTCACAAACGTTTGTATGCATTGTAAAAGAGCGGTGTGCCCTAGTTTTATCTGTTTTGTGGTTATTACATTTTTATAAGCCGATAAAGCATTAAAAATGTGTCTGAATCTGTATATCAACTGTATGTCACCCATATTTCAAAGGGGCTGTCTTATTTGTTTCTTCTACCTACCTAGAAGACGGCCCATCAGTAATAAGATCTGTGATATGGTTGTAAAACTGAGGAGTCATAAATATGACTGTATTGCATATCTGTGCAATGCATATTTACATATACACTAACGTAGGGTGTCATTAAAATAAATCAATCCCTCTTCCCATTGGAACTTTTATTTACTGATCTCGCTCAAACACTAGGGCAAGTTTGAGGAAAAGCTGGGTTAGAACTGGGTTCTTGTAGTATATATGGAGGGAACTTAAAAACTTCATGCAAATGCCTTGCTCTGATGTGAAACCAGCACCCCAGTACTGCCAGATACCAAAACCAACCACCGGCACATTATTATTTATTTGTGTCCTTATGCTGTTACATCATTATCTTCTTAAAGGGGTTGTCCCGCGGCAGCAAGTGGGTCTATACACTTCTGTATGGCCATATTAATGCACTTTGTAATGTACATTGTGCATTAATTATGAGCCATACAGAAGTTATAAAAAGTTTTTTACTTACCTGCTCCGTTGCTAGCGTCCTCGTTCCCATGGAGCCGACTAATTTTCGCCCTCCGATGGCCAAATTAGCCGCGCTTGCGCAGTCCGGGTCTTCTGCTCTCTTCAATGGAGCCGCTCGTGCAGAATGCCGGCTCCGTGTAGCTCCGCCCCGTCACGTGCCGATTCCAGCCAATCAGGAGGCTGGAATCGGCAATGGACCGCACAGAAGAGCTGCGGTCCACGGAGGGAGCAGACCCCGGCGGCCATCTTCAGCAGGTAAGTATGAAGACGCCGGACCGCCGGGATTCAGGTAAGCGCTGAGCAGTTTGTTTTTTTAACCCCTGCATCGGGGTTGTCTCGCGCCGAACGGGGGGGGGGGGGGGGGTTAAAAAAAAAAAAAACCCGTTCCGGCGCGGGACAACCCCTTTAACTTACCAGTTCCTCACAGCTGGTCCCTGAAAATAGAGAACTGTACATATGAAAAGTTCAACGCATTTCAAGGATATAGGACATAAAATCTTCCAATCCAATATCAAGTTATGTCATATTCTGAGTAGTGAGCCCTGTGCATTCATCAGAACATGCCAAATTCATGGTGTAGTTACTACACTTACACTTGTAGACAACAAATGTTATAAAGTATCCAGGATCCTTTAATTTAATAGCTAAAATCTGCTGTGGATCCCCTACCAAAATCCACATTGGAAGACACGCTGCGGATTTTGGTGCAGATCTACACCAAAATCAATCACGTGTGAAGGCACCTTCAAAGGGCTTTTTCCTAAATTTAACATTTATGACCCATACACAAGAAAGGTGATAAGTAGAGATGAGGGAGTATACTCGCTAAGGCACATTACTTGAGCAAGTAGTGCCTTAGCCGAGCATCTCCCCGCTCGTCTCTAAAGATTCGGGGGCCGGCGGGGGGCGGGGAGAGCAGGGAGGAACGGAGGGGAGATCTCTCTCTCCCTCTTTCCCTCCTGCTCCCCGCCGCAACTCACCTGTCACCGGCGCCGAATCTTTAGAGACGAGCGGGGAGATACTCGGCTAAGGCACTACTCGCTCGAGTAATGTGCCTTAGCGAGTATACTCGCTCATCTCTAGTGATAAGTGTATGAACACCAGGAATCTCACCACTGGATAGATGTCAGTTCCACATACTTTAAATGTAACACCAGCGCAAATTCTCAATTACTGTTCCATTTAAGCCCTCCTCACAGTGCCTCTTTGGCACGAGTATTGCCGAAAATCGCCTGCGCGAGAAATACTCATGAATAAGTCACGGCTAAATCTTGCATTTTCTCATCCATTCACACGGCCAGGTGCAGCGTATATATGCCGCAGCCCGGAATTCCTTTGATTGGGAGAAACCTTCTAAAGTACTTCTACTGGCTCAATACAGCCAACTGTCATGTTTTAGCAGTGCTAGCCACTGCTAAACTCCCTCTCCCTTCCTTTGCCAGCAGCTTCCATAGAAGCCCATAGGAACCACCAGCTGATCGTTGCCAAAAGATAGAGCAAGACCTAGCTTTTCCAGTTCCGTCAAAACATCACCCTGCGTATTTGCCCTTTGATGTTCTAGCTTCACCGGTCGGGTATTTTTACGTGGCTAATAATCGCCAATGTGAATGAGCGCATTGGAATCCAATGCTTCACATAGTCGTGATTTTTTTTTTATCGCGGCTGAATTAGCCGCGCAAAAACAATTGCGTGAATAAGGCCTAAGGGTTGCACTGAGGAGGAACGTGAGACTCAGGACTCCCCCCCCCCTGCCTGCACGGTTCTCATGATTGGTGAAGGTCTCAGTGATGGGGTCCCTAGCGGTAAGACACTTATCATCTATCCTGTTTATAGCTTACAAATGTTGAGTATAGGACAACCCCTTTGAGATTGTATGGAAGCCATAACTTATTTTCAAGTAGATTTGTGCCCTTATGTCAAATAGTAACTTTAGCCATATTTCTTCAGTAATTGTTCTGTTCTATAAGTAAAGCTAAAGTCAATGTGTCCGTAATGGGTTCCTTCTTGGCAAAGGACCTGACATACCGTAAGTATTTAGTAAAGTGTGGACGCAGTTTACGACTCAAGAGGAGCTGCTGAGAACTTTATCCGCCCCTCTTCTTACTTAGCACTTTCCCATTGAGCTTGGATATTTGATCCACTGTCAGTTTAGTATAATATTACAGCTGCATTTAACATTTCCTCGGTCGCTATGGTTGTTATGAAGTGTGTGGGTTTTTCTCCATGCACCTGCATTATTACAGTGTGGAGGTTGTTTGACGCGGAGGGTAAACACTCCATGTGCACCTTTGATCCTCACTTCATGTGTTTTTGAAATTATCCATGGGAGCTGCTTTCTCTCTAGAACATATTTTAGCTTATCGAGTGTCTCTCCTCCGCACATAGATATCTCTCATTCGAGGGCAGAAAGATCTGCAATGTATCACTCAGCAGAGTATTATCCGGCCTACTGAAAGAGTGCTTTACACATTACATAACTTTAACTCCTTACTGACCTGAGAGGCTTCTGCACTTCAGACCGGAACACTTTTTATTTTTTGTTGGTCGGCAGAGATAGAGCCTTAAAATCTCTGATGTCCTAACAACAAATGAAGATCTGCATTTCACATAAAGTGTACAATACTGTGAGGTGATGTCTTATTGTGACAATTTCTTGGTAGACTGTTTTTCCGGGGTGGTTCGCCATTGTATTCCCCAGTCATCTTTACCCCCCCAGCAAGCTGGTACTCATTTTACCGACCTCAGAAGGATGGAAGGCTGAGTCAACCTTGAGCCGGCTACCTGAACCAAGCAGGGATTGAACTTTAATGGGGTCCGCCCACTTTCTCCCCAGCTGCCCGGCTTTTGAGTGGAAGAAAAAGAGGTGCATGCAACCCTTTTTCTTCCGGTATCTTCATCCAGATCTGCCATGGAGCCTCTGACTGGGGTTTTAAACACAGATATGAAACCGGCCTTACGTAAAAAGTTGTTAGTTTTTTATTTAGTCTTTTCCAGAAATATATAAGCATTGTTGATATGATGTAACCAGTGTATAAGCTGTTAGAATATTTATTGTTAAGATATAGAGATGAGCGAGTATACTGGCTAAGGCACTTTACTCGAGCGAGTAGTGCCTTAGCCGAGTATCTCCCCGCTCGTCCCTAAAGATTCGGGGGCCGCCGCGGGTGACAGGTGAGTTGCGGCGGGGAGCAGGGGGGCGCGGGGGGGAGAGAGATCTCCCCTCCGTTCCTCTCCGCTCTCCCCCGCCCCGCCGGCACCCGAATCTTTAGAGGCAAGCGGGGAGATACTTGGCTAAGGCACTACTCGCTCGAGTAAGGTGCCTTAGCGATTATACTCCCTCATCTCTATTAAGATATTAGATCCAAAGTGTAGTGCCTAAATGGCTTCTACTTTTGAGACTGTTGTTGAATATGATCTCTTAAAATGTCAGAAAAATATATGATTAATTCAAGATTGCATTGTTTTATTGAAAAAAAAAATGCAAGAAAGTTACAAATTTACTCAATGTAAAAACTGTCATTCACAAAACAGGAGTCTTTCTTGACCCCCACAAAGAGAGTTGTGTTTGCAGATATAGCGGAGTGAGCTAAGGGTTAACATCACAGTACAAGATACTTAAACTTAAGGGATATCACTCTATCCAGTTAGGAAGCAGAAGACATAGTTGCAAACCTGATTTTTTTTATTTTTCCTGGACAATTTATCCAAAAATCACAGACGGACAACATTTTTTATGGACAAATTGGAAAACCATAATAAATCATAAAGATTATACATGTCTACAGCCAAGAATACTGATATGGATACATTAGTGGCATTCAATATGAACTTTAAAATGATGAAAATAACAATCACAGTAACTCGCACAAGCTCCTCCACCAGTTACGGATGGAGGAAAAAGGTGCTTTATTTTATGGGCTGTCCAGGAATTTGCAGAAGGTTGGCAACTCTGACATGAGTGATTGTGGATTAATTTCACCCACTTTGATACAAATGAAAGTGTCAACAGGAGCACTGGAGAGGCAACAGCAACATAACCCCCAAAAAGGGAATAGTTTTGCAGTTGGTGGTCACAGATAGTAAATCTCTCTTTATTCTTCCTTACTGATTGACTTTTGCTAATGTCCTTGTCACTACAGGTTACAAGAGACGGTATCTGCTGCCCAATCAGCTTGACTAGATAGCTCTGCTCCAACAGGATGGCAAATTCATACGCCCCATTGCAAGAAGGTTGGCTGCGTCACCAGGACAGTGTCAAGAACATGGAGCAGATACCAGGACATGGTCTGTTACACAAGGAATACTGGACAGGGCCATTCAGGGGTATCAACCCAGGATCATAACCGGTATCTGCTCCTTTGTGCAAGGAAGAACAGAAGGAGCACTGCCACAGTTCTACAAAATGACCTCCAGTGGGCTACTGGTTGGCATGTTTCTGACCAAACTATCAAAAACAGACTCCGTAAGAGCCTGACGTTCTGTAGGATGTGTGATCACAGCCCAGCACCGTGCAGCTCAACTGCCATTCGCCAGAGAACACCAGAATTGCCAGATCCACCACTGGCACCCATGAAAGAATTGAAAGAGTCTGGAGACAATGGAGATCATCAAGATCTAATGTGTTATTTAAGTGTTCCCTTAATTTGTTTGAGCCATGTATTATTGAGGCTATCTCATGTAGAGGTACTGTTTCTCATAATAGAAGGCAGAAGTATGTATGAGGTGGGGGGTGCAAAATGTTACCCAGAGTAAATAATCAGGTGTTTCTAATAGAGTATATTGGAAGAGATGACATAATATAATAGTGTTTAGCTAGAAGAGTAATGTGAAAGCTATTGTTTAGTGAAAAAGATAATGTAGGTGAAGAATAGTGATACTAATGCTACGTTTAGTGAGAACAATACTGTATATTATGGAAAAGCTATTCTATTATTGAATATTGCATAGGTTTGGTGGACGTAATGCTGCCGTCATACTCGATTGATTTAACGATATACTGGTTTAGCATAGGGAAAATGATATCTTGTATATTGCATAACTGCAGAGGTATATGGGGTATTGTTATTGTGAATTGATGACTGATAGTCACTATCTGACTGATGATGAATGTGGTGTAACTGTGCAGTGTGGGAAGTATGTTGTAGCCCCCTGTGAACATGTTAGCTCCTGTGGACTTTTCCGTGGACATTGCATGATTCCCTGTAGATATTATGTGATTTGGTCCCAAACCAGACACAATAGCCATGTTTTTGATGTTCTTTTCCAACTACTTTGTTAGGGGGGCCAAATGTGTCTGATGAATGTGTAGCCCCGGAGGGTGACACCTGAAGAGGTACACCACATGACACAGCAGTGTAAGAGACCCCTTCAATAATTGATGGGAACCGTGATCAGAGTCACGTGACAATGATGTAATTATGATGGAAATACACATCAACGCTGGGAATGGCTTTTATTCATTTAATTAGAGCACCACAATGCTACTCCACATCCTGGCCAGACCGGATTTCAGTAACAGGAGCAGGAACTGTAGTAGTGCGACGCTCCAATTGATTTCAATGGCGGTGGAAGCTGGTGCTCTCACTTCTTCCCCTGTCTGCTGATGACAATATCTAAACCGTGCACTGGACAGCAGGTCAGAGATTAGCTGATGGATGAGGTCCCAGGCAGTAGTTCTCCATCCATCACCTACTCATGGCCTACTCAGAGTCATCAGTTGTAAAGAGTCCATACTACCCTTTTGAAGGGAACCTGCCACCAAATTCATGGTGCTTGAAACGCGGACCACATGGCCCCAGGACAGATTCCGGGCATGTATGTCTTATTCTGAAAAGTTGCAGAATTTCAAAACAAACATACTTTGAAGATTCCGTCCAACAGAGCTCAAGGTCTTGGGGCAGCCCTTGCCAGTCTCCTGAATTGTGTAGAGTGACAACTCTCTACATATATACAAATAAGGAGAGAGGTTGGCATGGCTTCACCTCCATGACTTAGAGGTCTATTCGGACAGGATCTTCAAAGTATGTTTATTCTGAAACCATGTAGTGTTTCAGATTAAGGCATACATTCTCAGAAGGTACATACCTGTCCTGGGTAAATGCTAACTGTGGTTTAGGCAGCATGATCTTGGTAACACGTTCCTTTTAAGTGTACATATGGCACGGAACATAATAGCATAATCTGATTCTGAATAGTTGTATGTTATTGTAAATTAATAGCATGGCTGCCAATTGTTTTACGATTGCAAGTATTGTGCAAGGATTAGAAAGATCACGCGATGCACTCATGGAACCACACAACAAATGATGACTAAATTAGATCAAAATAAGAAAAAAAGAAGGGAAAAAGACAGCAGAAAAGTGGTATAAACATTGAAAAGAGAGTATATCCATAAAAAAACTATGACTAATCATTAATAATGGAACATTGACTCTGTTTATTAAATTAAGCAGATTCAATACTCAGTAAACTCCATCTTAAGTTTCCCCTTCAAGGAGATCTGCCCACCTTTTCAATTACATAAGCTACGAATGTATTTACCTGACTTAGATGATACTAGAAATATTGCATGTTGAAAGAGGCAAAATGTCATCCAAATGTTCCGGGTTGCGTGCTTTGAATTTTCTGGTCATGCAACCAGCACGTCATTGATAAGACCAGCTGTAGAAAATACTACATTGCTTGCTCGACCGGAAATTAGTACATATGGAGTACCTAGAGATGAGCGAGCATACTTGCTAAGGACAATTGCTTGATCGAGCATTGTCCTTAGCGAGTATCTCCCCACTCGGGAGGAAAGCTTCGGCTGCCGGCGCGGGTGACAGGTGAGTTGCGTCAGTCAGCAGGGAGGAGTGGGGGGGGGGGGGAGAGGGAGAGAGAGATCTCCCCTCCATTCCTCCCCACTCTCCATCGCAGCTCCCCGCCCGCCGCCGGCAGTTGAATCTTTGCTCCCGAGCGGGCAGGTACTCGCTAAGGGCAATGCTCGATCGAGCAATTGCCCTTAGCGAGTATACTCACTCATCTCTAAGTACCACCATTCAATTCATTTGGGGACATTTAGTAGTCAATAGAGATAAGCGAGTATACTCGCTAAGGACAATTACTCGATCGAGCATTGTCCTTAACGAGTATCTCTCTGCTGGGGAGAAAAGGTTCGGCTGACGGCACGGGTGACAGGTATGTTGCGGCAGTGAGCAGGGGGGAGCGGGGGGGGGGGGGAGGGGGGAGAGAGGGGAGAACGATTTCCCCTCCGTTCCTCCCCGCTCTCCCCCGCCGCCGGCAGCCGAATCTTTGCTCCCGAGCAGGCAGGTACTCGCTAAGGGCAATGCTCGATCGAGCAATTGCCCTTAGCGAGTATGCTTGCTCATCACTAGTAGTCAGACCAGCAACAATCAGATGCTTATAACCTATTCTAAGGACAGGTGGCATGTTGTTTTAGAACTAAGCTAGTGGTTTATTAGTACATTATTGTCTATGTATATAGATTTCATAGCGCTATGTGGCAGCTGTATACTTTATGCCAAAAACGGGATCTGATCCAGTCAAAATAAAACAGGGGAACATATTCCAAAATGTATCACTGCTTTGTTGTGTTGGGATCTAATCCCATTCTTAACGGAAAATATACGGCTCCCGCATGAAGCACTATTATGGCAGCCGGAGGATAACTATGGTCTAATATATTACATTACTAGTTTTTCTATTAAATATAGTTTTATTCTCATTAATATAACTTTTTAACTAGAAAGCGAAAAAAAGAAAGCTTTAGGGGTTAAGTGCAAAAGTGAACCTGGCCGCAGATTGTTATTATTATTTATGGTAATGTGTGGAAAATCGAGCAGAAAAAAACATTCTTGCCCAGGAATGTGGCCTTTCTGTCAGCCTCTAAAGCCATAATTCATATATCTGTCATGGAATACATAGGGTGCCCGGCTTATATATAAATACATAGTCAGTGTTTTGCATCTATGCTGTTATATATGTGAGTCAGATCTTTCTCTGTGCTACACAAAAATGACATACCTTAAGTTGGGAAGTAACCCCAGCGCTCTATGAGAAAGTATGCACAGAGCAGTAAAACAAGAAAGTAAAATGCCTACGCTGGAAGGAAAATACTATAAAAATAGCATTGTTCTCCCAGTCTATTTAAAGAATATGCCGAGATTTCAAAGAATCGCTCGATTGTTATCTGGCTCACTTTACTGGATTGCTAGTGCGCGTGTGAAACTTAGACATCAAGTATGTAATTGTAAGGGGCGGCCACGCAAATGCAATAGCATACGTTCATGCGCTTGTGCAAGCAAATATTCACACGAGCAAATGTTTTTGCGCCAAAAGAAAGCTCCACCCTCGGAATGGGCGTGAACTTCCTAAAGAGAAATGGCGAAGAATTCTGCCGAGGGCTTCGTGTGACTACCTGAGCGGAGAGGCAGCTGAGTGACTGAGTGGGAATCCATTTGCCATTCGTGGCAATATCACCACTGAAGCTAGTGATTGGCTGCAGTGGTCATGTGTACAATGAGTTGCCCAAGACCATGGCAGCAGCTGCCAGGACTGGAGCGGCAGGGACTGAGATGCCTACATTGAACTGAAAGGCCATTTAATGGGTGAGTAGTGTTAATTTTTCTATTTTACACAATTCCAATTATTTTTAGTCCCGCAAAACCTATTTAATTATAACCAAGTTAGCAGGAGACTGGTAAAGAATTACCAGTGATGATCATTGATATTTAAGATGATCAAGGTTCCTATGACCAACTTGAACTGTGATAATATTTTATTTTCTCTGTTCTTAGAAAATCTCTTGATAGTCCAAAACATTAACAATACAGTTGATTGTGGTCATTCTGCCCATATAAATGCACCCTTTAAGTCGAGGGTTCTGCATCCCAGAATACCACTTTTTTCACAACATTTGAGCCAATTCTCTTCCTCCTGGTTGGTTACAAGCATTCCCTCTGGAGAGTCTTCACAGGTAGAAAATGGTACTAACCATGACTGGGACCCCTCTTCCCAAGGACTCCATAGAAGCTATATTGCATCCTTCCTTCTGTATCTCCTTTTGCCTTCCCATCTATTGTATAAATGGGTGTATATATTAAGTAATTTCTTCTTTCTCAGTTTTAGCTACTCTAATTGAGCATTGTTGCAAAATTCATTCCTGGCTTATGTGGTTCTCATTTATGGAATCATGATTTCGTAACATTATAATTATTGAGTTATTATATACATTATTGAATAAATATTTAACAGAAAAGTATGAGTTGGAGTTAAGAAATGTGCATAAAGTTCAAAAGAGAAACTAAATAAAAGCATTACAAATGTGGTAGAACTTTTTATGGATGCCTCTATAGTTGCATGCATCAGTTATTAACTGGCATTAAAAAACCCAACACCATGGAGTATATGTTTCGTTTGTGTATTTTTGTCTAAATAACTGTAATCAACCAGGTTTATTAAAACCGTTAGGGCTGAAAGATTCCGACACATATTGGCCTGATATATGTAAAAAGGATATCTTTTTGGCATATGTGTGGCCATTAAAGTTTATAGGCACATCGGGGAATTTCTCAGCAGATACTCCAACTGTGCACCAAAGACGTGGCGTAAATTGAGAACAGACATTGCTAAAACCAGTTACTGCGATATAATTAATAGATTAACCCCACTGAGTTACCTTAGAGAGTTTTCACGATACACTGCCATAGAATGAAACAGGTTTTCCAGGATCTCACAGAAAAAGCCCGCAATCTTATTTTTATACTTATTGAAGATGTATTCCTATTATATAGTATTATGGCATATCACTGGGCTATGCTATAATATTATGATGAGTAGAGGGCTGACCTCTGGGCACCTCATTTATTCTGAGGGCAGAAGCTTCACTCAGGTTTTTAAAAGGGCAGAAGATTCTACAGTGGTGTTTCTGGCTAATTCGCATGGGACTGCACCTGTGCTCATTCAAGTTAATGGGGCTATGCTGCAGTTCCTTTACCCATGGGGCCAGAGAACAGTGAAAAAATGTTAAAAAGAAGTTACATTAATAAACTAAACCCCTTTAAATACTGCTTACACAAAAATAATATTTATGTACAGATATTTTCTATATCCATACTTCACATTCTTCATTTTTAATCCTGAACCAAATGTGAGAGGGTTTTCTCTTTGTGCAAAATCATAGATCCTGCTGTGCCTGCAGTAAAAGCCAACACCTGATCCCCCAAAAAAACTGCTATATACATTATACATTATCTAGACACATCTTTTATGAAAATGTGGGGTCAACAATGAAAAAATGTATTCTAAATCTATTATTGGCATGTGAGAATTGCTTTTTATACTAAATTGCAAGCGTGGAGTCATTAGAATATAGTTGGATTTGAACCCAGCTTTCCCAGGCTCCTGCATGCATGCGCTCTACAATACCCACACACACTCACTACGACCACCAGTTTTTAAAGGTAAGCTGGAACCCAGACTATGAATTATGAACACAATTTCCAGAGTTATGGTTCATTTTAAAACGGACAAGGCTTGACTAATAAATTGCAAATTTGTTTTTAAAAAGACTAGCAGCACTAAATATTTATAAATATACAGAAAAAAGAAGTTACAATAGAGATAGGGTTTACAGGTATACACAACAGAAAATAAACAAGGGAGAAAATAACAGAAAGATACCAGATTTGGGATGCTCGGCCCAAGGTTCTGTTCGTGCGGAGTCAGTGAAGCAACGGCAAATCCTTATGCTGTAGCGTAACTCCGAAGTCTGACAATAGGGATTCATTGAGCCTCGAATTATAAAGGATTCTGTAGAACATACCTCCCCCCGCTCCTCTGAGCTCATTTTGGGAGCTGTGGGTTAGATGCGTACGACCTCTGAAAAACCATAATTCCCCATTTTGGCCATATCCATGCAAGAAATCCTTCAATCATATGCTGGCATATTTCTGGTCATGATTTTATCTATTCAGCAATATCAAGCATGACACGTAAATAACCAGGTATGTGGATTTGGGAGTGTTCTGGGGTCCGTACCTCAATTTGTGTAGATGCGTTTTAATTGGCAGGCCCACCCAATTCCGAAAATATAATTCATATCGGGCTAGGACCTTCGCACAACCAGTAATCCTTATTAAAAGATTTTCTTATGATTTGAATCTTGGAGCCAGGATGTCTGTGGGAAATACCTAAGGTGTCAAACCTCCCTGGCAAGGGGTAAATAATATCCCCCTGTACCTAGCTAATTTTATTGCCATCATGCTCAAAGACTTCGTGAAGCCAAATGCAGATGTGAGGGGGGAAGGGGAAATTAAAAATATTGAGGAGTTCAGCTTTCCAGGTATCCTAAACAGCAGGTCATGAACAGTTGGGTGACACTTTATCTATATCATTATATCACAGTAGTGACTTTGGCTGTGGCGCACATTGCGCAGCCAAAGATCATAATACATTGCAAAGGCAGGCCCAGGCTGATGTCATGCCATCAGCCTCATCCATGTGACAGGAACACTGGCACATGCACCTTGTCACATCAGGTCACATGATTTGGTGATATGTGGTCTGATTATTTGGCCGGGAGGGGTTGTCCCAGCTGGCCAATCATCAACCTTTACAGCATATATATTCTGGCACCTCTTCTTTGAGGGCACTGGTTATATCTATGTATGTAGAGTTCTAGTCCAGTCCATTTTTGTCTTATCTGCCTCACACAGTCAGATAAGACCCTGGTTTCAATACTGATTATTCTGGTGTTACATCTGCTTCCATACACTGTGGTATAATTGTTACCCCCTTTTTCATCTAAGGCATAGTTTAGGTAGACCTCGGTTCCTGATGCGGTGTCACCCTTGTCAGGATCATTACCCTGCTTTTAGGTAGGATTTTTCCCCATTGTTTAGTTTTGTTATTGTCAGCTTTGTTCTCCAAGTTTTTATATAGCGTGCATATCTCTCCTTTTCGACAACTACTACATCTGATCCAATGATGAGGTGTTATGGCACCTGTTTCAGGCGTAACAGTAATGGAATTAAATGCGGTCTCACTGTGACTCTCAATTTGTCAAACTCACTGGATTTTTTGCGATCATCGGCCATAGTGCTCCCATGCGAGGAAGACCATCACTGCCTATATGACAAAGGCAGCAGTTTTACATTCTTTGGTGACTGAGTTGTGCCAGGACATTTCCAAAAGCATCAATCTGAATGTGGAATGGGCCATAATATGGGGGCACGTATAAAAACAACTACATGTAAAATGTTGACCTTTAAAATTAAAGGGTTTTTCTACTAGTCAAACATGGATGGCTTATCCTTAGGATACTGTAGGTCATAAATTTTTGACTCTTGGAAGACTACTGTAAGCTAATAAACTTCTTTAAATGACAAAATGAACTATGTTACATGTGTTAAATGCAAGTCCTGACCATTTATTTATAGCAAACAGGACCGGTACATTTTTCCATAAAGAAGGAAAATGAATTATTTCAATTCTGTATGCTTAGGGAAAGTGAACAAATCTGTTTTGTTTTATAGCCCTTACATATGAATGAGAGTTGATCACCAGTATCTAAGGCCAGTTTTTCCACATATGTAACGCATTAAGGCATAGAAAAATAACATTCACTAAAACTGGTTTTGATGTAAACAATATTTTTCAGTGTCACAATGAATAACAAACAATTAGAATGCTCCATAAAAGTGAAGGTAATGTGAAGTGAAGGTAGCGCATACGTAACGGAATGAATAATGTTCTTGTCTACGGAGAATACATTGTATAAAGTGTAGCTGCATTCCGAAAGTTTTGCATTAATCACTGATAATTTGATGCGGTACCAGCACACATCCTTTTGTCGCAAGAAAAAGATTATATTCCAGGCTACATATATAATCAAACTACTAGAATTATGTATGAGAAGTGAAACTGTCTAAGAATTCACTTATAGTCTGTGCAGGACCCGTAGAGCTGGGCTAGTTGACAATAAAGGGTCACGCAATTTTCCATGCCTGAACCAAGATCCAATAGGAGTAGGTTGTTCTAAGGATGAATTTAGCAGATTTCTTTTGATAGTGGTTCTCCCAAAGACTATAATTAGAGAAAATGTCTACATAAAGATACATTTTGGTGCCATTTTCTAATACGGTGTTAAATGGGTGCATGGTTTTGTAGAAAAGCAGCAGTTTCGCCTCCAAAACCAATCGCCCATTAACAATCAACTCGAGTTGTCTGCTTCTGTCAACCTGTTAAAAATTATTCCTCAGCCCATTAAAAAACAGTGATAGTAGAACATGGCTGCTATTGCAGCTCTCATAGAGGTAGTCACCGAGTCCAGATTCCTTAGCCCTTTGCAATCCAATTTTGGATTCAGGGTTTCCTAGGGGGCTTTATCTTTCTGCCATTATACAGTGGCTCCATCTGCTGGCTAGAGCCAGTACTGTGGTATGTGACATGCTGGAGAGGCCCCCGACAACAGAGCGGCCAGTAATCTACAGTAAGAATACCCTGCCGGACATCTTCTGACATCGGAGCTGTACAGCCTTCAATCAGAATGTCTTTAGACATCAGACAGTGGATTGGAAAGAGTTAATGCAGTTAAATAGGAATTGGTTTAGAATCATTGGATAACAATTTGACTTTAAATGGACACTAACTTTTCACACAACTTCTGCTCATCCAACAGCCTATGCGTGTATTATTAATCTTGTATTATACTAGCTTATGTACCCGACATTGCCTGGTTTTACACTCCTACAGCACATTCCAGGAGGCTCTGCTTTAAATTTCTTGGTGTTACAGTAGCTACGTATTTGGTCCGTTGGTCTAATAATAACATTCAGATGTTGTTTTTAGTCCTTGTGAGGACCATATTGAAAACATGCCAGCAACAAATTGGAATGCTTGCTGCCCTTGATGCACTGTCTCTGTCTGTCTCTTTTTGAATTTGGGCCTCATGCTGTACCGGGGTCTCTGCAGCCATTGATGACCTGGCTTATTCCCTCTCTTTTTGAATTTGGGCCTCATACTGT
Source organism: Eleutherodactylus coqui (assembly GCF_035609145.1). Classification (NCBI taxonomy): domain Eukaryota; kingdom Metazoa; phylum Chordata; class Amphibia; order Anura; family Eleutherodactylidae; genus Eleutherodactylus; species Eleutherodactylus coqui. The sequence goes on along the minus strand of NC_089837.1, from coordinate 465,566,078 downwards.
GTCAGAGTCTCTGCAGCCCTAGATGTCCTGGCTCTTTTCCACTCATTCCTAGTCATTGGTCAGCTTGTTCACTTGTCTTTCTTGCTTGCAGTAATTGTACTTTCTTTGTTTTTGGATAGACTTGTCTGATGGGTATCTGTCTTTCTTAGTTATTCTGGATCCACCACACATCTAAATTATTCACCACACTGAATCACAAAGTGTCTTATTTTATCCTAGATTATACAATAGGCCTCATTTATTAAAACTGTGTAAACAATAACTCTTTGTTAGACATAGCAAGCAATCATCATTTTTTAAGTTGCTGTAAAATGAAAGCTGTGCCCTGATTGATTGCTAATAGCAACAAGCAGTTGAACCCCCCTCGCCCAGTATTTTCAGTTGGATCGAGAAGTGTATGTGTACCATGTTTGGTTGATGAGATCCATCAAAGATTGTATGAAGAACAAACAAACAATTTTTTACTTTTATACATAGATTATTTTTTTTGTTTTACCACTAAAAATCAAGTTTGCAGTGTCTGCCACAACAGGGCTCTCTTCCTGCACCTTTGCAATCCACTGCATGTTGTTAGGCATTTGGTTTCTTTAGTAACAGGGACATGTGGACACTGCTACTTACTGCATGCAACAGAGGGGATAGGATTCTGAAATGCCTTGCAGCTTTTTAGAGCAGCGCTATGCATAGAAGCATAGGAAGTGTCAGAGAGGACATCTCAGCCCATACAGTACTGGCACAATGGCTGCTTAGGACTCGCCCCACAAGTGTAAGGGGAAAGTAATCAGCAGCAGAAAAAAAAGGAAAATCTATATGGACAACTAAATTGATCGAGTTTCCACTGAGTGCAAACAGCAACAAAGCAGCGACCAATGAAGACCTGGGTTGCTTTTGAACACTTAGATACAATTTAAGGCATTTTGATGTGGATTTGATACACAGTCCACATGAAATCTGCATGAAATCCGTGTCTCATTCATTTGAATGGGAATCCACGCTGTCACTTGGATGGTGTGGATTTTTTCACATGTAAAATGGAAATCTGCACTGCAGAAAAAAAAGAAGTGCCATCTCACTTCTTCACCTCGATTGCACACAGAATACATATTGGGATAACGGCATGTACATTAATCCCTTTTAAATGGGGCTAATCTGCATGTGTATCTGTGCATCTGTAAATGCAAATCCGTACCAGAAATCCAAGGCTCAGCCTCAGACCCTTAGGGCTCATGTCCACGGGCAAAATAAGAATTAAAATCCGCAGCGGATTTTAACTCTTCTCCCGTCCGCGGATCTGCATCCCATAGGGATGCATTGACCACCCGCGAGTAGATAAATACCCGCGGATCGTCAATAAAAGTGATTTAAAAAAAAATGGAGCATGAAAAAATCTGGACCATGCTCCATTTTCATGCGGGTCTCCCGCGGGGACGGCTCCCGCGGGCTTCTATTGAAGCCTATGGAAGCCGTCCGGATCCGCGGGACACAAAAATCAGATTTTACTCACACGCTCCGGTTCTTCTCTTCGCCAAGGCGCCATCTTCTCTCAGTCGCGGCCGGATCATTTTGCTTCGGCCCGGCGCATGCGCGGGGCACGTCACCGACGTACGTCATCATGCACATCCGCCGAGCCGAAGAAAGAAGATCCGGCCGCGACGCAGAGAAGATGACGCCGCAGCGAAGGAAGTATCCGGAGCGTGTGAGAGGTAAGTTAATTCTGATTTATTCCTATTTTCAGCGCTCATGTCCGCGGGGCAGGAGGGACCCGCTGCAGATTCTACATGGAGAATCCGTAGCGGGCCTGATTTTCCCCGTGGACATGAGGCCTTAGGAGTCTGGGAAATTGTCTGTGGGGTCCCTATGGGCCCATTTACACCAGCCAATGATCGCTAAAAAATCGCTAATTGGCAATCGTTTTAGCGATAATCAGTGCGTCTAAATGCGCGGCCATCGTGCGCTTTTCGGGCACTGCTAGCTGTTCGTTAACTTCAGTCCGACCTAAAAATCGAAGGTCAGCCTTACCAGGGGAGTGCTGATAACATTGTTTCCCTCTAGAGAACAAAGGATCTGAGTGTAGATAAGAGCCCTCAGGCTATTAACTGCTTTCAGCTAAAGCTTCATTTGCACACTTAATTGCTACTAAGTGGCTGAGTAGCTACTTAATAGTTTATGCAAAATGATCACTCAAAGCTGTCACTCAAACTATCGCTTGAGCAATCTTTGAGTGATCATCGGCCTGTGTAAACCAGCCTTAAGAGTGGCAATATTCATTGCTTTTCTGATAGAACCAAGAACCATCTTGGTAAAAAAAAAGATGATTCAAAGTCTTTAGTGATGACATTTTTTAAGGGCATGAATATTGCAAAAGCATGCCAACAGGTAATGTGACCTCTTGGATAATACACTATATAGCTGATTGTGGGGTTTGCTCATCGTTCCATCAATGAATGAAATATCCAATTTAAATCCTATAATCTAAATCCAAGCACTGCTGCGAAAAATGATACAGCAAAGAAAGTGTTAATGTCTGTCCTTACTACTTATTTTACCTAAAAAACAGCCTGTTGGCACAACTCAAGAGAGGTTAAACATTCCCTTACTTCTTGGGCCAGCGATATATCAGTTTGCACAAGGAATGGCCAAGCTGGTTTCAGCTCCAATGGTTTATATATCAGGGATTGCGAACCACTAAAATGCTGCTGGCTTCGCCTCCGATTGCTGCTCTCCTGCTGGCCTCCCTCTTTAGGTATTGTGGGTATCCCCCGCCCTGTAATGTCTGGCCGAAACCTCAAATGGAGATCCCCTGCTCAGAATATTTCCTCCCTAATCTCCACTCATATTCTAGGCCATCCGCCATCTCTTCAGGGGGTAGGAATGCTTTTCACTAATCTTTGTCACATTAATTCTATCTGTCTTTACTGTTCCAGGTTTTTGTTTTCCCAGGGAGAAATTGGCTGCAGAACGTTAAACACGACTAGGGAACACGGCAAAAAACCCCAGGGTGAGTGTTATTCGGTTTACAGACAATGACATAGCCATCAAACACATTCCTTAACGCTTTCTGCTGTACAATGAGATCCAAAGCTGCAAAACACATTCTACCTGTAAACAAACAGAGCAGATATATACATGAGAAAATAGTTTTTGTCAACGAGATAGGATAGGGTAATTAGGAACGTGCGGGGAAACAGGAATCCTCCCCCAAATCTTGTTTATTCCCTATATCATGTGTGGCCCTGGTCACCAGTTTTGGTTGTCTCTTCTGTCCAGGAGGTATCTCTTGGGTCGGTATCCTTCTACCAGGATTACTTTGTGGGGTTAGTTAAGAATGTCACAGAAGACAAGGATTTGATTAATAGTAATGCCTCATGATCCATGAAAATGGATGTGACCCCTAGGTGTAATTGGAAGCTTCTGGGCTCCAGTGCAAAATCTGCATCCCATCTGTCATGTTCCATTTACAACACTGGTGTCTTATACTCTGGGACAGGATCCAGGTACTTTTGCATTCCTTAAAGACTATGTACACCTTCACACTTTTTTAATCAATGAGATTTTAAAATGAAGACACTTAGAATTTTTCATAAAAAATTCATGACTGTTTGATTTCTATGCTTGTATTGTTTTCCAAGGCGCTGTAGAATGGAGGATAGAACTATTAGCAAATTCTGTCAGCCAGAAAAAGTTATTTCTGAGCTACTCCTCTAGCTTGCTTCCCTGTTGTGAACGTGCATTCATGCCTGAGCTGTTACAGAGGGTTGTATGATGGTGCTGGGGGATGGTGGAGGATTTCAGGAGGATAGATAGCAGAGCAAGCTATTATTACAGAGGGCTGTAATTCACTCCAGGTGAATTCTCTGTTCCTATCAGCAGTGAGGGGGAACAGGACTAGCAGCTACTAAGAGAGAGCATGAGATAGATGGAGAGATAGCTGTGCAGTATTGAGTGGGTGGGGTTATGCTACACAGCCTCTGAAAGAGAAGAGAGGAGGGGGAGCTGAACTTGAGTGCATTCATAAGAGAGAACAGCTGATGAGTGCTGGGAACACCCCTGAGTCATAAAATTGAATGCAGGAGAGCCTGCAAACCAAATATGAGGCTTTTTAAATACATGAAAAACTCAGTCCAAAGAACAGATTAGTGCATCATTTTTTCTGCAGGGACTCATTAAGGTATGTGTGTATTGATTTTTTATGCCCAAAGGTTTCCATAGCCTTCAAAGCTATGTCCCAGCTTTGTCCTGCTTCTTTAATATGGTTCTTCAAGCCAATTCTGATCAGCCGGTGTTCTATCTTTAGAGTTTCTATTCTGTCCTAGATTTTTTGCTAAATGATTCCCGTAAATATTAAAATGGGGATTTGAGAACTTCATCGATTCATCATGAAAATTGCTGGAACTTTAGCACCCCTCCTAACTCTAAATAATGACTAAATAATACCACCATAATATAACTAAATAACATCCACTACACAAAGACCAATATTATCACCATACAATAACCATTCAGTGGTAGATACTAGTTCTACACAGGCACTCTGAAGACCATGTAAGTGAATGCATTACAATTAAATCCAATGACTCACAAATTATGTCTTCTCTGATTGTAGTTTTTCCCATTTTCCATCTTTTTCATCTCGCGCAGAGTGCCATGAAGACATCTTCCAATCATGACTTGTGTTCAAAGTTTGCTGCTCAGACATTTTTGACTCCTCATTATTCCTGCACCTTCCTTATCTTTTCATTACCTACACAAATTCCCCCTTCTACTGCTACTCCTAATTATGTGCTTACGGTTGCCCCATTTGCTCTCTTAACATACTGCATTGAGCATAGAATCATAGAATGGTAGAGTTGGAAGGGACCTCCATCTGATCCAACCACCCACTCAATGCAGGATTCACTAAACAATCCCAGACAGATGTCTGTCCAGCCTCTGTTTGAAGACTTCCATTGAAGGAGAACTTCCCACCTCCTGTGGTAACCTGTTCCACTCATTGATCCCCCTCACTGTCTAATATCTAATCTGTGTCTCCTCCCTTTCAGTTTCATCCCATTGCTTCTAGTCTTTCATTGTACAACTGGGAATAGGCCTGATCCCTCTGCACTGTGACAGCCCTTCAGATATTTGTAGACAGCTATTAAGTCTCCTCTCAGATTTATTTTTTACAAGCTAAACATTCCTAGATCCTTTAACCTTTCTTCATAGGGCATGATTTGCAGACTACTTCCCATCCTGGTAGCTCTTCTGTGAACTTGCTCCGGTTTGTCTATGTCCTTTTTAAAGTGGGGTGCCCAGAACTAGACACAATATTCCAGATAAGGTCTAACTAAGGAAGAGTAGGGGGGGAGAATTACCTAACGTGATCTAGACTCTATGCTTCTCTTAATACATCCCAGAATTGTGTTTGTCTTTTTGGCTGCTGCATCACATTGTTGACTCATGTTCAGTCTGTGATCTATTAGTATACCTTTTTCATATCTGCTGCTGCTTAGCCCAATTCCTCCCACTCTGTATGTGCTTTTTTCATTTTTCTTGCCCACATGTAGGAATTTACATTTCTCCTGTTTAATACCATTCTGTTAGTCACTGCCCACTGTTCCAGCTTTTCTAGATCTTTTTGAATCCTCTCTCTCTTTTCTCTAGTGTTAGCTATCCCTCCTAGCTTTGTGTCGTGTGCAAATTTGATCAGTTTCCCCTCAATTCCCTCTTCCAGATCATTTATAAAAATGTTGAACAACACTGGGCCCAGGACAGAGCAGTGCTCCAAAATACTGTACTTTGAAAATAATGATGTCCTAACAATAGTTACCCCCTGAAGCCCCCCAAAATTGTGGTACACAGAAAGCGACCCTGAAAACCATAGTGACAAAAATAATAGTGCAAAACATTTTTAATGTCCCAAATTGTATCCCAGACAGTAGTGATGACCAAGACTGTAGTAGTGCACCACACAGTAAAATTGTCCTCTAATAGGTAATAGTACCCCATTTGTTCCCTACAAAATAATAAAAAATGATACTCAGTCACAACCCAAACTCTATAACAAGCCAAGCGATTGAGTCCTCTTTAGACCTGTGTGATCAGCGGCTTTGTCGGCCCCGAGTGCTCGGTGTTGGCAACGCCTCTGCTTTGTTCATATTGTTACATACACAGGGCATATCATCAATACGGTGAACCAACCCATAGGGAATATGTACGATACTATTTTTAGAGATACTTTATTGATAAAAATTACTATGAACCATTTGTTGTTATTTCTAGATGCCTTTGCTTTACATTTGCAGATATTTGAGAAGTTATGTTCTTGTCTTACACATTAATGTGCTGTAATACAGTGCAAATGTTGCACTGTAGGAGTATATCAAGTATTAACTTTCAGTGACGGATACAGCTGTAAGCATTCAAACAACAATATAATAATAGCCCATCACATATGTCAGTTCTTTACCATTGTGTCTGAAAGTCTCATTCCAAATTCGCCATTATTTCTTGGCATGTGGAAGAACTGATATGAGCTATAATGTAATAAGCTGGTCACATGCGGAGTGAAATGTTACATCTGTGTGCCGCAAGGACTTTGATTCTTTCATTGAGAACTAGATCCATTTTTCTCTGGGAAGCAGAATCCCTAAATGAAAAAAGCATCTGGATTTAGTGCTCGGACATGAATAGTCGTATTGATTGACAGTTTGTCTTCGAAACAGCGTAAAGTGATGCAAATAGATTCTGATGACTGATGTATCTTTCATTTTTCATCAAAACTTTGCAATGAGTCAATATCACTGTAGATTCCAGATTGTTTTTGATATGGTGAACTCCCTCTTCCCTGACACGGAGTATTGGATGATACATTTCTGTGATACAAAACATATTGCAAGTTAGATTTCCAGTTTTAGAACCACAGACCACCTAGCTATGAGACATTTCAATCGGCATTGTTTTTGTTAGTTTGACAGTAACATTTGTGGAATCAGGCACTTATTATGCCTATAAAATACAAATATTGAGGGTTTTTAACTTTCCCATGCGCCGTAGTTCCTCCATAATGAATAGCTTTTTTCTTTATACTTTTACTTGGTTGTTTGTATTGTTTATTTGCAAGTTCATTGAGGATTCCAATGTGTTCTCTAAATTACAGTACTGTACCTGTTTGTCAATAATTCTATACTATGATATTACACTAATGATATTCTGCATGTAAAGAGGTCACTTCATTTGGTCAAGTTTGCTGCATTGATATGCACAAATTCTCCTCCTCACTGCGGCTGGTTGTGGTTCATACATAGCATTCAACTGCAGCCCTGGGTTTATTAAGGGACCCATTAATATAGGACTAACAGCAAGGTGTTGCTAAAGTCTTAAAATATCAAGATATCAGGGGTACAACCCCCCCCCCCTCCCAAAATGTCCCATTCCTGCCCAAAAAATAGATAGATAGAGTCTAAAAAATAATGCAGTCACCAAATAATAGATACTAGCTCTACGTATATAGTGATAGTGATTATAGTACAGTTACCTCCAGTGATCACCGGTCCTGACTCTTATTATTACATCTTTTTCCTTGCCTTTTCCTCTCTAATGCCTCAGGCCACTATGACAACTACTTCACGGCGTGACTCATCTCTGCACACAAACTCCCTGTCCGGCTGCTACCTGTGCCTCTTTCAGTACCTCCTAGGGACTCATAGTGCTCCCTTTGTGTCTCATGCAGTACAGTGCCCGCTTTTGTGCTAGTAGTGCCCCACACATAAATAATATCACTGTTGAGCCCACCACAAAATAAAAATGCCTCCATTGTGCCCTCACACATTAAAAATTCCCGCTTTATGCCTCCCACGAGTTAATAATTCCTCCTCAGTGCCCCATAGTCATAGCACCTTCAGAAAGTAATAGTTCTGCCTTTAGGGCTCCCTAAAAGATAATATTGCCCCATTTATTTCTACATAATGTAACAGTACCCCCTTTTTACCCATATAAGGTAATGATGCCCACTTTGTTGCTGCTAAAAAGTAATAGTGCCCCCTTTATGACCCCACAACATAACAGTGCTTATGGCCCCCATAAGGTAATAGTGATCCTTAGTAAAACTCAGGCTGTCTTCGGAACTCTTATTCCCCTTACCTCCCCTACATGGAGAATGACAGCTTCTTCTGCACTTAGATGACACATCCTCCTTCTGGCTCTGTCTCCTGCCTTTTGATGTCCTGAGGCATTGGAAGCAAGGAGACAGAGCTGTGGGAAGGATAAGTTACCTTCATACAGAAGAAGCCGGTGTTCGCTGCATGAAAGAAATGACAGGAATGGGACAAGGACACAAAAATACTGCAGTCAACTAAGGGCTCATGTCCACGGGGAAAAGAAGAATTAAAATCCGCAGCGGATTTTAACTCTTCTCCCGCGCGCGGATCCGCACCCCATAGGGATGCATTGACCACCTGCGGGTAGATAAATACCCGCGGATCGTCAATAAAAGTGATTTTTAAAAAAATGGAGCATGAAAAAATCCGGACCATGCTCCATTTTCATGCGGGTCTCCCGCGGGGACGGCTCCCGCGGGCTTCTATTGAAGCCTATGGAAGCCGTCCGGATCCGCGGGACACAAAAATCATATTTTACTTACACGCTCCGGTTCTTCTCTTCGGCGCCGTGCCATCTTCTCTCAGCCGCGGCTGGATCATTTTGCTTCGGCCCGGCGCATGCGCGGGGCACGTCACCGACGTCATCGTGCACATCCGCCGAGCCGAAGAATGAAGATCCGGCCGCGACGAGAGAAGATGACGCCGCCGCGAAGAGAAGAAACGGAGCGGATCGGAGGTAAGTTTATTCTCATTTATTCTTATTTTCAGCGCTCATGTCCGCGGGGCAGGAGGGACCCGCTGCAGATTCTCCATGGAGAATCCGTAGCGGGCCCGATTTTCCCCGTGGACATGAGGCCTAAAACTTTACTATGTGTGGGGTGGTCAGCGGACAACAGAGTTTACTTATGCATTTCAGACATGTACTGTATCCTTAATCATACCAAGGATTAAGGACACAGTATATTTCTGAAATGCATAAGTATTTGTGTTTCTTGCAACAGGGTTTGCATGTAATATTTCATGTCTTCTAAATAGAGATGAGCGAACCTACTCGTTTCGAGTAATTACTCGATCGAGCACCGCGATTTTCAAGTACTTCCGTACTCAAGTAAAAAGATTCGGGGGGTGCCGGGGGGCGGGGTGGCGGAGCGGGGGGTAGCAGCGCGGAACAGGGGGGAGCCCTCTCTCTCTCCCTCTCCCTCCCCACTCCCCGCTGCAACCCCCCACTCACCCACAGCGCCCCCCGAATCTTTTCGCCTGAGTACGGAAGTACTCGAAAATCGCGGTGCTCGGGAGAAAAAGGGGCGTGGCCGAGTAGGTTCGCTCATCTCTACTTCTAAATGAAGCCTTAATTATATGACATTTCCTGGCACTGAACTTGGATACTGATTCTGCTGTATACACCTGAAATCCGTGGGCCAAATGGAGTCACAATGATGGTGAGCTGGTTTTTCCCTTTGCTACCATGTCTCATTGCATGCCATATTGTGGAGGTATGACATCATCCTTACAGGGATTGTCCAATATAAGAAGAACATGACTCTTTTATTCCGGAACCTGTGCAACACTTGTCCATGAGTTGTTGGTATTGCAGCTTAACTCCATTGAAGTGACTAGAGCAGTGTTTTGATACCACACACAACATGTGGACAGGCGTGGTGCTGTTTTTCGAAGAAAGAAGCCACATTTTTCTAACCCTGGACAACCCGTTTAAGGGTATTTTAAACCAATGCAAAGTGTCTCTATTTATTGGCTAATGGTATGAGTGTTCTACAGCAAAGCTGTTGGCATTAGAGGGCCACTTTCACACTCATTGTATACAATCCAAGTGGCATTTTAATTTCAATGGGTGGGCCTGTTGGGTCTCTTGTTGCTCGGAAAACAGGCATAAACATTGTCGCTTGTCTGCAGCTGAATGGGTGGACTCACAATGCCAAGACCCACACGATCTGCATCTGGAAGGAAGAAAGAAGGGTTTCAACTTTTTTTTAACACTTCATACTGCATCAAAGCTTCCCTGAAATGCAGAATGTAAGCAGGTCTATAAGTTCTTAAATCAATGACATAGTCCTATCAGAAAGCATAATACTAGCATAGGGCCAGGGCCCAAAATCTAAATGATGAAGACAGAAATTTTATTTCAAATTAGAGTAAAATACATTTCACTAAGTAAACAAAAAGAAAACCTAATAAATTTCCATTTGGCATATACAGCTGGTTGCCTACAATAAACTGTTTTTCTTGGAAAGAACCTTCATTTATTGTTGCCCTCGAAAAATGAAATGTTTTGTATGTGTTCCAGTGTACAGTACTTGTGACCCATGCATATCTTAGTGGTTACTCTAATAGAAAAAGGATGAGGATTGTTGAAACAACTTAAAAATCTGGATATAAAGGAAACTTCCCTTCATACATCTAAGTGTGGTTGACCATGTGCCACAGGCAAAACCAGAAGAATGAACGACAAGGGAAGATGAAAGAAAGCCCTGTTAATGTGACCAAACTCTCAAACCCTGCAAATGGAAACCTTATAAGGGTTTAACTTTCTCTATATAGCGTGCATGAAGAAAACATCATTGTGTCGTACACTAAAGGAGAAACATTATGTATTAAGGATTGAAATACCGGGTAACTAGACAAATGTCTGGGAACCACGTGCAACTCAATTTATTATCATTTGTTCTTTAAGGGAATACATAGCAAAATCTAACATAATACAACTAACATAAATTGTACCAAAAATGGAGTGATATTTATTATGTGTTTTAGGCCTTTTTGTGCCTGCCTGGACATTAGTATATTGGCATATTGGTGTACAGGAACACCGTTCTATTGTTTAATGACTGCTTAATATGTACTAGGATTTGATTCGGAGCATCAAGTAAGTCACACCAATCATTTGCACCAACTTATTAATAAAGTTTATAAACCACACACTATCCTTCTCCAGTCTGTAGTTTTTTAGCGTAACTTTTTTTGTCCTTCTTTGTCTATACCCTCTGCATGCTACAGACTAATTTTTACTACAGAAGGATGTGCAATACATTTCTGATCAATGGAACAAACTGGATTATTTCCAACTAGTTCCAGAAGAAAAATTACACAAGCCAACATCCTTTATTAGTAGATATAGAGTAGATTAGGTTTATAGACTAATGGATGGGCGATTATTAGAGATGAGCGAGTATGCTCGTCCGAGCTTGATGCTCGCTCGAGCATTAGCATACTCGAAGGTACTTGTTACTCGAGCCAAGCACCATGAGGTGCTCGGTTGCTCGAGAAAATGGAGCTCTGGGTGGGGGTGGGGGGTGGGAGAGAGAGTGAGAGAGAGAGAGAACACAATGCAAGCAGCTACCGAGCATGGGTCAGCATTGAAAATGCTTGAGTCTCCCATTGACTTCAATACGGTTCCTTACTCAAAACGAGCTCTCGAGCATTACAAAAAGTTCGGCTGGAGTAATGAGCACCCGAACATTTTGATGCTCGCTCATCTCTAGCGATTATGGATTAGGATAAGAGTTCATAGAGGAGGACAGAAAATTTTATATCAGCACTACAACTAAAGCCAGGCTAGTGCGTGCGACGGTCTACCCATAGCTATATATGACTGTGAGGCTTGGATAAATAAGAAGACAGAAGAAAAAGTGACAATTTTGAGTTGTGGTGTTGGAGTGCACTGTTGTTCATTGTGTGGACAGCAAGAATCAACAACAAAGACGTCCTGGATTGCATCAAGTCAAAGACCTCGCTAAAAGCCAAGATCACCAAGCAGAAATGATCCTACTTTGGCCATGTCATGTACTGCAATTCACTTGAGACGGCACTCATGCTGTAAATGGTCAGTGGAAGTAGGAGGAAAGGCCGCCCAAGAACTCGGCTTGATACTGTCAAATCTGACACCAACATGAGCCTGTGTGAACTCAAGGAAGCAGTACATCTGTATGAAGGAGAATAGTCCAGAAAATGACTGAAATATAATGATCATATAGTAGAATCCTGAATTTAACCATCAAACAGTTTACGATGAGCCATGTTCGTTCTGTAGGAAAAGGACATTATAGTTTTGGACAATCAGACCTCATTCTATTTTAAACAGCTGTAGCTCCAGTTCTGTTACTGGTACCAACATGCTTTTGATGTATTTTTAAAGCTAAGATTCTTTGCTTTAATATACCACCAAAGGCATGTTGGTACCAGTAACAGAACTAGAGCTACAGCCATTTGAACACAAGAATACTGAATTTACAGCTGTCACTTTTCAGTCAATATGTGCAGAGGAAAGTAGGGGGCAAGTCCGTAACAGAGCAGATCCTGAATATTTCCCTGGTCCAGGGGACGGGTGACATATTATCAATCAGAGGGCATATTTGCTCTCTGACTGTCATACACTCACTGTCAAAAAAAAAATCAAGCACCTAAAAGGAGTTGTTGGAATCGAATGAAGCTTTATGTGTTGTTGTAATGTTGATATAAGGAAGTGATTATAATATCAATGAACAATTATAATTTATTGAGGAACACTGAACAGTTGAAAGGAGGTTCTAGTACCCTGTTGTACCGCCTCTAGCTTGGATACAAGACGTGATGTGGGTGGTCATGGAAGTATACAGGTTCCATATGGTATCCTGGAGAGTATCAGTCCATATATGCTGTAACTTAGGCTCTAGATCGTGCAAACTTATAGGCTCTAGAAATTGGCATCCTAGATGGTCCCATACATGTTCTTTGGTGATAAATCTGGTGATGGGGCAGGCCACAGAAGTGTGGTAATGTTGTGGCGGCATTCCTGTGACACCCTTGCTGTGCACGCCTGAGGTATGAGAGGCTGCACATGTGGCTGCACGATGTTCTAAACATATCGCTGATCTTTCATTGTCCTAGGGATGACCAAATGTCATATGCGATGGCCCCACAGACCATCACACCAGCAGTGGGGGCAGTGTGCCACTCCACAGCAAAGGCAGGATTGAGTCACTCATCTCTAGGTCTACATACATGAACACAGTTGTCGTTAGTGCTCAAACTAAGCCTATATCACATAAACCTATATGTTCCACTCTGTAGCAACCCAGTTTCTTCGTTCATGACACTACTGCAAATGTAGATAACGGTGGGTGTCAAAGGTAGTACAGGTAATGGGCACCATAAGACCAAATGTCCTTCAGCCAAACACCTAGAAATGACTCCGACAGACACAAGGGCCTGTAATAATGGTGCTATCTGTCTCTGGATGGCGGACAACAAAACTGTTAGAATTGCCAATGCTTGTTGGACGATCAGACAATCCTCTGATGCCATTATGGTGGTAGAGGCAGACGACAAAGCAATCAGGATACGATGTGGATTTCAGGCTTCCAAAAATATGTAACTACCTCACTTACATATCTCCGGGATGTTCAGTACCATTATGTAGGTGATGCATGTTTGCACATCTGCTGGAGGTACCCCAATCCATAGAACTGCAGGATGCTGTGAATTCTATGAGCAAGTCTATCTAGATGTAATCTCTGCAGCTTTGTTCTCTCAGCAACATCGGTTCTGGTGTGTTATGGAGCTGTGTTTCTCAAACACTGGCTGCCTCCTTTCCTGAGCCACTGATCCTTTCTAACAGGTACCAAATTTTCCAGGACACGTCTTTCACGGCTTCTCAAGCCGACTCCTCACTCCTTTTAGTGTCTCTCTTTCAATACAACTGGCATGCTCTCTAGCTTGCAGCTCTCTATGATCTCAGGTTCTCCAGATCTTCCATCTGACCTCTGTAGCCAATTTAAAGTCACATACAATACTGCATAGGCAACTACACAAACTGCAGTAATGTATGACAGCCTCTTATACCATCCAGGTTACATAGCTATAGGAACCATCCCTTCTGAAACCAGACAAATACCAGTTTACTCCAGACTTTATTAGGATCGTCTCCCTCTACACTGGAACTGAGCAATAAGGTCGATTGAGGTGCATTTCTGCTTGCTACTCCCATGTACAACCTGGCTAATTTCTTGACCTCCTTTATTTGTCTGCTGCCCGTCCTGACCTCTGCTTGATTACCACTTAAGAACAAACTCCACTTGTCTCAATCATTTCTGTGTCTCCCTATGTATTTGGAATCTCTGGTAAGTTTGTGTGTCCGCCATTGCTAATGAAGACTACTCTGAGGAAGCGACCTGGGAATAACCTGTGGGAAGGTACGGTACATACTTTCTTGCAGGGAGTTAAGGATGGAAAACACACAAGACTCCGCTCCGTGGTTTAGCCCTAAGTCAAATCCGTTAGTAACCACAACTCTGTTTGGCCATTGTTACATTAGGTTTTATTTTTACATGTCAAAAGATTTATAGTTGATTAAACTGAAACTTTAGCTGTACATAATACCTTGGATAAGTGCTCGGAGAAGATTGTCAGCTGCATCCCTCCATTAACCCCTTCCAACCGCAGACATTTTTGGCCTTCCTGACCAAGCTCTATTTTTCAAATCTGACGTGTGTTACTTTATCTGGTAATAACTTTGGAATGCTTTTACTTAATATAAGTCGATTCTGACACATTCATACTTTTTGTTAGAGGTAAAGTTTAGTTGATAAGTTTTGTGTTTATTGAAAAAATCCTACATTTTCAGAAAATTTTGAAAAATTTGCAAAATTTTCAAACTTTACAGGGCTTCAGCTTCTGAGCCTCCTCATAAGCAGTGCTGTGCATGCATGGCCGGATGCAGAAACTACTGTCTTACTGCGGATGTCGGCATAGGGTTTGAATGTATAGCTAGCCCTAATAAACATATTATCACTATAAAGGATGGGAAGGTGAAGTTGAACACCTAACTGACAATTCGCTACAATTTTTTAAAAATAAATTTGCCATTTTGAATAATTTTGTATCTGCTGATCTGTCACTTTTTGATGCACTTTAGAGAAATCATTTCATATATATATATATATATATATATATATATATATATATATATATATATATATATATATGCCTAGCTACTGCACATTGGGAAATTTCAACTTTGGAATCAAATTCAATTAATTTATTCAGTTAATGGACAAAGTTTTAGTTCTTGGTCTTGCTTTTCTTTTTTGAGGTTAATTGATTAATTTTAGTTTTGGGCCATAATTTAATAATATCAACATACAGAGAATATGACCACCATAAAGTCTACCAAGAGCTAACAATTTAAAGATGAAGGTGTTTCCAAGATGAGGATCTGTCTGTAGACCCTATGAGGAGTAATGTGTATAAAGTTGAGTGTCCAACTTTATTGTACTGCAAGGAAGGTAAAGGCAAAGTCCCCTGGTGCAAACACCGAGTCATGACTGACTCCTAGAGTGACATCACATTGTGACATTTTCTTGGCAGACTTCTTTTGCGTGGTGGTTTGCCATTGCCTTCCTCAGTCATCTTTTACCCCCCAGCAAGCTGGGTACTCATTTTACAGACCTCGGAAGGATGAGTCAACCTTGAGCTGGCTACCTGACCCAGGCGGGGATTGAACCTGCAACTTTCAGGTTGTGAATGAGAGCTTAGAACTGCATTTTTGCCCTAACACTCTGCGCCACATGATGATTCTTTATTGAGTGTCTGAAATCACAAAAAAGCATAGTGTCAAACACTGTGGGGCAACTATTGTATGCTGCAAGGTTTACATAAACATTCTGACTGATTTCACATGTCAGAAATGATGATTAACATACTTTATATATTATATTCAGCTGTTTTTTAAAGCGGTTGTGTCACATGTAGCTGTTTTGCTGCCGGAAACAAAGAGTGTCGTACATTGTGCAGTGGGCTGCATTGGTACTACAGGCTCAGTCCATTCGCTTGATATCGGTAGAAGTCTCAGTTACAGTTCTCACCCATGTATTTGAACCTTCTTAAAGTTACCAGTGTCCCAAAGATTAGCGTTCATCTTCCTAAACTGCTAGCAGGCCTACTAAGTCCTTGAAAAAGTCCCTATTGATGTGCACACAGTTTATCTTTTAATGAGCTCAGCATCACTTACAACCCGGTGCTGCAAAAATTCTCAATGTCTTCTAGGGGACCTTGTTTCATTGTATCCATAACACAGTTCCAAAGTCTCTTTCTGACATAATGTTGCTCTTCAATTGGCAGCTCCTTTACAGGCTCTGGTACGCTCTTTTTCGGGGCCCTAGGCAGATTCAGGCAGTTTCCAGTAGCGTAATTGGGGATATCAGGGTCCATACAAGAGCTCCTGCTGCTCAGCCTGCTGAACTGTAACTTCTCCGCAACCTATTGTGCCCAGCCAACCTCTCTCTACCATGCTGTGATCTTGCTTCCCAGGAAGCCTGTGCGCCCCTCTCCCTGTGGTGCAGCAGACTAAACCTTTTATAATGCCCCAAAATGTTCGGGACCTATCAGGTGGACTGAGTCCCTATCATTCCCTACTGCAGGGGGCTGTCAACTATTAGTGCCACTACCATGGCATAGAGAGACAGAGCCGCCATTAATCCCTTCTTTCTCCTCCCTTTATACGGGCAAGGCACAGGGGTCATGCCCTGGCACCTGATGGGCTTGCCTGTAACAACTCCCTTGCCAGTGCCTGTACCAACTACCTCAGCCGGGTCCTGGAATGGACGGGGTTGAGGCATGGCTGTAAGTGGCTCTGAACTACTACAGGCTGTGCTCCCCCTTTAGATAAACACAAACCAGCACTTAGGACAGGACTGGTAGGGCTGGACCGATGGGGTAAAGAAGTAACAAGTATGGCCTAATTGTTTTTTATTTCTAACCATTCCCTACCCTATGTGCAGTTTTTTTGTATAACTCATAAAAGCCATTTAACCCCTTGTCGTCTACAATAGTAAATTTATGTCACAGCAGCAATAATCCATTCCGCAAATATGGAAATCTAATGTCCACCTTCAAAGCAGCACAGCATTCCGCTGCAAGGGTTTATCAGTTTCATCCTGGTGTTGACCTCTTCTCCAGCCTGTGCTCAGCGATGAATGACACATTACTGCCTGTTTCCTGGCATATAAGCGCCATTATAGCCAATGACGGTGATTGCTATAAAGCTTGTTTCAACAAAGAAACCTAATTCATTCTATTAGTCTGCTGAGAGAGGAGTGGACGAATTGATACAGCGACCTAGTGTTAAGAAACAAAGAAAAAGACAGAAAAAATACATTATATCCATAAAGTTATTATTTGTCAGCTGACACATCTATTTCACTTGTCATCAGTGACATGTTTGTCAAAATCGCAGCATCTTGTATCACCCCACAAACGGACTTTTATAATTGCGCACCATTTGTGCAGATTGTTGTTTTGTGTCAGCAGGGCGGGCACCATCACTTACTGAGTCACTGCTCGTTCCTCTCCCAGTCCATCATACCCTGCTCTTGATGTCAATGCCATCCACTTTGTAATCCTGTGCATGCTCTTTCGGCTGCAATCTCCCCATCTAGTGTGCTCATGCGCAGTGAGCGGAGGTATGTACACTTTGCATATACGCATGCATCAGAACCTGCCATCCGAAGAATTTTTGCATTGTGTGGCTGGTGGCCACTGGGCATTTCCACAAAGGACTTGTTAGTTGTCAGGCGCACATTTACAGAGAAGGTAATGGTAAATATAATGGTAAAGTTGACAATTTGGATGGACTTGGAGGGGAAAAATCAATGGCTCAGTGACTCGGGAAGTGATGATGCCCACCCACAAAGGACGTACATATGTGGTACACAATTATAAAAGGGTCATACCGAATGCAGGCTTGAAATGATCTGTTTATCATTGGTCAGCATTAACTCCTTGTGTATAATATTCTATTTTTGCAGCTTAACATAGTGTAATTAGATATGTTGAACAGGCTCTTCATATTTGTATTTATGCTTTGTCAGTTGTGAGACTTGTGTAGAGTAAACTATGATTTCATCAATAAACAGACTGTTTCTTGCCAGATTATTGGCATCCAAACAACTTAGCACTTCTCTGTCCCTGTTTCAAAGTTCTCTGAATGGCTAAAAAAGTTGTTCAGTTTTAGACAAAAGCACATACTTTTTTCAGAAACAGCGCCACACTTGTCTGCATGCCGTGTCTGGTATTGCAGCTCAGTCCTGTTTATTTGAATGAGGATGAGGTGCAAGACCACACACAACCCATGGCCAAGAGGGGTGCTGTTATTTGCAAAACAAAAAGACCCTTTTTAATCAACAATCCCTTTAATCTTGTTGACAGACTTCAGACTACTGAGTATCATTCAATTTTAAAGGGTTTGTCTGGGGAACGAAAAACCTACCCTGCACCTCCACTTCTGGCTCGATTCCAACAGTGGTTCACATGGTACTGATTCTTCCTCCCCCTCTTGTTGTTGGTGATAGCATTACAGAGGGCTGTGTGACTGGCTCATCTCAATAAATCAACCAGCCCCCTTCTTTGTCTCTGCATCAGCCATGGTAAAAGAAGAATCCATATCACTTTGGAACTGGGCCGGAAATGGAGGTGCTGAACCTAAGAGTGAAGGTGTAAGGGATGCAGACGTAGCTGTGTGCAGTATTAGTGTACCATGTTTCCACTGGAAGTATGGGTGAAGATATGAGTTGGCCACCTTGAGTTGCAGGGACTGCCTGTGTGATGGGCAAATCTGGTGATTGGCTGCTGCAGACACATCTTCCCGGTGGTGGACAGCCTCCATCCCAAGAGCGGCGGCCGTGGTGGGGTACAGCCACCATCATCCTCCTTCTTCTGGGGCTTCTTCTAGTGCTGTACAGCCTCCATCGTTCTCCGAGCGTTGGCTTCGGGTGTTGCACCTGCAGCAGGTGAGCCCCAGCTGTGTATCACCTGGCGGCCCAAATGTGTCTAGCTGAGAAGGAGGCTGGCGGCGAGGAGAACACACTGCAGGCCAAAGACAGACTGCATTGGCGCTGACACCAGGAGAGCTGGATACAAGGTCGGCATGGAGGTTGACAGCGGGTCCGGCATCGGAGGGGGATGGAAGCGGAGATCGGACAACACCAGGGACAGCTGTTAGGTGGATGCTGTGGGCATCACCTGGGCATCCCTTGGAACTCAGGGCCGCCAACCCATGTCTCCACCCATACTTCCGGTGGAGACATGGTACACTAATACCACTGTGCGCCTGGGTCCTGGTGTCTAATACGCCTAAAGTCCCTCTGCCACTTAAGATGTCACCACTATGACAGAATGGCACATATTGCGGTGGTTTCCCTGTTACATATTTTGCATTGGAGCTTCAGATTATGCCTCTGACTATGTCATTTGCTTTTGTGTTTACCCCTAATCTATTATTCCTAGATTTAAAGGGAATATGTCATCAGAAAATGATCTATTGTACAAATCAAGTTTTTACTTTAAACATTTTCAAGAATATTTTTTAAAAATTCAGCTTAACTTCTGCTGTAAAGCTTATCTCTAAATGCTGTTAACTGTAGCTCAGGTAGGATGGCCGCCTCCATCATCATATACAGACAATAGATTGAAAAAAAAATCTACAATCAGAGAGTAATAATGGTCAGTAAAATGGAATATATTTCACTATCTTATTTTAATTAGTAAAAAGTACCCTATGCAAAACACAATTATTGTACATGGCATTACATGTTTTCTCCGAAGCTGATTAAGTCAAGTATTGAGGTGGGAAAATAGTGATGGAAAGTTGTTTGCATGCAGATTAGCTGGCAGGAAGTAACTAGTCAAAAAGTTTATTGATGAAATCATTGTTTAGCATATAAATTGTTGTTGTTATTGTAAATCCATCTTGTGATTGGAACTGACAAAACACAAGAATAAATATACAAAGCCAGCACAAGACATCTAGCTGTACTCTGTACAATCACAAGTCATAGCATTTTTCTCATTTGTCCCTTTCTTATGTATGAAACAATTTAAAGGGGTTTTCCAGATAAGGCATCAATAGCAGGTCAGCAACGATCCCCCTCAGTACCCTCGTCAATCAGCTATTTTCTGGGTCATGCACTGAGCTGATTTCTGCAGGAAGCAGGCAGCTCTGTACCCACTACAGTGGCCCAGCTTGACATTACAGGCTGTTCACTTTAATGGAACTTGGCCTGCATTACCAAGCTTGGCCACTGTAGTGGGAACAGAGCTGTTTGCTTCCTACAGAAAACAGCTCAGTGCACAAGCACACTGGCCATACTCCGCTGATTGATGAAGTCATGGGCCCCACCCTCGCTGATCTACTATTGATGGCCTATTCTTCAGTTCGTGTGCTTACCATGTTAATACCTGTAGCCTACCAATTAACAGGGCCAGGATAAGGGGTCAGGACAGTCTTCTAGGCATCACAGAAGGGGAAATCAAGAATTAAAAACAATCACAGAAAATGGCCGTTACTTACTGACTGAGGAGTGCATATAGATGCATATAGATGCATCCTCCTCTCACCATGCAGGTGTATCTTGGCCAACATCCAACCAATGCCTTGCATTTATTATCTATCATTCACATGCAGTGTGGCATTAAGACTCCAGGGGGAGCCCAGGGTGGCAGTACCAATATGGTTCACTGATGGATATGCAGGGCAACCCGCCGAATTATCATGGCATCATTAATAGGTTGCTGGTCTGCATGATGAACTACATATATCAGAATGGTCTGACACCGTGTATCCACTATGTGTGGGAGTGTACGCCAAGCATCCACCCCCTCATTATCAGGAGGCAGTGTGAGTGGCTGTCTTATCGGTGCCCTCACAGGTGTTATTGGCTCCTCCATTTGGTAGTCAGCTACCTGCATGGTGAGAGGAGGACAGTCTTCTAGAGTTCCATTGATGTGAGGGGATGTTCGATTTATGTGGGAAAAAAACCTCTTTACTTTTACATTTCTTCTTAATATGTATGCTCAGAAAAAGTAAACTCTATAGAGAAAGTTTATTAACACCAGCATTTCAAACACTGCTCTTAATATAATTATCGTTGTTGCACAATGCACCTATATATTAAGAGTCGCATGCCTCGTCTTATCTTAGGTGCATCAGTTTCTGGCATAAGTTATACATAAATGTATCAGTCTGTGGTGGCCACACTCCATCCCTTGCTGCTGCTTTTTTTCATGTGGCGCAGACTGTTGTACAGCTGAAAAGTCGCTACATTTTTTATTATTTTTTTAAACATAATTTTTTTGAGTTTTGACAAGATTTTAATAAAGAAAACAAAGATTTGAGCATAGGAATATGCATTTGCGAAATCTTAATTTCCATTGCTAAAACAATCAGTTTTAATACAAAGGTAATAAGTTGCTACATTTTTATGCATGCGGGGCTTGCACCAAATTTGGCCAATTTTTTTCAACAATAAAAGGATGAGAAATCTCCCCAAATGTTCTTATACCTTTCAGGTCAATGACTGTCCATTTGATGGCTATCATGCTGAACTTCAGGTATCAAGGGGGTAGATTTCAACAAACCCAGTTATCTCTACCAAAGTGTGCATAAGCCCAGACCCAGGAAGAACTACATGCGTCTGGAGAAATAGAGAAACTGCCAGAAAGCGAGAAAGCCAGTGAGTGACTGACAGGAAAGAGAGCTACCGGGAGAGTGAGATACTGCAGATAACTTGGACTGTGGATGTACAATTACCCTGTGAATCCTCCCTGCGTCACCACTGTAAAGACTGCTTTACTGTTATTTGTTAACATCATTTAAGTAAACGGACGGAACCGAATGTTCCTGGTTCTTGTTCAGAAAAGACACTCTGTACGCGTGGACTATTTTATTCCTTCGGAAAGATTCCACGCAGAGGCTGGAACGTTGGCGTCACGAGTGACAAACAGGACTACGGTTACCATAGTTACTAATATGTGATAATATGTGATCTCCCCCTGTTGGTAATGAGGTCGGACCCTGAGCTACCCTTAGGGAGGAGACGGTAGAGTCCCATGACAAGGCATTCCTGTACCCCGCTGTCTCCTCAGGCGTACTTTTTGCACGCTGCACAACCATAAGCCTAAAGTGGCCCTCGGCGAAAATGAGTTTGACACCTCTGATCTACAATATGTGGGACACAATTACTGTAGATGATCACACAGATTTAAAAGTCAATCATGGGGTTGTCCAGCCAGAGAACAAGTTACCTGATCCTTTGCAGGTCCAACCAGGGGTGTAACTATAGGGGATGCTGAAGATGCAGTTACATCTGTGCCCAGGAACCTTTGAAATGTATCCACTAAGCAATGGCAGCCAGTGAAGGCAATGAGGAGAGGCAGGAAAGGAATAAATGGAGATACCCCAGGCATCTTACTTGGTTGCTTCTGTGCTTTCTATAGAATTGAATGAAGAGAGTCATGCATGTTTGTGGCCTACTTATTATTCTATCTCTTCCTCCAAGTGTTGAACCTCTGACACCCCATCAGCTGAGACGGGATGTTTGAGATTTCACTTGAGGGCAAAATACCAACAAAGAATATTTTTTAAAGTTTTGCTATACATTATTTTAGGACATATTAAATTTGCTCTTGTATTTATTCTTTGTTTTGTAAATTCAGCATTTCCTTAAATTTTTTGCATTGTGTATTACATTCTTGTATTATTATTAGCGATGAGCGAGTATACTTGCTAAGGCACATTACTCGAGCGAGTAGTGCCTTAGCCGAGTATCTCCCCGCTCGTCTCTAAAGATTCGGGGGGCGGCGGGGGGCGGGGAGGAACGGAGGGGAGATCTCTCTCTCCCTCTCTCCCCCCCTGCTCCCCTCCCCGCAACTCACCTGTCACCCGCGCCAGCCCCCGAATCTTTAGAGACGAGCGGGGAGATACTCGGCTAAGGCACTACTAGCTCGAGTAATGTGCCTTAGCGAGTATACTCACTCATCTCTAATTATTATCCATTAGCAGTAACATTACTATGTTTATTATCTCAGTTTTGTGAAGTTACCTACCCCTGTGTGACATCAGTGCTCACTAATTCCCATACTGTGACATCACTGTGTTTATTATGTCTCTTGCGTGACATCACTGTGTTTAGTGTTACTGTAATGTGACATCACTGTTTTTATTACTCTTGTACTGTGACATCACTGTTTATTATCTCTTTATTCTATCAGTATTTATTATCCCTGTTCTGCGACATCACTGCCTTTAGTGTTTCCGTAAAGTGACTTTGCTGTGTTTATTATCTCTGTACTGTGTGATTGTTCTCAGTAAGAGAAACCAAGTAATCTTGTAGATATTATCCTTTGTTTATCTATTGATCTGTGTAAATACATTCATAAATGAGGGCCAGTGATGTGGCCCTTATTTATGAATGTGCTTACAACAGATTCTTGTCTAAAACTGCAACAAAATTAAGGCACACTATGTTTTAGACAAATTTATAGATGGTTAGCGTGAAAAAGAAGAAAAAGATTCGACAAGCTCATCAATTTTTCCCTCCCCAAAAAGTGAGTGTGGCAAGGTTCTGTATATCTTTCTGACACATAGTGCATAACCTAAATTGTATCAAAAATTGTGCCAAATTGTTATGAATTGCACCAAAATTTGGGCGCAATTTTTTGGCGTAAACTAAGACAAATAATAGGTTGCCTACACTTAGACTAGACTGTCTTAAAACTCGACAGATTTGTCATTCAGCAGAGCCACTATGATAAATTTGGCACATTTTAGGACTATCTAGTCTAAGTTTGCAGTGTCTAATTTTTAGACAGTATTATAGGACAATTTTCTGAAACTGTTTGTGCTGATATATAAAAATTGAAAATTTGTTTATGCAAAAATTTGGGAATTTTCTTCTTTCTGTGCCGGCTCTGCCACTTTTTAAAAAAGTAGGGCGGGGCTTATTGTGGGGGTGGGCCAGCCAGAATAACAGATTTATGTATAGTTTCCACCAGAACCTAGTGTAAATTCTACCAGAAATGATGTACACCAAGACGGGCCTGGCATACATTTCTTTGTGGGTGTATGGAGGTGCGCACCTCTTCCTGTATTCAGTGCCTTCCGTGCCAAGGAAAATTGTGCTGAGCTGGTCGTCTGAAATACCGGGCTTAGTAAATTTCTGCCTGTGTGTTTATTCCTTTATTGTGACTTTACTATGTTTATTATCCCTTTATCTTTGCATCAATTATCCCTTTATTGTGACTTCCCTATGTTTATTATCCCTGTACTGTGACATCACTGTTTGTTTATTATCCCTGTACTGTGACATCACTGTTTGTTTATTATCCCTGTACTGTGACATCACTGTTTGTTTATTATCCCTGTACTGTGACATCACTGTTTGTTTATTATCCCTGTACTGTGACATCACTGTTTGTTTATTATCCCTGTACTGTGACATCACTGTTTGTTTATTATCCCTTTATTGTTGCACCAATGTGTTTATTATCCCTTTATTGTGACTTCACTGTGTTTGTTGATTACATTCTACTACTATGTAGGGTTTAAAGTTGCGAACATGAACAAACTACCCTTAGAAAGATTAGGACCCTACAAATATACATGCACAGTGACACTCAAAGGGGTTTTCCGTGCAAAATACTATTGATGACCTATCTTCAGGATAGGTCATCAATAGTTGATTGGCTGGGG
Organism: Eleutherodactylus coqui; assembly: GCF_035609145.1. NCBI lineage: Eukaryota > Metazoa > Chordata > Amphibia > Anura > Eleutherodactylidae > Eleutherodactylus > Eleutherodactylus coqui. The sequence continues at coordinate 465,541,487 of NC_089837.1, read as the reverse complement.
TCCGTCACTCGGGACCCCGACCGATCAGCTGAGCGGCTCTCATTGAAATCAACACAAGCTGTGCCTGCAGTTACAGTCGCCGGTCACTTTTCAGGGGTCGTCGTGGAGACTTCCACTGCTTCAGCTCCAATCTCTGTGTATTTGCGATGCTGACAGCATGCGCCCGCCCAACTGATCGGTCAGGGTCCTGAGCTGTGGACCCCAGCCGATCAACTATAGGTCATCAATAGTATTCTCCATGGAAAAGCCTATTAGGTTAGCTTTACATGGGAGAACTGTTGGGTGTATGAGCACCTGACAGTTGTCCCAAGGACTATTGCTCTTATGTTTTCACATCATACAGTAGTGAATGCTGTTCAGTAAATGAAGGAGGAGGAGTGCGCTGGAGATCTCTTCTTTAGGGTGACTACTACCCACTAGCGTTTTTTTTACTGCGAAATTCGCAGCACTTTTTTTTTTCTGCAGGGGTCTTTGGGCTATGGGACTTGAAAAGCTAAAATCGTGATCGCGCAAAATTGCGATTTCGCGGTAAATCGCGATTTTGCACGATCACGATTTTAACATTACAAGTCCCATAGACCCCCTGCAGAGAAAAAAAACGCTGCGAATTTCGCAGTGAAAAAAAAAACGCTAGTGGGTAGTCACCCTTACACTGAGCAAGAAGTCACTTGCTAGTCGCTTTGCGTCAGTGAGCTGAAATGAAGTGACTAGCGAGTACTGACCGATTTCTTGCTCAGTGTCCTGTTGGTAACTGTGTGTACATGGGACGACTATTGTCGAAAATTGCTGTTCCAAGTGACTATTTGGCTGATAATTGCCTTATGTAAAACGTAGGAAGGGTCGTTGTTACATAGTGATTACATAAAAGTAATCACTTAAGTGAAAAGGAGTGTGGGAGATTGGGGAGTTTATGGTGACAATTTGGACTGGTGGAGTCCAGGACAAATACACTTCAAAGATCTTCTAATCAGAGTTTCCCCTGTGGCCCAACAGACATAGCCAGTGATTGCATGTTTACAGCCTTTGTATATGGATCCCTATGATACCCATGCTTTGTTTACAAGTCTTAAGGGAAGAAAAGTTTGGGAACAATTGATTTAAGCCATGAAAACAAAAAGGAACTCAAAATGACTGTAAGCAGTGACAAACAGTAATAAGAGACCAGATTAACTGAAATACAATATTTCCCTTAAAGACAATGTCATCAAAATTATGTTTTAGACAAGTTATATTAGAGCCTGCAATAAAGCCCATTGGGTGAAAAAGACAACAGGCTCTAGAAAACAATTGTCAGTTTTCTTTTATTTTTTGTGAAACATTAAAATACAAAATGCAGAGCAACAGACATGAGCCCCCATCGGTATATATTACCCCAAGGCTTTATCTTTCTTCTTTTAGTTTATTTTGGTGGCCTGAAAGCAATAATGTTGCAAACTAAACCAGCTAATATGTAATATAAAGTTAGACTAGACAGTCTAAAGCAATCAACGTGGTCAAGATGGCACATTTTAAGTTTGCACTGTTTAACTATTAGACAATAAATCTGCTCCAATATATTCTTTACCAGATTTGGGAAGTCGTTTGTCTTGCTCTGGTCCATAGGCAACTAGAACTTTTACATTCATCAACGTGTCCTTTTTGGGGTGGGAGGGGCTCATACTTCTGGGAGGGCACATAGTTTTGAAGGTGGGCATATAATTTTCAGGTGGGGGGCACATGTTTTTCAAGAAGAGCCTTGTTGTCAATATATCTTGCATTTTATGTATAAAGGATAGTGTTATAAATCCATAACAATGTTCTGATGGCGAGATCAAACAGTGACTCTTCTGGATTTCCTTTCAGCGTTCCATATCATAGATTACCAACTCCGCTTCAGTATGCTCCACTCTATTGGCCTTAAGGGAGAAAAGATTGCACATAAGTGCTAGCACTAGGAGGACCCGTGTGTCCTAATAAAGAATCCTTTTTCTGTTATCACTACTTGGTGGATTCTTTGTGCTTTTACAGATCCCTGTAAGTAGCGCTGGTGTACTTTTTTGCCCTTATGTGCAATCTTTTCTCGCTCATCCATAGTGGGTACTATTTGCCAATAGCACCCACCATCATCAGCAGCTCTCCGGACCTAGCCCCCTTGGATTGGCGCAACAAATTCCCACCATCCATCTATATATACACTGGAGTATATATAAAATTACTATAGGCTCGCTTGGATTTGGAGGTGATAGTGAGGCCTTTGCAAGTCCTCACTTATCACCGGGTAAGTCACATACATTTACTGGTTCACTTACCCTTTTTATTTCACTTTATTGGTTTCCGGCTGAAGCGCCCTCCTAATTTCTTCTATCTTCTATTGGCCTTAAGGATACTGCTCTCTCTTGATTTTCCTCCTACCTCTCAGACACTCATTCGATGTTTCGTGTGCTTTACTTCTCCTCTTTCTCTTTCTCTAGGTCCTCTCCTTTTTTCATCTACGCAGCCCACATTGCACAAACTATCAGAAGATTTGGCTTCCAGGACCATCTCTACACAGATGAGACCTATTTACACACCTCTTCCTGTGACAACACCCCTCACTACTACAAAACACCATTGACTGTATGTCCACTGTCTCTAACATCATATCATTGTTTGAAACGAAACCTTTCAAAAACTGAACTTCTTGTTTCCCTGCCATCTACTAACTGACTTAAACCCTATATGTCCACCTCAGTCTATGGTACCACAGCATGCCCGCTGTCTTGTGGTTATATTTGACTCCAATCTTTTCTTTGTTCCTTACATTCAATCACTTGCACACCCATGTCACCTGCACCTCAAAAACATTTCCAGAATCTACCCTTTTCTTACTGTGGAGACATGAAAAAAGCTCATTGCTGCCTTGATTCATTCTTGGTTGGATTATTGCAACTCTCTACTGATCAGACTCTAGACTATCTCTTATTCAATCTGTTGTCCTGAATACAGCAGCCAGACTCATCTTTTTGTCCAACCGCTACATTGATGATTCCACCATATGCCGATCACTTCACTGCTTGTCCGTCCACTATAGAATACAATTCAAACTCCTCACTCATCCACAAAGCTCTCCACAATGTGTACTTTCATATATCTCTCACTCATCCCTGTCTACCACCCTACCCATGCCCTCCATTCTGCTAACGACCCACGTTCCTGTGAATGTAAATCTCCCACTACTGTCTCCAAATTTTTTTCCAAGCTGCCCCACTTCTCTGGAATTCCCTAATATAATTCTTCTTGTGAGCAGGGCCCTCACCCATATTGTTCAACTTGTTTATCAGTTTAACACGGTATGAAATGTCTGATTTTGTCTGTTCATGTTCCGTCTGACATATAAAGTACTGTAGAATATGTTGGTACTCTATAAATAAAGAATATTATTATTAAAATACACAAAAGGGCAGTATAACACAAGCTCAAGATCACAGATTGGTGGTTTGGCTTCATAACACATCAAGAACAACCCAGGAACCCAGGATGACTTTATGTATTGGCATAAAATGCATGCAGAACGCAGCAGTGTGGCCTTTTGTAAACAACAGATGTTAATTTTATCGATATGGAGTTGTTTAAAGTGTTGGGCAAAGTCTTTAGGCATAGCACCCACTGTGTCAATTACCACTGGGACCACAACGGTTGGCTTATGGCGAAGACGCCGTATTTTGATCTTCAAATCTCCATATTTAGCCATTTTCTGACATTGTTTCTCATCAACCCTGCATCACCGAGTATAGCAATGTCAACAAGCCACATCCTTTTCTTTTCAATGATGGTCAAATCAGGCGTGCTATGGGTCAAAACTTTGTCTGTTTATATAGGGAAATTCCACAACAAATTGATTAAAAAGTTACTGCTAGCTATGATAGAAATGTGTCAGAACACACGGTAAATTGCAGCATGACACATATCGGGATACTTGGTCACTATAAAACCACCTACAATGGGCACATGAGCACCAGAACTGGACCTTGAAGCAATAGAAAACAGTGGCCTGGTCTGATGAATAACACTTTCTTTTACATTATATGGACATTTACCATCAGATGGGTCATTTATAGAGATGAGCGAACGCGTTCGTCCGAGCTTGATATTCGTGCGAATATTAGGGTGTTCGGGATGTTCGTTATTCGTGACGAACACCATGCGGTGTTCTGGTTACTTTCACTTCCTTCCCTGAGACGTTAGCGCGCTTTTCTGGCCAATTGAAAGACAGGGAAGGCATTACAACTTCCCCCTGCAACGTTTAAGCCCTATACCACCCCCCTGCTGTGAGTGGCTGGCGAGATCAGGTGTTCGCCTAATATAAAAGTCGGCCCCTCCCGCGGCTCGCCTCAGATGCGGTGTGAGTTAGATGAGGGACAGTGCTGTTTATACCGGAGCTGCTGTAGGGAAAGAATTGGTAGTTAGTGTAGGCTTCAAGACCCCCCAAAGGTCCTTATTAGGGCCACTGATAGCTGTGTGTTGGCTGCTGTTAGCAGTGGGATTTTTTTTTTTTTCTCAAAATCGCCTCTGCAGACCGTTGCACCTGGCATTAGGGACAGAAGTGCTGCATAGGCAGGGAGAGTGTTAGGAGTGAGTGTAGCCTTCAAGAACCTCAACGGTCCTTTCTAGGGCCATATTTATCCGTGTGCAGTACTGTCCAGGCTGCTGTTGGCTGTGCTGCATTTTTTTTGGGCTTCTCAAAATCGCCTCTGCAGAGCATTGCACCCTCCATTGATACTGCAGGGAAAGAATTGTATAGGCAGGGCCACAACACAGTTATTATTCATTGAATATACGCAGTGCTGCCTGTTGGTGGGAAAAAACTGAAAACAAATCTATTTGTCCAGCCTGTGTCCGTCCTTACGCCTGTGGACACGTGTGAGCTGCGTGAAAAACATTGCTAAATCATACGCACCCAGCTACGCTTTACTGCTGGCTTCGCCATTTGCTTTCCTTAATTGGGAAAAAAAAATACCTGCTCTCCAAGAGTTATAATAACTCTGCTACCCTCACGTTCTGTGACACATAAGCAGGGACACAGCGCAGTTATTAAACTTCGCAGGTTCATTGAATATACGCAGTGCTGCCTGTTGGTGGGAAAAAACTGAAAACAAATCTATTTGTCCAGCCTGTGTCCGTCCTTACGCCTGTGTAGACGTGTGAGCTGCGTGAAAAACATTGCTAAATCATACGCAGCCAGCTACGCTTTACTGCTGGGTTCGCCATTTGCTTTCCTTAATTGGGAAAAAAAAATACCTGCTCTCCAAGAGTTATAATAACTCTGCTACCCTCACGTTCTGTGACACATAAGCAGGGACACAGCGCAGTTATTAAACTTCGCAGGTTCATTGAATATACGCAGTGCTGCCTGTTGGTGGGAAAAAACTGAAAACAAATCTATTTGTCCAGCCTGTGTCCGTCCTTACGCCTGTGTAGACGTGTGAGCTGCGTGAAAAACATTGCTAAATCATACGCAGCCAGCTACGCTTTACTGCTGGGTTCACCATTTGCTTTCCTTAATTGGGAAAAAAAAATACCTGCTCTCCAAGAGTTATAATAACTCTGCTACCCTCACGTTCTGTGACACATAAGCAGGGACACAGCGCAGTTATTAAACTTCGCAGGTTCATTGAATATACGCAGTGCTGCCTGTTGGTGGGAAAAAACTGAAAACAAATCTATTTGTCCAGCCTGTGTCCGTCCTTACGCCTGTGTAGACGTGTGAGCTGCGTGAAAAACATTGCTAAATCATACGCAGCCAGCTACGCTTTACTGCTGGGTTCGCCATTTGCTTTCCTTAATTGGGAAAAAAAAATACCTGCTCTCCAAGAGTTATAATAACTCTGCTACCCTCACGTTCTGTGACACATAAGCAGGGACACAGCACAGTTATTAAACTTAGATAATTCATTCACTAGAGGCAGTGGGGCCTTTCGTTTTCCAAAAAGGGCAAAAATTATATTTGGCCTGCAGTCTTGCGCCAATTTATTTCCTGCCTGGGAAATCTAATCACTGGTAATACAGCATGCTGAGGGGTAGGGGTAAGCCTAGAGGACGTGGACGTGGACGTGGCCGAGGACGCGGAGGGCCAAGTGAGGGTGTGGGCACAGGCCAAGCTCCTGATCCAGGTGTGTCGCAGCTGTCTGCTGCGCGATTAGGAGAGAGGCACGTTTCTGGCGTCCCCACATTCATCGCCCAATTAATGGGTCCACGCGGGAGACGGTTATTAGAAAATGAGCAGTGTGAGCAGGTCCTGTCCTGGATGGCAGAAAGTGCTTCGAGCAACCTATCGTCTACCCGCAGTTCTGCGCCGTCCACTGCTGCCAATCCGAATCCTCTGTCTGCTGCTCCTCCTTCCTCCCAGCCTCCTCAGTCCACTACAATGACACCTGCTCAGGAGCGGGAACACTCCCAGGAACTGTTCTCGGGCCCCTGCTTAGATTGGGCAGCAGCGGTTCCTCTCCCACCAGAGGAGTTTATCGTCACTGATGCCCAACCATTCGAAAGTTCCCGGGGTCCGGGGGAAGAGGCTGGGGACTTCCGCCAACTGTCTCAACAACTTTCTGTGGGTGAGGAGGACGATGACGATCAGACACAGTTGTCTTGCAGTGAGGTAGTAGTAAGGGCAGTAAGTCCCAGGGAGCAGCGCACAGAGGATTCGGAGGAAGAGCAGCAGGACGATGAGGTGACTGACCCCACCTGGTGTGCAACGCTTACTCAGGAGGACAGGTCTTCAGAGGGGGAGTCAAGGGCATCAGCAGGGCAGGTTGCAAGAGGCAGTGCGGTGGCCAGGGGTAGAGGCAGGGCCAGACCGAATAATCCACCAAGTGTTTCCCAAAGCGCCCCCTCGCGCCATGCCACCCTGCGTAGGCCGAGGTGCTCTAAGGTCTGGCAGTTTTTCACAGAGACGCCTGACGACCGACGAACAGTGGTGTGCAACCTTTGTCGCGCAAAGCTCAGCCGGGGAGCCAACACCAACAGCCTCACCACCACCACCATGCGCAGACATATGATGGCCAAGCACCCCGCAAGGTGGGACAAAGGCCGTTCACCGTCTCCGGTTTGCACCCCTGCCTCTCCCCCTGTGCCCCAACCTGCCACTGAGATGCAACCCCCCTCTCAGGACACAGGCACTACCGCCTCATGGCCTGCACCCACACCCTCATCTCCGCTGTCCTCGGCCCCATCCAGCAGTGTAGTTCAGCGCACCGTTCAGCCGTCGCTTGCGCAAGTGTTCGAGCGCAAGCGCAAGTACGCCGCCACGCACCCGCACGCTCAAACGTTAACCGTCCGCATCGCAAAATTCATCAGCCTTGAGATGCTGCCGTATAGGGTTGTGGAAACGGAGTCCTTCAAAAGTATCATGGAGGCGGCGGCCCCGCGCTACTCAGTTCCCAGTCGCCACTACTTTTCCCGATGTGCCGTCCCAGCCCTGCACGACCACGTCTCCCGCAACATTGTGCGCGCCCTCACCAACGCGGTTACTGCCACGGTCCACTTAACTACGGACACGTGGACAAGCACAGGCGGGCAGGGCCACTACATCTCCCTGACGGCACATTGGGTGAATTTAGTGGAGGCTGGGACAGAGTCAGAGCCTGGGACCGCTCACGTCCTACCCACCCCCAGAATTGCGGGCCCCAGCTCGGTGCTGGTATCTGCGGAGGTGTATGCTTCCTCCACTAAAGCACCCTCCTCCTCCTCCTCCTCCTCTGTCTCACAATCAAGATGTGTTAGCAGCAGCATGTCGCCAGCAGTCGGTGTCGCGCGGTGTGGCAGCACAGCGGTGGGCAAGCGTCAGCAGGCCGTGCTGAAACTACTCAGCTTAGGCGATAAGAGGCACACGGCCCACGAACTGCTGCAGGGTCTGACACAGCAGACCGACCGCTGGCTTGCGCCGCTGAGCCTCCAACCGGGCATGGTCGTGTGTGACAACGGCCGTAACCTGGTGGCGGCTCTGCAGCTTGGCAGCCTCACGCACGTGCCATGCCTGGCCCACGTCTTTAATTTGGTGGTTCAGCGGTTTCTGAAAAGCTACCCACGCTTGTCAGACCTGCTCGTAAAGGCGCGCCGGCTCTGCGCACATTTCCGCAAGTCCCACACGGACGCTGCCACCCTGCGCACCCTGCAACATCACTTTAAGCTGCCAGTGCACCGACTGCTGTGCGACGTGCCCACACGGTGGAACTCTACGCTCCACATGTTGGCCAGGCTCTATGAACAACGGAGAGCTATAGTCGAATACCAACTCCAACATGGGCGGCGCAGTGGGAGTCAGCCTCCTCAATTCCTTTCAGAAGAGTGGGCCTGGTTGGCAGACATCTGCCATGTCCTTGGTAATTTTGAGGAGTCTACCCAGGTGGTGAGCGGCGATGCTACAATCATTAGCGTCACCATTCCTCTGCTATGCATCTTGAGAAATTCCCTGCAAACCATAAAGGCAGCTGCTTTGCGCTCGGAAACGGGGGCGGGGGAAGACAGTATGCCGCTGGATAGTCAGGGCACCCTCCTGTCTATTTCTCAGCGCGTACAGGAGGAGGAGGAGGAGCATGAGGAGGATGAGGAGGAGGGGGAAGAGACAGCTTGGCCCGCTGCTGACGGTACACCGGCTGATTGCCTGTCATCCTTTCAGCGTGTATGGCCTGAGGAGGAGGAGGAGGAGGAGGAGGATCCTGAAAGTGATCTTCCTAGTGAAGACAGCCATGTGTTGCGTACAGGTACCCTGGCACACATGGCTGACTTCATGTTAGGATGCCTTTCTCGTGACCCTCGCGTTGCACGCATTCTGGCCACGACGGATTACTGGGTGTACACACTGCTCGATCCACGGTATAAGGAGAACCTGCCCACTCTGATTCCCGAAGAGGAAAGGGGTTCGAGAGTGTTGCTATACCACAGGACCCTTGCGGACAAGCTGATGGTAAAATTCCCAGCCGACAGCGCTAGTGGCAGAAGGCGCAGTTCCGAGGGCCATGTTGCAGGGGATGTGCGTAGATCGAGCAGCATGTACATCCCAGGCAGTGCAACAGTCTTTAAGGGCCTGGCCAGCTTTATGGCTCCCCACCAAGACTGTGTCACCGCTCCCCAGTCACGGCTGAGTCGGCGGGAGCACTGCAAAAGGATGGTGAGGGAGTACGTAGCGGATCGCACGACCATCCTTGGTGACGCCTCTGCCCCCTACAACTACTGGGTGTCGAAGCTGGACACGTGGCCTGAACTAGCCCTGTATGCCCTTGAGGTGCTTGCTTGTCCTGCGGCTAGCGTGTTGTCGGAGAGGGTGTTTAGTGCGGCTGGGGGAATCATCACAGATAAGCGTAGCCGCTTGTCAACCGACAGTGCCGACAGGCTAACACTCATCAAGATGAACAAAGGCTGGATTTCCCCAGACTTCTGTTCTCCACCAGCGGACAGCAGCGATACGTAAGCAATACGTAGGCTGCACCCGCGGATGGAAGCTACGTTCTCTCTCACCATCCAAAACGGGGACATTTCTGCTTCATCAATCTGTGTCTAATATTCCTCCTCCTCCTCCTCCTGCTCCACCTCCTGAAACCTCACGTAATCACGCTGAACGGGCAATTTTTCTTAGGGCCACAAGGCTCACTCAAATAATTTTTCAGAACAATTTTTATAAGTTTCAATGCGCTTAAAAGCATTGGAACTTTAACTTGAACCAATTTTTCGTTACACTGGGCTGCCTCCAGGCCTAGTTACCACTTAAGCCACATTAACCAAAGCGATTAATGGGTTTCACCTGCCCTCTTGGCTGGCCATGGCCAATTTTTGGGATGTACATTAGTACTGTTGATACAGCAATTTGTGTGGGCCCTCGCCTACAGTGTAATCAAATTAATTTTTAGCCCACCTGCATTACAGCTGACGTTACCTCAGCTGTGTTGGGCAATGCAATGGGATATTTTTGTGTACCGCCGGTGGGTTCCAGGGAGCCACCCATGCTGTAGGTGCACACTGAGTTTTTAATACATCTGTACACTTCTAAAGAACCCGTCTGACCGGGGCATGCAGTGTGGGCCGAAGCCCACCTGTATTACGCACGACATTACTACCTCAGCTGTGTTGGGCAATGCAATGGGATATTTCTATGTACCGCCGGTGGCTTCCTGGCACCCACCCAGGCAGTGGGTCCACAGGGAGTTAAACCTACATGTGTCCACTTGTAAAGAATCCCAGTCTGACTGGGGCATGCAGTGTGGGCCGAAGCACACCTGTATTACGCACGACATTACTACCTCAGCTGTGTTGGGCAATGCAATGGGATATTTCTATGTACCGCCGGTGGCTTCCTGGCACCCACCCAGGCAGTGGGTCCACAGGGAGTTAAACCTACATGTGTCCACTTGTAAAGAATCCCAGTCTGACTGGGGCATGCAGTGTGGGCCGAAGCCCACCTGTATTACGCACGACATTACTACCTCAGCTGTGTTGGGCAATGCAATGGGATATTTTTGTGTACCGCCGGTGGGTTCCAGGGAGCCACCCATGCTGTGGGTCGACAGGGACTTCACAATAGGGAGTTGTACCTGCCTGTGTCTATGAATTAAAAAGCCCGGTCTGACTGGGGCATGCAGACACCTTGACAGAATGAATAGTGTGTGGCACATAGGTTCCCCATTGCTATGCCCACGTGTGCAGCTCCAGATGGCGGTGGCACAGGATTCTATTTCTCATTGCTTCTGTACAGCATTGTGGGCTATCGCTCCGCCACTTTTAAAGAGGGTCGCTGCCTAGCCGTGCCAACCTCTGCAGTGTATGCCTGCGGTCCCTCGTCATGGCAGACGCAATTCTAAATAGACATGAGCGTGGTGTGGCATGAGGGCAGCTGAAGGCTGCGCAGGGACACTTTGGTGTGCGCTGTGGGGGGGAGGGGGTGCGGTTGGGCAGCATGTAACTCAGGAGAAGTGGCAGTGGAGTGTCATGCAGGCAGTGATTGTGCTTTGTTGGAGGTAGTGTGGTGCTTAGCAAAGGTATGCCATGCTAATGAGCGCTTTTCAGAAGTAAAAGTTGTTGGGAGGGGGGGGGGGCCCACTCTTGCCGCTATTGTGGCTTAATAGTGGGACCTGTGAACTTAGGATGCAGCCCAACATGTAGCCCCTCGCCTGCCCTATCCGTCACTGTGTCATTCCCATCACTTTCCTGAATTGCCCAGATTTTCACACATGAAAACCTTAGCGAGCATCGGCAAAATACAAAAATGTTCTGGTCGCCCATTGACTTCAATGGGGTTCGTTGTTCGAAACGAACCCTCGAGCATCACGGGAAGTTCGTTACGAATAACGAACACCCGAACATTTTGGTGTTCGCTCATCTCTAGTCATTTACCATCCTAAACACATCAAAAGGTCAACTGTCTACAGCCAGGCCATCAGATACAACCAGATCTGTTCCAATCCAACAGACAGAGATGAACATTTACACAATCTCAAAAAAAACCATTTTTTAAATCAGGGCTACCATCCCACCTCAATTGATGACCAAATCACCAGAGCCACCAGGATACCCAGAAATCAACTACTCCAATACAAGGAGAAAGAAAAAAAACAGATGTGTGCCTCTAGTAGTGACCTACAATTTACAGCTAGAGGGACTAAGGAAGACTGCAAAGAAACTCCATCATACTCTACATGAGGATGACTGTCTGAAAACCATATTCCCGGACCCTCCTCTCCTATGTTACAGGCAACCATCTAATTTGAGGAACTTTATAATCAGGAGTGCATTACCCTCGGACACATAAAAAGGAACTTATCCCTGTAATGTAAGGAGCTGTAAGACCTGCTCACATGTACTGACCGCGGACAGGATACAGATTCCCAACACACAGCAGGACTATAAGATCCCTGGGACATTCACATGTTCCACATCCAATGTTGTGTACCTGATCCGCTGCAGTAAACGTCCTGTTGTGGGGCTTTATGTCGAGGAAACAGGACAAAAACTGAAAGCCAAGATGAGATCTCATCGCCACTAAATTGGAGAGGAAAAGATGGAATTACCTGTGGCAAAACATTTTTGTGGTTACGGATAGAGCTGATGAGTTATCCTACAGGAGGGCAACTTCAAGTCACAGTGTCACAGAAGAATTTGGGAGTGTAATGGAAGAATGGAATGAACCTCAGCCTGGGAATCTTCCATAAGTGGGTAATATGAAAGGTCTGAAGGTGATCAAGACAGGTATCACCCTCCCAATCATTTTTTGTTTTTTTGCTTTTCTCATAACAATTCAGAAATTGATTGTGGGAATGTTTCCATCCAATAAGTGGTGCTGCTTCTATATGCATTAGAGATAAGAGACATCATAAAACTGTCACATTCCTCAGCTCAGTGGACTGATTTAGTACTTGTCACTCTGCTCAGCCTGTCTTGTGTTTTTTAAGTCTCAAATTTCTGTGTGTAATCATTTATTTAAATCAAGAGGAGTGTCCTCATCCCCTCTACATCTGTATGTTATAATTATGAGCCATCCAAACTAGTTTCATTAATTAGCCTGAGGAAGGGGATATCCCAAAAGCTTGCTGCTACATCATGTATTTTTGTTAGCCATTGAAAGGTATCATATCTACAAGATTACATGGTTTCTCTTACTGAGAACAATCACAATAGTACTTAACCAGGACAGATTTAGCAGACCTGAAACTTTAAAAACTGACTTCTGGCACATTGACAGTGTAACTTTTAAAGGGGTTGTACAAGAATTTTAAGTTATCCTCTATCCACAGCATAGGGAATAACTTGCAAATCAGTGGGGGTCTCACCACTAAAACCACCGCCGATGTCAAGAACACGGATCCCATATCCCCCATCCTCCTCACTGTGGGGTTACTGAGCCCCCCACAGTGAGGAGGAAACTCGGGTATTTAAACTCGGGTACCACTTATACTCGGCCAGCGCTCCCTTCATGCTGATGTCACTGCATAGGAAGAAGTGATCCCTGCAGTCACTGGAGAACCAGACACAGGAGTCTCGCTCTTGAAATTGGCGGGGTCTTATTGGTGAGACCCCCCACTGATCTTCAAATTATCCCCTCTCCTATGGAAGGACAGAATGGTTGTGAGGCAATTTTAGGTACTGGGAAAACCCCTTCAATGTAATACTATTTTCTATTTCTGATTGATTCCAAGATTCTGATTACTGCATTCGTGTTCAAGTAGTACCTTGAGAATAGCAAAGTTTCTACTTTTTATGTTGTAATATGTTATTCTATAGATGAATATTATACAGGCAAGAAAGGTTATACACCACGCTGCGTCCCCTTGTGCAATGCAAAGCATTTGTTTTGCTAGCAGATTATACAATAAGTTGAGGCTTAGTTCAGGCACATTAGATGTGTTGGAAAGTCTGGCTAAATCTGACCTACAGCAATACTTTCCATCAGTTTTTCTCTCTTTGGCCTTAGTACTGTGGAACTATCCCTGAATACACTGAGAAAAATGAGAAAATGGCAATTATTAACAGGAGAGAATAGCTGTATCAGCTGTCCCAATATGAGCAAAGGTCCTTAATAATTAACACAGCTGACCCAATGTATAGATGCTTGCAGCAGCAAAACTCAGCACATACCTCATTTCTGCTGAATATATGGTACTATGACTTGTTTTTGTGTAATTTACATAATGATTCACATGGTCAGGCCAAAGTTGGTGGAGGCAGCAGGGTGAAAAAAAATTGATGGAGGTACGTCTAAAAACACATCACATCCTATCCCTTTAAACTGATGGAGTAATTATGCAACTGTAGGTCTTTACAGTTGCATACATTTGCCATGGCACATGTGGTATACTTGTGTTCTTTTTGTATGCACTTGTTTTAAAAAGTACTTTTCAGCATGATGGCATATGAGTGTACACTACAGTAGTATAAATTTAAGGTAATCGTGTCTTATAATGTGTGGGCAACTTAAAGGGGGTATAGCAAGTAATAAAGTTATCCACTTTTCATATGGTAACTTTATAAAAAAAAATAAAAATATTGGTATTTATATAGCACTGACTTTACTTATTTTATTTACTACCCACCACCAAGCTGGGTACTCATTTCTCCGACCTCGGAAGGATGAGTGAACCTTAAACCTGAACCAAGCGGAGCTTGAACTTGCAACCTTCAGGTCATGAGCGAGAGCTTAGGACTGCATTTCTGCTGCCTTAGCACTCTGCATCACTCAGGGCTCAAGCACATTTTATGATTGGTTGGGGTCTGAACGTTGGGACTTCGACCAATCCTGAGAACTGGGGTTGCGATGGTGCCCACCGGAATGGAGAAGAGGTCATGCATGCAGCTTGCTTCTCCATTCCTTTCAATGACAGCACAAGAGATTGATGAGCGCTCAAACTCAACAAATTTGGCACTGTCATTGAAACGAATAGAGCGGTGGCACACATGTGCATCTTCTACTTCATTTAGGAGTGGACCATCATGACCCCCGTTCTTGGGATCAGTGGGGGTTCCAGTAGTCAAACCACCACTGATCATAAAGTTATTCCCTAACCTGTGGATAGGAGATAACTTCGTATCTTGGTAAAAGTACTAATTAATAATAAAAAACAAAAATGTAGAACTTTTTAATACACTTTGTTAAGCTTTACGACTCGCTGCCGGTGTCCTCTTTCCCCCACTGCACCTAGTTTACACCGATGTCTGATTGGGTCTTGTCCACAACACTTGATCATAGCAGCCAATCATTCTATGACAATATAATTCCCTATTGAATGTTCTAAGACCACTTTCACACAGCAGTATTTTGCATCAGTATTTGTAAGCCAAAACCAGGAGTAGGTCGAATAAACAGAAAAAGGGCAAATTTTTCCAAATAATGAAGCAAAATACTGGCCAAAATGCTGCCGTGTGAAAGTGGCCTTAGAGTAGTGGGAATGTCCTTGGTCTTGTGCAAACTTCGGGCAAAAGGAAATTTCCACTTATTGCAGTAAAGCGTTACACATCTGAAAACGTCACATTGTGTAACCAATATCCTTGGTATAATCTGCTTTAGGAATATTCTTTGCTCTTTGTTTCATTCACAAAAATGTTATCAACCCAACAGCAAAAATAGAATAAACAGAATAAAATTGAACAAATCCCACAAGATATGCAGTGTTTAATGTTGCAGCTGATACATTATCCTTGTATCCTAGCTATGTGTTACATATAGTCTATTGAATATCTTTTTTTACTATTGAATTGGACTTGATAACATGAGCCATGTTGCATATGGAGGCCTTCAGGGTCCGGATATGAGAGATTAGAGTCAATCCTTGAAAGTCATTGGGTAATACATTTTACTAATATGTTAGGATGTTTCGCATAGAAGTTTCTAAATGTGTCTCTCATTTCACTGTAGGAGGCCTTGCCAGAACTTTTTTATATGAACAACAGACCAATATTTTATCTCTATGAGAAACTGATACACTGAAGAGTTTCTCAACCTCACACCATACTGTTTAAAGTAATACAACATTTAAATAGCGCCCCTGTTAGGGTATTTAGATGTCAGAGCGCGATCTTCACTTGGGACCCTCCTCTAGGAGCTAGAATGGACAACCACTCTATGAGAGTGACCCCTGCACTGGTGGATTCAGTAGTCATTGTCTGGCCGCAACTTCCTCAGCAAAATTAGTTGAAAGTGCGAAGACTGCAGTTAATGGTGGTCAACTGATCCCCATGGCAGCTCCTGTCAGAAACGGCTTGTCTCTGATGAGACAAATGCTTGATGAGTTAGTTGATGAGTCAGTTCACTAAAGATGCTTCAGTCAATCACTAGCCTTAGAAGTCTTGTGCCATTTATGCAGACATGACTGTTGAGGCTAGTGATTGGCTGAGCAGGCACGTGAACAGTGAATGGTACGTGGCTGCTGCAGGCGTTTCTGGGACCAGACTGGCATGACCCTGGAGCCCAGGGTGACCATTTGAAACATGAGTATAGGTTTTTTCGGTATTTTATATTGTTATCAGCTGTATGGCTTTTTAAAATCTCAGACAACCCCTTTTAACAGTGAAAACATACATACTGAACCATAACTATCTTAAAAGCTATGGAAATTTTTGTTCCTAAAAAATGAATATACACATATCTTCCGTGTAGAAAAAATTATGCACATATCAGGTTTTTTTATTGAGTTTTCCTTCTCATGCATTTAGATAGCCTCATACTTGCTTTTCATGTTCTCCTACATTTAATTTTCAAGATCAGGGGTATTCCCATCCCTGATCTGTCGGTCTCTCTTATGAATGCACACAAACTCAGCTCCTTCTCCCCTCTTCTTTTTCAGAGGCTGTGTAGCATAACCATGTATACTCAATAAAACACAGTTATCTCTCTATATATCTCAGCCTCTCTCTGAGTATTGGCTGGTCCTGTTCCCCTTTACTGCTGATAAGAGCAGGAAATCCATCATAAGCGAATTACATCCCTCTTTAATAGTAGCTTGCTCTGCTCTCTGACTTCATAATTCCCCTCTGTGATGTTTTTTTGTTTCAATATTTCTACTGAACGCTACAATTAATTAATAATATAAAAGAAATATGATACATGCTGAATGTCTTCACATTTGTCTTTGCAATATTCATAGGGTTTAAACGGAGTATCATTAAAAGTTAAATTTAAAAGTATATAAGTATTAAAAGTTACATTTTGTGGATAGCTACTGTTCTGTAATAGACCTTATCAGTTACGTTGTTCATCACATAGATATTTATGGTCTATATGAAGTTCAGTGACTAGTTGTCTATCTATAATTAACAGTAAGAACATGCCCTGACGGTGAGAGACTAGAGGATATGTGTTGCTCTTATTGTTGGTCATAGATTGCCAAAGTTCATAATAATGGCCATACATAGTGATTAGAGATGAGCGAGTATACTCGCTAAGGCACATTACTCGAGCGAGTAGTGCCTTAGCAGAGTATCTCCCCGCTCGTCTCTAAAGATTCGGGGGCTGGCGCGGGTGAAAGGTGAGTTGTGGCTAGGAGCGGAGGGGGGGGGGGAGAGAGGGAGAGAGTGATCTCCCCTCCGTTCCTCCCCGCTCTCCCCTTCCGCTCCCCGCCGGCCCCCGAATCTTTATGGACGAGCGGAGAGATACTCGGCTAAGGCACTACTCACTCGAGCAATGTGCCTTAGTGAGTATACTCGCTCATCTCTAATTGTGATCATCTTTGCCACATGAGAAACTACAGATGACCATATATATTCTGGTTGTCATTCTCAACAACAAATCTATGCCTAACATAAAAAATCATTTACAATGTGCTGATTGAGTTCTGTCTTGTTTTGTGGCCTGGGTGGAGGCAATGAATGTTGAAGCTTCCACCTAATTGTTTATGACAAACAAAAGATGGGCATCAGTGAGCATGCACAGGGGTTGGTGCATGCTCACTGGGGTGTGTCATGAATGACCTTCCATTTTTGCCAATGACCGCACCCATCAAAAATTGAACAAAGCCAACATGTCAGATAACTGTGCTAAGTCAGAATCTATCATGCTATTTTGTGTTATTCAAAGAATGACTACTTTTAAGATTATTATAGAGGGTTTAGTTTATAATCTCTTACGTTGATGAGTACTGCAAAGAAGTCCAGAAATGCCAGGAAAGGGTCCAACAGGTTGTCTTTAAGGGATTGTATAATCTCAGAATTTCACCCCCTGTGTATCCTGAAGCTTGGTAGAGGTGGCCACGAATGCGCGCCTCTGCTCCACTCATTTCATTGGGATCACTGGAGGAAGTTGAGTGTTTGAACTCAGTTTTCTTTGGCTATCCCATGGAAGTGAATGAAGTGGAGGTGTGCATGTGCAGCAACTAGGATGCTCCAAGGGTGAAATCTCAGGATCGGTCGGACCCCTACTAATCAGCAAGTTATATCCCATCTTGTGAATAAAGCTAAGGACACCTTTGGGGCATTTTTTTATTACTTAAATCGATGTATTTTGGGCTGAAAATAATTTTTGTAATAGGGTTTAATTAAAAATATTTGCACCATTTGTCTTCTGCATCTCCTATATATTATCGCACATAGGAAACTTCAAAATGCATTTCACAAACAGATGTGCCAATGAGCTCCTCTGATCGCTCAGTCTTCAGCTTCCCTCTCATCTCCTAAAGGATCTTATCAACTTTAGCATTTTTAACAAATTGCTATACAAAAATGATTTTCACCCCAAAATACATGTATTTTAGTCTTAAAAAAAAATCCCCCAATGGTATATATAAATAGCGTCTACAAGGAAATAACGTCTACAGATTAGGAACATAACTGAAGGTTAGCTTTAGGACTCAGTTTGGGTTCATTTACACTCTTTTACGTATGTTTCTTTTTCTATTTATAACTTGTAACTTACAACTTTATAACTCATAACTTTGAATTCCATCATAGAAGGCCAAGTTGGCCTACTGCAAAAAAATGTCATAGAAATCCATATGTTTTAACAAATTGTGTTAGATTGAGCGAAAAAACTTGAATTGTTCAAAATATATGTGCATATTTTCCATCTTCATGTCTGGGATGATTTAGTGATCCTGCACTGAGCAGGGGGTCGGTACCGATGACCCTGGAGGTCCCATCCAACTCTACCAGTCTATGATTCTATGATTCATATATACTCATTAACGGAAATAAAATACATCCAGATAGAAATGTTGGATTGCTGCAAAACTTGGTATTCAGTTATGTATCAGGCAGATATGTACATGATTACAGTTGTGGTCTGATTGGACACAGGGTCTTGCCACCAGAGGACGTAGAAGTACTTCCCTTATTGTCCTATAAAAAGGCTCCCAGAGGCTACTTTTGTGTTGTATACCTCTTGCTGAGAGATTGTTGAACCCTAGTCATGACTCTATGACGCACTCAAAGACATGTTGCCCAGTTAATTGACTTTGTGAGGGGCGGCATCATTGGAATGAGAGAAGCAGGATAGTCATTTCAACAAATTATTCGCCATCTAGGCCATTCCGACCAAGCTGTTAGGAGGTATTTCTAAGAGTGGTTGTTTACTTGAGGGCATGAACACATGGCAAACAGGCTCCAGATGGCCCAGACAGACCACCAGTAGAGAGGCTAATTTTATCTGACAACATGTATGAGCAGATCCAAGTTTTGTCACACCATCCAGATACTGGTGGCAACGTGATTATACAACCCTATCTCTGTCTGGACTTTTTCCTTAGCAGTAGGAAATTTGGTGCCACGGCACCCATTACGTGCCCTCTCATTAACGCCACAATACCTTCACCTTCATTTGCAGTGGTGTTGTAAACAAGAAACCAGGAGTGCTACAGATTGGAACAGTATCATCTTTAGTAATGATTCCAGGTTCTGACAATAATTCTAGTATGGAGTCCTCGGGGTGAGCGCTTCAATCATGCCTTTGTTATGGAGTGATACACTGCACCCTACCCCAACTGCTGGTGTGATGATCTGAGGAGCCATGGTATATGACAGTTGGTCTCTCTTAGTAGCGATCGAGGGACACTAACAGCTCAGCGACCTGTGCTGGAAATCCTGTGGCCACATGTGTTGTCTTTCATGGCAGGGCTTCCAACAGGCATTTTTCAGAAGGACAATGCTTCCCAGTAAGGCCTCCAGCAGATTGCCACACTTCCTTGGCCTGTCAGGTAAGCAGATTTATCACCTTTTATGGGATCAGCTAGGTTGCAAGTTTTGGCAGCCTCTGAGTGTGCATGGTCTAGAGACCCAATTGCAACATCTCTGGGCAAATGATCTGCTGGATAACATATGGAGCTTGTATGCCTCCATGCCCAACCGTATCCCATCAAGTATCCAGGCTAGATGCAGCCCAACAGGGTACTAGAGCCTCCTTTGAATTGTACAGTTTTACCCAAAAAAAACCATATACTTTTGCTCTAATATTGTATCACTTACAGATGTAGCAAATGTTAACTTGGTATTACATGCATAATGATAACTTAACTTCAGTCTGCTATCATAGTGTAAATCGAGTTATCACGATGCACCCGTCAAGTTAATGATTGCTATATCTGTACATAAATCATCATTACATTCACACATATAAAGTTTCATTAAATTCCCACAACTTCTTGGTATATTATTTCTCAAAGTGAGTGTTGGGGCTTGAAAACCCTTCATTTGCATCTGGTGTTTTTTATGTGGAATCCACTTGAAAATCTACTTTTTAGCCAGAACTAAAGGAAGAACTACGCCAACATTGAGTATATAAATTTTCAATTGCATTACAGCTGTATTTACTTTACATATTAAGTTGAGGTTCTCAGTGCACATTTTAATCACATTTTGAGAGCCCAACAATGTGACTTCAGCGACATATTCAGATGGAACTCCACTAGAGATGAGCGAGTATACTCGTTAAGGCACATTACTCGAGCGAGTAGTACCTTAGCCTTATCTCCCCGCTCGTCTCTAAAGATTTGGGGGCCGGCGGGGAGCGGCGAGGAACGGAGGGGAGATCTCTCTCTCCCTCTCTCCCCCCCCCCCCCCCCCCCCGCTCCCCGCCGCAACTCACCTGTCACCCGCGCTGGTCCTACTCGCTCGAGCAATGTGCCTTAGCGAGTATACTCGCTCATCTCTAAACCCTACACTAGTTGACTTACCTCTCTTAGATTGTCGGACCTGAAAATGAACTCAAGGCAAGTAGGATCCATCTGTATTCTATAGTTGGGTGATCAATTTTTTCATTTTGAAACCTGAAATGAGTGGTGACAATTATTGTACATCGCTACAGATATGTTGGTGCTATATAGGTTACAGAAAATAAAGTAAAAAAGAACAAACTGCTGAAGCACAATGAATCTTGGAATCTGATTGGTGGCTAAGGGCAATAGTGACGCTTCTTGTTAGCACACTCTTTTAGGCCCATTATGTCTTTATGTTGCAGTGTGCAAGCTGCAATCAGAAAGTGCAGCTGGGGGGACGTCATGACATCAACTCTAGTCCATGCGACTGCACTATCGGCGCAATGAGTTCCTGTCACTGCAGAAGTTCCCTTAGGAATCGTTTGTTGAGAATCCCTTACTGTTTGATGCTCTTGTCACGTCCGCCGGGCGCATCTCGCCACAGCACGGACGCAGGGTGACGTTCACACTGAACGTAAGTATAAAACACCACGCAATGCGGGACAGTGAGCACCACTCCAGGTAGATGGAAAGAATGTGTCCCTACAAACATAGTGAGGAGTCCCTGGCTGCAAGCAGAGTTATTGTCCTGATAAGGACAGCCCTGCTGTCTTCCTCTGGGCCCTGACTATCCCTATAACAACTCCTGGAGAGATGGACTGGCACCGCAACGCAAACAACAAAGGGTACCAAAAACAACAGAAAGGAATAAAGCAACACTTATCTGTAATGGGAGCTATCACCCAAGAATGTCCCCAGCTCCAACCTCTCCTCTAGTGAACTGAAATCAACAGCAAGAGGAAGAGGGCTTGGTAAGAATATAAAGCTCTCCACACCAGCTGATAGGTAGAGCAGCTAGCAATCTCTGCACAATGTGTATTAACTAGAGATGAGCGAGCACCAAAATGCTTGGGTGCTCGTTACTCGAGTCGAACTTTCAGTGATGCTCGAGAGTTCGTTTCGAGTAACGAACCCCATTGAAGTCAATGGGCGACTCGAGCATTTTTGTATATTGCCGATGCTCGCTAAGGTTTTCATTTGTGAAAACCTGGGAAATTCAAGAAAGTGATGGGAATGACACACAAACGGATAGGGCAGGCGAGGGGCTACCTGTTGGGCTGCATCTCAAGTTCCCAGGTCCCACTATTAAGCCACAATAGTGGCAAGAGTGAGACCCCCCCCCCCCCGCACTGTCAGCATAAAGATCGTTCTCCTCTGCCACAGCTGTAACGGCTGTGGCAGAGAAGAACGATGTTAGCCCATTGAATTCAATGGAGCCGGCAATACAGCCGGCTCCATTGAAAGCAATGGGCTGCCGGCGATCGCGGGATGAATTGTCGGGAAGGGCTTAAATATATAAGCCCTTCCCTGCAATTCATCCAGAAATGTGTAAAAATAAAAGAAAATATACTCAGCTTGTCCCGGCAGAACCATGTTAGCCCATTGAATTCAATGGAGCTGGCAATACAGCCGGCTCCATTGAAAGCAATGGGCTGCCGGCGATCGCGGGATGAATTGTCGGGAAGGGGTTAAAGGGGTTGTCTCGCGAAAGCAAGTGGGGTTATACACTTCTGTATGGCCATATTAATGCACTTTGTAATATACATCGTGCATTAAATATGAGCCATACAGAAGTTATTCACTTACCTTCCCTGCGCTGGCGTCCCCGTCTCCATGGCTCCGTCTAATTTCAGCGTCTAATCGCCCAATTAGACGCGCTTGCGCAGAAGGGTCTTCTGCCTTCGGCTCGGTTCGGCATCAGCGGCGTTCTGGCTCCGCCCCCTTCTACGCGTCATCGCGTAGCTCCACCCCATCACGTCTGCTGATTCCAGCCTCCTGGAATTAATTAATGCATTAATATGGCCATACAGAAGTGCTTAACCCCACTTGCTTTCGCGAGACAACCCCTTTAAGTATATAAGCCCTTCCCTGCAATTCATCCAGAAATGTGTAAAAATAAAAAAATATATATACTTACCTGGTCCCGGCAGACAGAGTTCAGTGCGGCCAGCGGCAGTCCTCCTGAACTGCTCTGAACAGCTGTGAGTAGTATTCAGCAGCCGGGGATTTAAAATCCCCGCCTGCTGAATGAGCTGCCTCTAATTGGTCACAGCCTGACCAATCAGAGGCAGATCTCACTCACACACCTATTCATGAATTTATGAATGGGTGAGTGACTGCTGCCTCTCATTGGCTCAGCGAGACCAATCAGATGAGAGGCAGCAGTCACTCACCCATTCATGAATTCATGAATGGGTGTGAGTGAGATCTGCCTCTGATTGGTCAGGCTGTGACCAATTAGAGGCAGCTCATTCAGCAGGCGGGGATTTTAAATCCCCGGCTGCTGAATACTACTCACAGCTGTTCAGAGCAGTTCAGGAGGACTGCCGCTGGCCGCGCTGAACTCCGTCTGCCGGGACCAGGTGAGTATATATATTTTTTTATTTTTACACATTTCTGGATGAATTGCGGGGAAGGGCTTATATATTTAACCCCTTCCCGACAATTCATCCCGCGATCGCCGGCAGCCCATTGCTTTCAATGGAGCCAGCTGTATTGCCGGCTCCATTGAATTCAATGGTCAGTGCTCATTTAATCAAGACGAGTACCGCGGGGTGCTCGTCTTGAGTAACAAGCATCTCGAGCACCCTAATACTCGAGCGAGCATCAAGCTCGGACGAGTATGCTTGCTCATCTCTAGTATTAACCCTTTCTCTGCATAGTAACTGGGTGACAGGTCAGACCCTGTGTCATGGCCACCATGCCACAATGCCACCGTGACTGACAAGCCACGACAGTTCCCTTCCCTGCTTCAACATCTCCTGTGGTGTATGAACTGATTGGCCAACAGGGAGGTATTTTCCCTAGCCAGCCAATCAGTTTTAATGGAAGTGTATTTACTCTGGGTCCGCCTCTACATGGGTGCCGGTTATTTTCCTGCTTAAGGTGTCTGCTACGCATAAGTGGTGATACTCTTAAGGTGATTTTAGACGTAATGATTATCATTCAAAAAATCATTCAAATGAGCGAAAGTGAATGATATCGTTTGGTCTAAACTCGCGCCAATCAACAAACGATGACGATAATCGTTCACCTTTTAATCACTGTCCATTTTATGCAGGCAAAGACACCAGTATCAAGCCAATCTTTGTATCTCTGGAATAGTGAAGGGATGCCATGCAAATAGTTACAATCTTTATGGGTCTTGGTTAATACTTCCTGTGACAGTTTTATAAGAACATTTCTACGATTTCAAAATATTCCCAGTATGCCGAGCCAAAACAATGCAACTACAAACTGAGACTGTTTCCACATTACAGGAGCAAATTGTAGTTAAGGCGAACGTATAATAGAACAAGTTTTTTCCACAGAGTTTAGCCATGACGCAACAAGCCACAACGACGCCTCAAACCTCACCAGGAGGCCTGAGCCTTGCGTCAGAGAAAGGCAAATGCTAAGGGTGTGAATGTCCCCGGGCAGGGTGGCATTTAAAAATGTATTGCCAAATACTGAGGCGGAGCAACTCAAACAGTGAGATTGTTGATCCCTCAGCAGATGTTTTCACTGGTCCGCAGCCAGACTGCACTTACTGACCATAGCAGATCATCCAAGTAATTCACTCTTTATGCCATTTCTGCTTTAAAGGGTCTTGTAATAGAAAACAATTCAATCTCCTTCTGCCGTACTGTATAGTAGACTTTGTTCTGTATGTTCATACTATATAACTTTCAGCTTTTATTATAGTTCTGCATGTTTTTAAGTATCATTCTAGTTATTTCTACAGTTCTAGAATTGTTTGCAGAAATGTATTAAAATTCAAAAAGTCAACTTGTACATTATGTTCACCTTCGGATAATCTCTGAGAAGATGTAATGAGTTTGCTATCTTGCGGAAATAGCTCCACTCTAGCTTGTGGACAATGTTGGGAACTGCAGCTCATTTCCATTCGAGGGGAGCTGAGCTGCAATACCAAAACCAAGAAAATGGACAAGATTGGTGATATTTCTGGAAAAAATAGAAACATTTCTCTACCTGTCCATGTCACATAATTAACAAACTAATGACACAGTCTGTATGCCAAAAGCCCCTTAATTAACATACTAGGTTTGATGGCACTAGTCATGAAAACACCTATAAAATAGGATCTCTGTTCTAGGTGCGACATAATTTGTTCTGTTCACACATTTGGTACCCATCACGCCAATGCAGGGCTTATCTTACGTAGCCTGCATGGGTATAGATATAATGTTCATGCAGGACATATATACACACAGTATATTAATAAGTACAGTAAAATATATTAATAAGGAAACCTGGGGAACCGCTCCTAAACCTGATTTGGATAGCTCCTCATCAGAAACATGGGGTGACCCTGATTTTCCCTAGTTGGTAACTGGCAGCCATGAAGAGAACAATGCAGCTGTGTGCTCAGCTGGGCCTGTGATTAATCACAAGCTGGGCTCTGCAAACAGCTCCTGGAGGCCCTTTTACCTGCAAATGAAGATGTTAAAGTGTTAATGGCCAGTTGTTTGAAAGATTATCGGCGTGTATAAATGGGCCTTTAGAGTCCTTTTACATGGGCCGAAATTTGTTCAGATTCCTGCATCCAGCAGGAATCCGAATGGTTATCATTCAGTGTAAATGCATGCCCCAACTGAACGACAAACAAAAATTAGTTCACTTCTCGTTCGTCGTTGATTTTATGCATGCAGAAAACTGAACGATGGATCTGTCCGTGTAAACAGGTAGTTGTTCGCTTATGAGCGACTGCCTGGTTACTGTGAATAGTTGCAGGCAGACCGGAACAATCCACGCCCTGCTACACCTCCATTTACTAGTGATGCTCATTTCTGTGTAAAAGCACAGGAATGATTAATTATCGCAGAGAAGACAAGTCGTCCTGTGTTAAACGGTCCTTAGATTGATAAATAAGCAGGTCAAAATGAGGAACTGCTGGTCTTCAGACGGAAATCAAATAGGAGTTAACCGGGACACAGACTGTAGTCAGACAGGGTGTCAGACAGGAGTCAGACATAAGTAAACCAGGTATCAAACAGGTATCAGACAGGAGTAATGCAGGAGTCAGACAGATATTAAATTAACAGCAAGTCAGACCAGACCAACTAATTCAGGAGTATAACTGGTGCCAACTGAGAGGAGGGGCTGGAAAAAATATACACAGACTAATGGGGACTAGGCTTCCTACCTTCTAGCCAACCAATCTACCCATTAAAAGCAGGAGATGTCCCACTGTTGCCACCCAGTGCTGAAATGACAGTGAGCATGAGCCAACATCAGGATGTAGTAGGCTGGGGTTGATGGCATGATGTCACATGGGACCGCATCCTCACTCTTCACCCAGCGGCGCTGTGACAGTATTGGTATACTCCAAGAGAATTCATTTACAGGCTAGCTATTATTCATTGAACCAACAAATTGGAAAAAATGATTTTCGTTTCTAAAGTAGGACCTACAAATTTAAATCATATTAGATGCAATTTTAAATAAGAAGAAAGCGCCATATCTAAAAATTTTGAAAAACAAACAAAATCATCTTTAAAACGCTGCATTTCAAAAAGGGCAATTATGCTCTGGTCATCAAAGCACAAAAAAAGTCAAGTTACGAACGGCATAGGCAAGCTAAAAAACCAAAAACCACTGAATGTAGGACAGGGGTCTGATTAGTTTGATCTGCATTGTATGTTCCTGCATACTGGGAATGCAGGAAGTCAGAAATACGTAGCGATCGTCACCGTAACCCAGTCGGAGAAAAACATTCATATAACACTTAATATGCCAAATGCACAGTAGCAGCACACTTTAACTTAACTTTTCAATGACTTCATGAAGTGTCAAACTTAGTTTGCTGCAACGGTATCACAAATAACCCTTTGTATCCTGAACCCATTATATTGGTGTATCTTGGGTCAAGATTCTGTCAGTAAGGCCCAATGCACACGGACCGATTTGCATTGTGGAATCCAGAGTGGGAGTCCGCCTCCGGATTCTGCAGCAGATACCGGTCATAGTATGCTATGTAAAAGCAGGTTTCCATGCACACGAGCGGAAATCCATAGCGATTTTCCACTTGTAGGGAGGGAAATTGCAGGATGCTGTATTTTGAGCCGGATTCCGCGCGGATGGTTTCCATTGAAGTATGATTGTATGATCCGCGACCCATCTGCAGCTGTCACTGCCTAGAGACATTGCTGCATCAACTGTACTGCGCATGTGATGGCCGGGACATCCGCATTGCAGATGAAGAAACACTGCGGACAGGTCCGCAGGGGTCACCTGGTCGGATTCGGCTGCAGTATCCCACATGTGGAATCTGACCGGCTGTGTGCATTTGGCCTTAGTGAAAGTTTTCCTTGTAGCCAGAGCTTTAGTATATATTAATGAGGTTGTCTGGGTGTTACAGCCAGTCAGAAGCCACAATGGTCACATGTTGTTCTCCTGGCATCACAGCTCAAATGTTGGGAGCCATGATGCCAGGAGAATGGCATGTGACTGTTGCTTCTGATTGGCTGCAAACAGAACCCAAGGGGACCGCCGGAACTGCAGCGCTTGTTTGCCCGGGCAGCAAATTGGTAAGTATGGCTTCTTTTATTGTTTTTACACATTTGCTGCCATTTTTTTTAATCGTACATACCAGGACAATCCCTTTAACAGCAAACTTTATCATTACCCCTAGGGTATACTGTATATCGTGACCCTTGTTTCCTATGTCTCTACCTACTACTACTCCGACTCTATCGTCAAAATCCAAAGAACTGTTTCTTACCAGAACTGCCTCATTCTTTAGTTTAGAAACTCACATTTTCCTACCAATCCCATAAATTTATGCTCACATTTGTTTCTCAGTTTTAGTAACAAGGAAATTATAATAGGATTTCCCTGAAGGTTGTGTTTGTATTCATTCTTCACATATACAACGTTAAAGTAAACCATATGCTTGAAAGTTATTGGCCTCTGGGAGGGTGGAGGCATATTACGGAGATTAAATGAAATAGTACAGAAAAGGCCTTGGCCATGTATTATGTATTTGTTGCCTTATGCTTTGAGACAATATGTATAGCCCCTTCTTCAAATTCTAGGCACAGTGTCAATTCTCACATACTTGATTGTATGAGACTATAGAGCTGGTCGTAAAATTCTCAGTAAAAGAAACAAAGTCGAATAAAATTTTTTTTATAAATGTACAATTTTTATTGTAAATACATTTCATGTAATTACTGCTACCACAGCTCCCAGATGGTGCTGACTTGATTGGCTGAGATGGCAACATGACTGACAGCAACGAGTTTGTGGGCATCGATGGAACTTGTGCATTACCCGCCAATGTACTTGGTAAGTAAAAATCTGAAGTATAGACATATCATATAGTACTGGGGTCCATTGCTACTAATAATTGTGCTTTGTACCTTATATTAGATTTCATGGAAGGAGCTACACTAATAATTTCCATCTGTGGCCCAGAATAATTAGTTGATAGGCAGAACGGTGATGGATTTTCTGGCGAGCCATACAAACTGTACAGTAGCTCTCATCGAATTAGCAGTTGGAAAGATAGCGGCTCATATGCTTCTATGCATTAGGGCCTCTTGTTGTCTGTGTCCACCTCTGCACAGATGTGTGCAATCCATTTCAAGATGTTTCACAAGGGCAAGAGGAAAAGCCTGGGAAACAATGAGCCATTATTTAGAACATATTGTTTATAAACAATAGTGTCCACCATATAGTGCTCATATATTAGTTGCAGATATACAACCCATACAGCGTGAATACAATTATGCCACAACTAGTGTAAGTAATATAGTATACAATAGTAGTTCCAGCCACTATGTATATCATCATCATACCTGGCGTAGTAATCCTAGTTAGTCCCAGTCTTGGTAGTATCTGATATCAGCACCACAAACTTCGAAGTTCTGAAGCACTCAATATGTATTTTTGTACACGTTTTGACTCATATCAATACCAAAATGCCACTTACCTCTAATAGAAAACCACAGAATTCCTTGGATTGAAGTTTTGCAGTATCCTATGTCTTTATACAAGCATAAAAGAGTTGTTTCACAATAAGTATTGTAGCTATAAGTATGATTGGTATCGGTCTCACCACTGGAAACCCTACTGATCACGAGAACAGGGGGTCCCAATTGTTGTCCAATGAGTAGAGTGGTGGTGACATATGCACACTACTACTACGGAGCTATTTACAGTATTTCAATGGGACTGCCAGGGACAGCATGTACAAGCTATCTCTGGCATTCCTATTGAAATATTTAAGAGTAGTAGTGTACATGTGTGACCACTGCTTCATTCCTTTGGGGATACTCAGTATTATACAGATGGCATCCTACCCAATTTACGCTTAATAGGATCTACCTCTGGTTCTCCAAACTATGCTGGAGATGCAACCTCTTAGATGGCTCCTTCACACTTGTGGTGGGACTGTACATATGTATCAGCTTTTTGGACTAAAATCTTCCAGTTTATGTCTGATGTATGCAGTATTCAGATACTCCCAAACTCTGTACTGGCTATTTTAGCTATAGGCATAGATGATTACCCTAGATCCCTCCAAACTATTCTCCTTCACATTTTAATCGCAGCAAGAGCGTTCATTGCCCAATGTTGGAGAGATAATTCAATCCCATCTTTAATGGATGTAGTAAAAGGGATACTCAGTATTATACAGATGGCATCCTACCCAATTTACGCTTAATAGGATCTACCTCTGGTTCTCCAAACTATGCTGGAGATGCAACCTCTTAGATGGCTCCTTCACACTTGTGGTGGGACTGTACATATGTATCAGCTTTTTGGACTAAAATCTTCCAGTTTATGTCTGATGTATGCAGTATTCAGATACTCCCAAACTCTGTACTGGCTATTTTAGCTATAGGCATAGATGATTACCCTAGATCCCTCCAAACTATTCTCCTTCACATTTTAATCGCAGCAAGAGCGTTCATTGCCCAATGTTGGAGAGATAATTCAATCCCATCTTTAATGGATGTAGTAAAAGGAGTAAATAATAACTGTTGGTTGGGTTTTAGTGTGCTAAATAATAACCCAAGGTTCAGATCTGATTGGAAGGTTTGACTGGATTGCAAACTTAATTTCTGGACTATCGAAAAATTCTGCTCAGTTGGGAAACTGATAATAGTTTGTTTGACAATACTTGGTTAACATATTGGGCCTCATTACAAACCATTTTACAGCAGTTTCTGGCATTAAAAAGTCTTAAATGTTCGTGTTTTTTGCGGAAAAATTTGTGACTTTTCTCCTTTCTGTGCTGGCCCTACCACTTTCTTAAAAAGTGGGCGGGGCTTTCAGAAGGAGGCATGGCCACCCCAGACTGATAGATTTATGTATAACTACACCAAAGACTGACATAACTTATGCCGGAAATATACGCCAGGTCGGATCTGGTGTATATTTCCTTCTAGGTGCACAGAGCTGTCTGGGATGTGCCGAATACAAGAAGAGGCATGCACCTCTTCATGTATTCAGCACACCGTGCGCCTGCAGAAGTTGTACTAAGCCCACCGCAGGAAATGCTGCGCTTAGTAAATTTCCCCCACTCTTTTTTTCAGCTATAAGTTAGGAACCACATTTGTAATATTTTTTATTGCTCCAAAGTATACGTAATGAAAAATTTAAGTAAAAAAAGACTCTAAATAGCAATGACAACCTTGTTAGAACCTCTGGAATTAAAATAGGGGAAAAAAATTAACAAAAAATTTGTATCAAGGCGAGGAATGAATCTAAAGAAAAGGGAAAGTATAAAGCCGTTTTCACACGGCCGAGAAAATCATGCGAGATTTGTGTGTTGCGAGATGCACAAATCTCGCACGAATATAAACCCCATTTTTTTGAATAGGGTTATACACATGAGTGATGCTGGAAACAAGTTGTGGCATGTTCTATCTTACTGCATGCTCTTGCATCACCTATTGTTTTCAATGCTGTGCGATGCAATACGAGGTTTCCCCATTGAAAACAATTAGTTACTTCCCCTGAGTACTGCGAGGCGGTTTGAAAACAATAGGCCATGCGATGGAGGACCTGCCCAAAGATAGGACATGACGTGATTTGTTTCCCGCATTGCGGTGTGATGCAGGAAAAAATGGTTCATATGTATGACCCATTCAAAGAATGGGGTTCATATTCGGGCGGGATTTGTCCATCTCGGAACACACACACAAATCTTGCGCAATTTTCTCGGCCGTGTGAAAACAACTGAAAGGAAAGACTGATACGTCTCATCTGCTTTATATCCGCTGCTGTGTTTAACTCAAAAAACGGATACAAAAATGTCATGTGTGATTCCAGCCTAAACCGATAAGGTTACACTGCAATACCAGATGCAGTGCACTGACTATCCTGCTGCTGTTTCTGCAGGGAAGTAGAGCCTTTTATCACACCCTGCATAAGCCCTTTAATAACATAGTATACTACTACAAATTACTGATATAGTAATATCTATTAAGTATTTTCTTGGCACAAGTCTTGCTAACATCTGCTGTCAAGATTCTGGCTTTTTTCTTTACTTCCTGATTTTATGTTCCTCTGTTTGACTTCAGCTGTTTTTATAACTATTCTGTTGTTCTTTGTCCACATTTCTTTTTCTATACCCTTTCTTATTCTCCTCTGAATTTGCATGTTTTATCCTCATTCCTATTTTACCTTTCGCATTGATTGTGTTTGTCTGTTTGGGCCTTTTCTATTTTGTTCCAAATTTTCTTTTCAGTATCTTTTTGTTATTCTTAAACTTTCTTACCCCTTTTTTTGCCTCCATGTGTTTACTTCCGTATCATTTCATTCTGGGTCTTATCCGTCCTTTTGGATTAGGGCTGAATAGAGGTATGTTGGCATACCCAGTACTTTGTTCAACTGAGAGGTAAGCACTGCTAATAAGCACTGGCAATTAACATGTATGCTCGACCATCAGCTTCTTTATAGTTTACACACCAGGCAGAAGAATAGAGCTCTACCCACCCATAGTGATAACTAGAGATGAGCGAGCATACTCGCGAAGGCAAACTACTCGAGTGAGTAGTGCCTTATTCGAGTACCTGCCCACTCGTCTCTAAAGATTTGGCTGCCGGCGCGGGTGAGCGGTGAGTTGCGGAAGTGAGCAGGGGTGAGCGGGGGGGGGGGGGGGGAGAGAGGGAGAGAGAGATCTCCACCCCCGTTCCTCCCCGCTCTCCCCCGCCGCTCCCCCCCGCCGACACCCGAATCTTTAGAGACGAGCGGGCATGTACTCGCATAGGGCACTACTCGCTCGAGTAGTTTGCCTTAGCGAGTATGCTTGCTCATCTCTCGTGATAACATCTACTAGTGTTGAGTGAAGTGAAAAAGAGGAACACTGTTGCGGGTCGAATTTTGTTCAGTTTGGCATGGACCCGAACCAAGCTTTTAGTAAAGTTCTACCCCAAACAGGGTTCTACTGGTTCGGTTTGCTCAACACTAGTTCTGAACACTGGTGTTCTAACACTTGGAGTGTTATACAGGGCTTTTATGGCTCTTTTGGTGAACTTCTGGTTCAGTTCGAACTAATTTGCAAAAGTTTGGCAAACCAGGTAAACTGAACTTTTTAAAAGTTCGCTTATCACTAAAATTTAGTAAAATTTGTATAATCATTTATTCCACCATATAGTATAACAAATTCCATCACTTATGGGATGGTGAGGCCCCTTGGCAATTGCTTTACCCTTTCATAATCTGGCGCTGCTTTAGAGTTTTACTTTGTACTAACTTTACAGAGTTGTTCAATAATAACTATTTAGCATTAGCGTTCCATCTTTACAGCGATTTGAATGGGCTAGAAACTGTTTCTTTTTTTTTCTCTGCACTTTTTTGCATTTTTATTCTGAAATAAATGCTTTTTAATATGAACCATACCTCGGTTAAGCATATTGAAGTGATTCAAAATCCCTTCAAGCAAGAGGAAAAGCAACACGGTCTTGTAAACTTTTGCTGATTTTTATTGCATCTACATGACAGGAGTCGATAAATTTCCATTAAAATACCAGCTTTGTTTGGATTACGTGACGAACAAATTTGAGTAGTTTGCTTTCTATGTCATTTTAATATTAATGGCAAGGCAAACGCTGGAAACATTATAAATATGTAGAACTGCGGTTGTTGTTCATTGTAAACTAAAGTCTGTCATCTCAACAGTCTATGGAGCTATTTTTCCAGTAGTGTGTCCTATTGTTAGAGCGAGATGCTCTTCTGGTAACTCCATTCAGGCACATCTGCGCTGACGTTCTTATAGTAGTCATGTGTGTTTGCTCCAGGTGTATGAGAGTCTGTTGGTTTTGGTCTAAAGCAATCATAACCCTTGCTGTGTACAGATGCAACATGCAGAAACGTAACATGACATGGGACCAGATGTTAAGCTTGTGCATTCTTCAACTTTCCTGAAAAATATTCTGGGACTAACTATTGATGACTTATCCTAAGGGTAGGTTATCAATAGTTGATTGACTCAGGATGCCCACCGTTCAGCGGGCCAAAGGTCATCATTGCTGGTCACTGCTTGAAGTGTAATAGCCAGCTTCACTCCCATTGCAATTAATGATAGCACTGCTGCCTATTACACTTCCAGCTCCTCATTGCAATCAGGACAAGACATTCGGCCAATAGTCAACGGAATGCACCTTTAAGACCATGCATTCCCCTAAATTAAAGAAAAAAACTTTTTAATGATATGTCCTTAAGATGTGATAAATGCAATGGGTGGACTACAACCCCCAGAGAGATTATCAAAACTGGGATTGTTTAGTTTAGAAAAAAGACGGCTAAGGGCGACCTTATAACTATGTATAAATATATCAGGGTACAATACAGAGATCTCTCCCATCATCTATTTATACCCAGGACTGTGACTGTAACAAGGGGGCACCCTCTACTTCTAGAGGAAAGAAGGTTTCTACACTGTCATAGAAGGGGGATCTTTACTGTAAAAGCAGTGAGACTGTGAAACTTTCTGCCTGAGGATGTGGTGATGATGAATTCAATAAAAGAGTCCAAGAGGGGCCTGGATGTCTTTCTTGAGTGATACAATATTCCAAGTTACAATCATTAATAACTTCAGATGGGTTGGTGATCCAGGGATTATTCTGATTGACAGATTGGAGTTAGGAAGGAATTTGTTTCCCCCCTTGAATGAGGAAAATTGTTTTTTTTTGCCTTCCTCTGGATCAACATTGGGGGGTAATAGGCTGAACTGGATGGACATATGTAGAGATGAGCGAGCACGCTCGGTAAGGGCAGTTACTCGAGCGAGCCTCGCTCATCTCGAGTAACTGTCTTCTCCTCTGTGCGTGCTCGGGGGGGGGGGGCAGCGGGGGGAGAGCGAGAGAAATCCCCCCCGCCAACCACCACTGCTCACCACCGCTGCCTCCCCGAGCACGCTCAGAGGAGAAGGCAGTTACTCGAGATGAGCGAGGCTCACTCGAGTAACTGCCCTTACCAAGCGTGCTCACTCATCTCTAGACATGTCTTTTTTTGGCCTTACTTACTATGTAATTATGCTTTCAGAGAGTTGTCCTCTTTTTTTGGCTATCCCACTTTATTATACTCCATTCCTGTACGGCTACACAACCAGTTGCTATAGAGTTTCAAATCAAGAGTATGTAAAACAGCAACTAAAGAAAATTTTGGGGGGTAAATTGGATAAGTAATAGAATAATATCCAATTTTTGCTCTCCATCTATTGCCTCTACTGCTATGATTGCACCTTTGTTTTTGAATAGTTCACACTTTAGAGGTAATAGGTAACAGGGACAAATACTTCAATGCATGACAAAGGTAATCAAGGAAGTTAATTAGGAATCCCCATCCTGCAGTTTTGGTATTTCAATTACCACAGGTAAATTTTGAGTTGTACAAAGCTGTACTGTAGCATCAATGGAAGTCTGAGATCCTACTGCAATTCCATATGTTTGTGATTTTATATGCAGTATTTTTCTGTCTATATGAAATCAACATAAACTCTGAAGTCTGATGCCATATGAAGGCACTATATGGGGCACACAGAGCACCCATGGCTTTGTAGAGTGGAGCACTAGAGACTCCATGAGCCTCCATAAAAGCTTGATGGACTCGCCTCTGCTATGTGCATCAGTGAGAGTCAGAGAAAAAGGGGATGTCGGCATGCTGGACAGAAGACTGTGGATCCAGAGTGGTTGCATGCTTTTCAGTGCTGTAGCGCTGCCCTTATCCGGCCTTTAACGTTATGAGGCCTTTTATGTTCATGAGACTGAACAGTGAGCCCATACAGAACATTTTCTTTAAACAGATTAGTCAATCTGTAGACTGAAGATACATCAAATATATAGGCCACATATATGGTGGTTAAAAAAAGTTGAAAGGGCATACATCTATCAGAAGCCCAATGTACCTGCTATGGGGTTTGTGAAAAGAAGGGCAACAGTCTGGTGGATCTCCCTTTCCTATAGGGTTTGTGAGGCTGCACAGAGCAGTGCAGGGGAAATAGCTGAGAAGGAGAACAGCAAACACCAGGCGTTATTATTTTTCCGTCATAAGACTAAGCAGCATAAACAATTAACCTGATTTAGATTTTTGCTACAGAGCCTTTTCTACTCTTTGTATACCATATTCTCTTTTCTCCCAGGAAAGTCACTAAAAGTTTTATACATATATGTTACTTTATGTGAACCCCAGAGGCAAATATTCATGGCTAAAAATGCTTGATCCAGGACTGCTTCAATCGGCCAAGATTGCACAGCATGATAACTGCTATGCATGATATCATAGTTGAATCATTTTTAAGTGGGAATAGCTATCAGTTGTTGCAATCTAATGGCCACCAATCAAACAAATAGATTGCAAATATTTGTCCATTCCACTTAACTGAAGCAACTGGAGCAATCAATGCCAGTCAGCTGCTGCAAAAGCAAATAAAGTCTTGGGGTGCATTAAAAGAGGCATAGGGGTGAAGGATGAGAACATTATCCTTCCACTATATAAGGCACTTGTCAGGCCCCACATGGAATACTGTGTACAGTTCTGGACATCAGTGTTCAGGAAAGATGTTGCAGTGCTTGAGGGGTATGAAGACCGGCAACTAAATTAATAAACAGCATAGGAGGACTGGAATAGCCAGAGAGGCTACCAAAATTGGGATTAGTCACCCTGAAAAAAATACGATTATGGGGTGACCAAATAACTATGTGTAAATACATTAGAGGACAACACAAGGATCTCTGCCATGATCTGTTTATACCCAGGACCGCAACGGTAACAAGAGGGCATCAGCTACGTCTAGAAGAAAGCAGGTTTCATCACCAACACAGAAGAGGGTTCTTTACTGTAAGATAGTAAGACTGTAGAACTCTCTGCCTGAGGATGTGCTGATGGCAAAATCCATGGAGGAGTTTAAGAGGGGACTAGACGTCTTTCTAGAGTGGAAGGATATTACAGGATATAGACAATAAATAACCAGCGGGTTGTTGATCCGCATCTTGGAGTCAGGTAGGAACTATCAAAACGTTGATCCATGGATTATTCTGACTGCCATAATGGAGTTGGAAAGGAATTGTTCCCCCCAAATGGGCTAATTGGCTTTTACCTCATTGTTTTTTTTTTGCCTTCCTCTGGATCAACAAGGAGGAGTGGAAACAGGCTGAACTAGATGGACATTGTCTTCATTCAGCTTAACATACTAGGTTATGTTACAATTAGAGATGAGCGAGCACCAAAATGCTCGGGTGCTCGTTACTCGGGACGAAATTATCGCGATGCTCGAGGGTTCGTTTTGAGTAACGAACCCCATTGAAGTCAATGGGCGACCCGAGCATTTTTGTATATCGCCGATGCTCGCTAAGGTTTTCATTTGTGAAAATCTGGGCAATTCAAGAAAGTGATGGGAACGACACAGCAACGGATAGGGCAGGCGAGGGGCTACATGTTGGGCTGCATCTCAAGTTCCCAGGTCCCACTATTAAGCCACAATAGCGGCAAGAGTGCCCCCCCCCAACAACTTTTACTTCTGAAAAGCCCTCATTAGCAATGCATACCTTAGCTAAGCACCACACTACCTCCAACAAAGCACAATCACTGCCTGCATGACACTCCGCTGCCACTTCTCCTGGGTTACATGCTGCCCAACCCCCCCCCCCCCCCGCATGACCCAGTGTCCACAGCGCACACCAAAGTGTCCCTGCGCAGCCTTCAGCTGCACTCATGCCACACGCTGGCCTCATAGCCACACCACCCTCATGTCTATTTATAAGTGCGTCTGCCATGAGGAGGAACCGCAGGCACACACTGCAGAGGGTTGGCACGGCTAGGCAGCGACCCTCTTTAAAAGGGGCGGAGCGATAGCCCACAATGCTGTACAGAAGCAATGAGACATATAATCCTGTGCCACCGCCGTCAGGAGCTGCACACGTGGGCATAGCAATGGGGAACCTATGTGCCACACACTATTCATTCTGTCAAGGTGTCTGCATGCCCCAGTTAGACCGCGGTTTTTTATAAATAGTCACAGGCAGGTACAACTCCGCAATGGGAATTCCGTGTGCACCCACAGCATGGGTGGCTCCCTGGAACCCACCGGCTGTACATTAATGTATCCCATTGCAGTGCCCATCACAGCTGAGGTAACGTCCGATTAAATGCAGGTGGGCTTCAGCCCACACTGCATGCCACAGTCACACTGGGGTTCTTTAGAAGTGGACACATGCAGTTACAACTCCCTGTGGACCCACAGCATGGGTGGGTGCCAGGAAGCCACCGGCGGTACATAAATATATCCCATTGCATTGCCCATCACAGCTGAGGTAATGTCATGTTAAATGCAGGTGGGTTTCGGCCCACACTGCATGCCCCAGTCAGACTGGGGTTCTTTAGAAGTGGACACATGCAGTTATAACTCCCTGTGGACCCACAGCATTGGTGGGTGCCAGGAAGCCACTGGCGGTACATAAATATATCCCATTGCATTGCCCATCACAGCTGAGGTAATGTCATGTTAAATGCAGGTGGGCTTTGGCCCACACTGCATGCCCCAGTCAGACTGGGGTTCTTTAGAAGTAGACACATGCAGTTACAACTCCCTGTGGACCCACAGCATGGGTGGCTCCCTGGAACCCACCGGCGGTACATAAATATATCCCATTGCAGTGCCCAGCACAGCTGATGTAACGTCAGCTTTAATGCAGGTGGGCAAAAAATTAATTGGATTACACTGTAGGCAAGGGCCCCAAAAAATTGGTGTACCAACAGTACTAATGTACGTCAGAAAAATTGCCCATGCCCAACCAAGAGGGCAGGTGAAACCCATTAATCGCTTTGGTTAATGTGGCTGAATTGGTAACTAGGCCTGGAGGCAGCCCAGTTAAAATAAAAATTGGTTCAGGTGAAAGTTTCAACGCTTTAATGATCATTGAAACGTATAAAAATTGTTTACAAAAATTATGACTGAGCCTTGTGGGCCTAAGAAAAATTGCCCGTTCGGCGTGATTACGTCAGGTTTCAGGAGGAGGAGCAGGAGGAGGAGGATGAATATTATACACAGATTGATGAAGCTAAAAGGTCCACGTTTTTGATGGTGATAGAGAACAATGCTTCCATCCGCGGGTGCAGCCTACGTATTGTTTAGGTATCGCTGCTGTCCGCTGGTGGAGAAGAGAAGTCTGGGGAAATCCAGGCTTTGTTCATCTTGATGAGTTTAAGCCTGTCGGCACTGTCGGTTGACAGGTGGGTACGCTTATCTGTGATGATTCCCCCAGCTGCACTAAACACCCTCTCTGACAAAACGCTAGCCGCAGGACAAGCAAGCACCTCCAGGGCATACAGCGTGAGTTCAGGCCACGTGTCCAGCTTCGACACCCAGTAGTTGTAGGGGGCAGAGGCGTCACGGCGGACGGTCGTGCGATCGGCTATGTACTCCCTCACCATCCTTTTACAGTGCTCCCGCCGACTCAGCCTTGACTGGGGAGCGGTGACACAGTCTTGCTGGGGAGCCAGAAAGCTGTCAAAGGCCTTAGATTGTGTTCCCCTGCCTGTGCTGTACATGCTGCCTGATCTCTGCGCCTCCCCTGCTACCTGGCCCTCGGAACTGCGCCTTCAGCCACTAGCGCTGTCGGATGGGAATTTTACCATTAGTTTGTCCGCCAGGGTCCTGTGGTATAGCATCACTCTCGAACCCCTTTCCTCTTCGGGTATGAGAGTGGAAAGGTTCTCCTTATACCGTGGGTCGAGCAGTGTGTACACCCAGTAATCCGTAGTGGCCAGAATGCGTGTAACGCGAGGGTCACGAGAAAGGCATCCTAACATGAAGTCAGCCATGTGTGCAGGGTACCTGTACGCAACACATGGCTGTCCTCACTAGGAAGATCACTTTCAGGATCCTCCTCCTCCTCCTCCTCCTCAGGCCATACACGCTGAAAGGATGACAGGCAAGCAGCATGGGTACCCTCAGCAGTGGGCCAAGCTGTCTCTTCCCCCTCCTCCTCATCCTCCTCATGCTCCTCCTCCTCAACGTGCTGAGATATAGACAGGAGGGTGCTCTGACTATCCAGCGACATACTGTCTTCCCCTGCCTCTGTTTCCGAGCGCAAAGCGTCTGCCTTTATGCTTTGCAGGGAACTTCTCAAGAGGCATAGCAGAGGAATGGTGACGCTAATGATTGCAGCATTGCCGCTCACCATCTGGGTAGACTCCTCAAAGTTTCCAAGGACCTGGCAGATGTCTGCCAACCAGGCCCACTCTTCTGTAAAGAATTGAGGAGGCTGACTCCCACTGCACCGCCCATGTTGGAGTTGGTATTCCACTATAGCTCTACGCTGCTCATAGAGCCTGGCCAACATGTGGAGCGTAGAGTTCCACCGTGTGGGCACGTCGCACAGCAGTCGGTGCACTGGCAGATGAAACCGATGTTGCAGGGTGCGCAGGGTGGCAGCGTCCATGTGGGACTTGCGGAAATGTGCGCAGAGCCGGCGCACCTTTCCGAGCTGGTCTGACAAGCGTGGGTAGCTTTTCAGAAAGAGCTGAACCACCAAATTAAAGACGTGGGCCAGGCATGGCACGTGCGTGAGGCTGCCGAGCTGCAGAGCCGCCACCAGGTTACGGCCGTTGTCACACACGACCATGCCTGGTTGGAGGCTCAGCGGCGCAAGCCAGCGATCGGTCTACTCTGTCAGACCCTGCAGCAGTTTGTGGGCCGTGTGCCCACCGCTGTGCTGCCACGCCGCGCGACACCGACTGCTGGCGACGTGCTGCTGCTGACACATCTTGATTGCGAGACAGAGGTTGCGTAGGAGGAGGAGGGTGGTTTAGTGGAGGAAGCATACACCGCCGCAGATACCACCACCGAGCTGGGGCCCGCAATTCTGTGGGTGGGTAGGACGTGAGCGGTCCCAGGCTCTGACTCTGTCCCAGCCTCCACTAAATTCACCCAATGTGCCGTCAGGGAGATATAGTGGCCCTGCCTGCCTGTGCTTGTCCACGTGTCCGTTGTTAAGTGGACCTTGGCAGTAACCGCGTTGGTGAGGGCGCGTACAATGTTGCGGGAGACGTGGTCGTGCGGCTGGGACGGCACATCGGGAAAAGTAGTGGCGACTGGGAACTGAGTACCCCGGGGCCGCCGCCACCATCATACCTTTGAAAGCCTCCGTTTCCACAACCCTATACGGCAGCATCTCCAGGCTGATAAATTTGGCTATGTGCACGTTTAACGCTTGAGCGTGCGGGTGCGTGGCGGCGTACTTGCACTTGCGCTCCAACACTTGCGCTAGCGACGGCTGGACGGTGCGCTGAGAGACATTGGTGGATGGGGCCGAGCACAGCGGAGGTGAGGGTGTGGGTGCAGGCCAGGAGACGGTAGTGCCTGTGTCCTGAGAGCGGGGTTGGATCTCAGTGGCAGGTTGGGGCACAGGGGGAGAGGCAGTGGTGCAAACCAGAGGCGGTGAACGGCCTTCGTCCCACCTTGTGGGGTGCTTGGCCATCATATGTCTGCGCATGCTGGTGGTGGTGAGGCTGGTGGTGGTGGCTCCCCGGCTGATCTTGGCGCGACAAAAGTTGCACACCACTGTTCGTCGGTCGTCTGCACTCTCAGTGAAAAACTGCCAGACCTTTGAGCACCTCGGCCTCTGCAGGGTGGCATGGCACGAGGGGGCGCTTTGGGAAACAGTTGGTGGATTATTCGGTCTGGCCCTGCCTCTACCCCTGGCCACTGCACTGCCTCTTCCAACCTGCCCTGCTGCTGCACTTGCCTCCCCCTCTGAAGACCTGTCCTCAGTAGGCATAGCAAACCAGGTGGGGTCAGTCACCTCATCGTCCTGCTGCTCTTCCTCCGAATCCTCTGTGCGCTCCTCCCTCGGACTTACTCCAATTACTACTACCTGAGTGATAGACAACTGTGTCTCATCGTCATCGTCCTCCTCACCCACTGAAAGCTCTTGAGACAGTTGCCGGAAGTCCCCATCCTCATCCCCCGGACCCCGGGAACTTTCCAAAGGTTGGGCATCGGTCACGACAAACTCCACCAATGGGAGAGGAACCATTGCTGGCCATTCTGGGCAGGGGCCCGGGAACAGTTCCTGGGAGTCTGCCTGCTCCTCAGAATGTGTCATTGTAATGGAGTGAGGAGGCTGGGAGGAAGGAGGAGCAGCAGCCAGAGGATTCTGAGTTGCAGCAGTGGACGGCGCAGAACTCTGGGTGGTCGATAGATTGCTGAATGCACTTTCTGCCATCCACGACAGGACCTGCTCACACTGCTCATTTTCTAATAAAGGTCTACCGCGTGGACCCATTAATTGTGAGATGAATGTGGGGACGCCAGAAACGTGCCTCTCTCCTAATCCAGTCGGCTGCGATACACCTGGATCAGGAGCTCGGCCTGTGCCCACACCCTGACTTGGGCCTCCGCGTCCTCGGCCACGTCCACGTCCTTTAGGCCTACCCCTACCCCTCAGCATGGTGTATTACCAGTAGTGCAGAAACAGAACGCTGTAATTAAATGTGCCACTTATTGGCCTGTGGTTGGAGGCTGACTTCGCTTATGGAACGCACAGCAGAGGCAGGAAAGAATTTTGCGCAAGCCTGCTGTAACACTTAGCTGGCTGCGTATGAATTAGGACAACTACCCCCAGCAGAGACCCAGTACACTTGTGGACAGGAATACAGCGGTGATGTAAGAGGCAACACAGAGGCAGGAAAGAGTTTTGCACAAGCCTGCTGTAACACTTAGCTGGCTGCGCATGAATTAGGACAACTACCCCCAGCAGAGACCCAGTACACTTGTGGACAGGAATACAGCGGTGATGTAAGAGGCAACACAGAGGCAGGAAAGAATTTTGCACAAGCCTGCTGTAACACTTAGCTGGCTGCGTTTGAATTAGGACAACTACCCCCAGCAGAGACCCAGTACACTTGTGGACAGGAATACAGCGGTGATGTAAGAGGCAACACAGAGGCAGGAAAGAATTTTGCGCAAGCCTGCTGTAACACTTAGCTGGCAGCGTATGAATTAGGACAACTACCCCCAGCAGAGACTCAGTACACTTGTGGACAGGAATACAGCGGTGATGTAAGAGGCAACACAGAAGCAGGAAAGAATTTTGCGCAAGCCTGCTGTAACACTTAGCTGGCTGCGTATGAATTAGGACAACTACCCCCAGCAGAGACCCAGTACACTGAGGACGGTCACAGGCAGCCCAAATAGATTTTTTTTCCCAAATGTTTTGGGAAAGGCCCACTGCCTATATACACTAAATATGCCTTCTGTCCCTGCCTCACCACTACTGGCCCTGGACAATGTAAAATTGCTGCAGGACGCAATGCTCTGCACGGCCGATATACAAAAAAAAAAAATGTGCAACACTGCAAAAAGCAGCCTCCACACTACTGCACACGGTTAGATGTGGCCCTAAGAAGGACTGTTGGGGTTCTTGAAGCCTAAAATAACTCCTAACGCTCTCCCTATAGCAGCTCCGGCACCAGTAGCACTGTCCCTGAACTATGTCAGAATGCATCTGTGGCGAGCCGCGGGAGGGGCCGATTTATATACTCGGGTGACACCTGATCTCACCAGCCACTCACTGCAGGGGGGTGGTATAGGGCTTGAACGTCGCAGGGGGAAGTTGTAATGCCTTCCCTGTCTTTCTATTGGCCAGAAAAGCGCGCTAACGTCTCAGAGATGAAAGTGAAAGTAACTCGAACATTGCGTGGTACTCGTCTCGAGTAACGAGCATCTCGAACACGCTAATACTCGAACGAGTATCAAGCTCGGACGAGTGCGTTCGCTCATCTCTAGTTACAATGTTACTCCCAGTAAAGAGAATACGAGATCTATGTCCTAATAGGGTCCTTTGATTATCACTGGGTATTGTACTTTAGGGGTTTTGTCTACTTAAAAAAAATGACACATAAAAAATTAGGGAAATGTTGTGTTAAGACAGGGGTATCCCCAGTTTAGCCAAAGTAGAGAGTGGCTACAAAGAGTGTCTCCTACTCTGGAGGACTTGTTTTGTCAGTGTGTTTCATCAATAGCCAATTATTGTCAATAGAAACTCTGTAATGCTCTATTTCCCCTGTGGTGGCGCTACAGGGAAATGTAACTTTATATAAGGTCTCAGTGGACATCCCCTTAAGGAAAACATTAGCATTCTGCATATTATTATTAACCACAGTCCTTACAGGTTTAACAACTAATTCAATTAACCCTTTCCAATCCACTGTCTGACGTATAAAGACATTATGATTTAAAGCTGTACAGCTCTGATGTTGGAAGACGTCCATCGGGGTTCTCTTACTGTGTATTGCCAGCCTCTCTGCTGTCGGAGCCTATCCAACGTGTCACCTCATGCAGTACTGGC
This sequence comes from Eleutherodactylus coqui, assembly GCF_035609145.1. Classification (NCBI taxonomy): domain Eukaryota; kingdom Metazoa; phylum Chordata; class Amphibia; order Anura; family Eleutherodactylidae; genus Eleutherodactylus; species Eleutherodactylus coqui. Next base: position 465,498,007 of record NC_089837.1, on the reverse strand, counting down.
TTTAGCCAGCATATAGCGCTGTTGTATAACGGCAGAAAAGAGTAAGCCCCCTAGGAAAACCAGGATACAAATTGGATTGGAAAGGGTTAATAATGTGTTTTTAGGGTGCTGGGATACTGCATCACTTCTCATTTATGTAAGACACAGACAGCACCTGGATTCATCATATTTGGGCCTATCTACACTGTTATATGCTCTTCCGTGAAATGCACACATTTTTACTCTAAGAAACGGAAGCAAACGTAGCGTTTAACAGACCCACGGGCTATAATGAGTTAAGCCTAGTAAAACAGTGCATGTTTAGCAAGGCATACATTTACGTGCATTCTTTTTTGTGAGATTGCAAAATATAGCCTGCTACTGTCCCATACTCTTAATGAATACGTTTTTTTGTTAACAAATGCCTTAAAGGCAAAAAAAGGTGTAACATTTTTTAAGAAGAGAGAGTTTACATATCAAAAAACGGATCAAAATGCATACGATTTCAAAACATTATTTTTCATGTATGCTCCTCGCATACATGACACGGATGTGAAGGTGCCCGTGTGGTTGAAATGATGAATCCAGTGCTGGCTGCAGTTGGCATTTCCCCACCGGTGTTTCGCAGCAGAAAAGCGCTATGTGTAGTAGTAGCAGCTAACTACCTGTTCTTAGTACTGTGTAACACCTATACTAATAGAATAATTAGTCATTAGCTCACTGCTTGCTTTGGAATACACAGCTGGAAAGTATCAGGGCAAGGTGGTGACATAAAAGAGAATCCCTCCTCCACCCTCTGCTGCTCTACAGTCATGCAGCCGTTACAGAACCTGCTAAAACATTGAGGTGGGTAATTTATAAGAACTTTAATGTGGTATTTCTCGGAAACCATAAGAAACTGGTAAACCTGCTAAGATCGTAAATCCTGTACTTGTAAGTAACAAACTGACAGGTGGCCTAATATTTCTAGTCCCAGGCCTACTATCAAAAAGCTAACCCTTCTGTCTTCCAAATGATCATGGAAGTTCCCCTATGTCTCCTAGGTCTCTGTAGTATGCTCCTCAGAGGCGTAACTAGAAGCTCTTGGGCCCCAATGCAAAATCTGTAACAGAGCCCCTACCTACCATGTACTGTTATAATACTAGTGTCTTCTTATGTGATGGAGTGGCCTTTGGGCCTGTTAAGGCTCCAGGGCCCGGTAGAGACTGAGACCCCTGCACCCCCTATAGCTATGCCCCTGATAAGTGTAACCGAGCTGCCTTTTTAATGAAATATTTTAGGCAGTCTCGCTTTAAAAGGTATAGCAGCTAATAAACATGATATATTATTAATTACTTGAAATAAACACAGGATGTATTTGTGGTTGCCTGCCTGCTGCTTGGAGACCCTGATACATATGTAGAGGGGTGGCTTGACGTAAGGCATCCTATGTCAAAGTATACTGTTTATTTATGTGATGGCTTCACATGGATGTATGCGCAACTGTGCATGCTTTAGTGCAACGTATTTGCGATATGAACGAGTTAGATTTGCCTGCATATCAGCGCACTTTACTGTATTTTTGCACATGCAGGGTATGGGTATTTTGCGCATTGGACACTACCATGCCTATATTTAAAAGGCTATTTAGGCCAATGAGGTCCAGATGTTTTCTTTTTTACGGAATCGCAAAGTGTATTGCGTAACTATAGGGGGTTCACAGGCTGCTACCCAGCCCTGGAGCCTAATTGGGCCCAAAGGCGCTTCTATCACATAAGAATACCCCAGTATTATAAATGTGATTGTTCCCAGTAAGAGAAACCAAGTAATCTTGTAGACATGATACCTTTTAATGGCTAACAAAAATACATGATGTTATAGCGAGCTTTCGAACCTCTCAAGGTTCTTCCTCAGGCATAGTGAAATAAATCTGAAGAGGCATGAATATATACAGTATACACACATACTTATGACAAGGATGTGATTTATTTGCACTTAACAGAATACCATAACAGGACGAGTAGAGAAATAAATAAATACTTAAATAGTCCACTGATAAAGATGTGAAGGTTTTTTGGTCCCTGAATTAGTGTTAGGGGGTCACCAGGCCAGAGTGTTATCTGTGCTATAGATGTCTCATACTTCCCAGTCACGCATGAATCCTCTTGAAGAATTTAGCCCTCTATTGAAAGTGTCCAAGGTTGTTATAAACTTGTACTCCCAAATTCTTCTGTGGCTTTGTGACTTGAAACCACTTTCATATGTTCTATGTTGTGTCTGTGACTAGAAAAGTGTTCGGCCACAGGGAATTCTGTCTTTCTCTCTTTAATTGTGTGGTGGTGAGACCTCGTTATATAATTATCAATGGCACACGGTAGGTAGAAGACTCGGTTACAGATTTTGCATTGGGGCCTAAGAGCTTCTAGTTAGACCTCTGATCATGGAGGTAAAGTCACACATGAGGTATAGTTAGAGATCACTGTAAATAATGCAGGTTGACAAAGAAAGACAATGTGCAAACATTAATGTAAATGACTCGATGACCAATGGAGATGGAGGAAAAGATCGGTTGGAGCCAAAATAATCATTAGCGTTTCTAGTTATGAACTCATTTCCTGCTGAGGGTGATTATGATGGAGCTACATTCCAAATTTTGCTATGGGACTCCATGGATCCACCCTTGATATATGTATATGAAAATATGATCTAACCACATCCATGCAAACATTTATGGCAATGTTAATATTATAACCTTGAAAGTTTCTACTTTGCACTGTTCTCATGTATTCCATGCTTTTACATGCCTGCTGGAAGGACATCACAGCGGTGGGGAAGTTTCTATGGTTATGCTGTGTGTTTCCAGTGGCTCTCCTCAAACCTCTAATTGTGTCAGTGTGTACTAGGTCTGGGAATTTTCACTGTAATTCCCGTTGTATTATACAACTCAAAATGTCAACTATCTTCATGTACTTTGCCGTATGGTCATAGCGTTGCTTCTTGTCCTAGGGAACGTGCTTGGTATTTTGAAACAGCTGTCCTCCGAATACTTAGCGCAATGCGGATTAGTCACACAAGTTCTTACATGTGTTTAGCTAGGCAGTCCTTCTGTAAGCATTATTAATTACATGTTTTCTTATTAACACATGTTGAGTATTTTAATTCATCCAGGAACAATCCATTTCTTCCTTAATTTCTCATTCATAGCTACTAATATGATATCCTTGTAATCAATGGAATCTGTGAAGGAGGTCTTTCGACAGTGGAATAATAGCTCAGGGCTTTTGCTGCACTGCTATCAGAAGATGATATCCAATTGACTCGTATCTGCAAAATCACAATCTGGTTAAATCAAACACCCTCCCTCTGAAAATTTACTTTTTAGTAATTATAAGGGTGTTTACAAAAGTTGCTGATTTTCCCCATACTTCTCATTTAGTCTTTTCATCTCGTATATTACAGAAAGACAAGGTTTATTGCAAGGGTAGACACAGCTAATTGCATTTTGGGATCCACAGTAATGGATAGCTACCATACTAGAGACTTAGTCACAAAGTATGGAAGATGTTCCACGGGGAAGTTTACAAATGTATGGCCCCCCATAATTCACCCCACTTTTTAGACTATTCGCCACTGCAGTGCCAATGAAGATGTAGACTATATAATAGTTCTAGAACAGTAATAACTGTACAATAGATCTTCCACAACATAGCAATATCAGTAAGAGCAGTTATCACTATAACAGTGCCTATACAAATGTGACCCTATAGCACAATTATATACTTAGCTCCTCTTAGGTCCAGTACTGCTCTCTTTTCTCTAAAAGGTACTTACATGCAGTCAGCCATTCACAACTCATATGAATAAAGCTTTTTTATTCTTTCCCTTCCAGAGTAGAAAGCAACAAATATTTGCCTCATTCTTGGACAGGACCACGAATTTTAGCGCTAAAGACATGTCTCTTTAGGAAAAAAGCCTCCAAATAATTGGGGAAGCAGGATACCTGGCTATATGCTCTTTTTGAAACACCTAGGACAGATGGGTGAATGGATTGCATGACAAACGTGAAGGCAGGCACTGCTCCGTCAATGCACATGCAACAAAAAGCAAAGTCAGCACTTCTATCAAATAAATGTGATGGTGCTTGTAAGGCATGGCTGCGACAAATACAGTAACACAGACACGTGTCAGCACTCATACACATTTAATATCTGAATAAAACTGTTTATGCTACCCCATAAAAATACAAGGTTCTTACCACACATTTTGATCAAGACATGTGGACCTATCTGCCACATTGAACCTTACTGAAAAAGTTCCTAGCTCTTAAAACAACTTTCTTTGAGTAAAAAGCCTTCAAATGAATTGGAAAGCTGGATACCTGATTATATGCCTTCATCATCTCTCTTAGGTGCCTCAGTTTGAGCAGTGTTTCCCAAACTCTGCTCCTCATGACCCCTCCACGGGTCATCTTATCAGGATATCCTATAGTAAGAACACCTGTGGCAATGTTTGAGGCACCGACAATAATTACATCACCTGTGCAATAGATAGATAGATAGATATGAGATAGATAGATAGATAGAGAGATAGAGAGATAGATGTGAGATAGATAGATAGGATATAGATAGATAGATAGATAAATAAATAAATAGATAGATAGATAGATAGATAGATATGAGATAGATAGATAAATATGAGATAGGAGGTATGATAGATAAATAGACATGATATAGATAGATGTGAGATAGATAGATAGATATGAGATAGATAGATAGTGAGATAGATAGATAGATATGAGATAGATAGTGAGATAGATAGATAGACAGATGTAAGATAGATAGATAGATGTGAGATATATAGACGGATAGATATGAGATAGATCATAGATATGAGATAGATAGATAGATACATAGATATGAGATAGATATATATATAGATATGAGATAGATAGATAGATTAATAGATAGTAGATAGATAGATAGATACATAGATATGAGATAGATAGATAGATTGTGAGATAGATAGATATGAGATAGATGTAAGATAGATAGATGGATAGATGTGAGATATATAGATGGATAGATATGAGATAGATAGATAGATATGAGATAGATAGATAGATAGATAGATATTAGATAGATAGATACATAGATATGAGATAGACGGATAGATAGATAGATAGATAGATAGATATGAGATAGATAGATATACGATAGAGAGATAGATAGATAGATAGGAGATAGATAAATAGATAGATAGGTATGTAATAGATAGATATGACATAGATAGATAGATATTAGATAGATAGATAGATAGATAGATAGATAGATGAGACAGTCAGATACACACACACATACACATATATACACTTACCCCGGGGCCTGGACGACTTCTCCATTTCACAGCAGCAGGTGAGCCAGACACTGCAGCTCCACGTTCAGCAGGAAGGAGGGGGGCAGCACATGATCACAGTGCCCTGCGGGCCCATGTGACTTCCTCCCTCCTCCTCCTCTCCCCTTCTCTGCCAGGCTCTCACTCAGGCTAGCCATTCTGCATGCAGCCTGATTGGAATCATGCTGCACACAGAACGGCCAGCCATTAATGCACTGAATGTGCAGATGGGTATGGCGGACGGCGGCCTCGGGGCCCCCTGAGTGCAGGGGCCTGGTCACGACGGTGACCCCAGCAACCCCTGACGCTACGCCTGTGGACTAGACAATACTTTTCCAGTCGTTCAGTTTTAAGCATGCCTAAAATTCTGAACGACGATCATTCGGTGTAAACAGCAGCTGTTCAGTACTGAATGGTCGCTGCTTACAGCGAATGGAGAGGGGCAGGGGAGAGAACTCTTCGCCAGCCACCCCACCTCTGTGCTGTCAGCGATCCAGCAATATTCGCTTCTGTGTAACAGCACAGGAGCCAGGATACACGCGGATGAGTTTTGGGTATCGTTTGTCCGATACTCGTCCCGTGTAAAAGGACCTTTAGAGTATATAGCCAGATCTGCAATTCTGAACCAGTTATGGAATTTTATTCAGGTATTAAATATGTATGAGTGCTGAAGCTTGTGTTTCTGTTACAGTATATGTCACAGATATGGCTTACGTGCAACTTCACTTTTAATTTATTTGGTGGAAATGCTGACTTTTTTTTTGCATGTGCATTGGTGAAGCGATGGCTGTCTTTTGTTGGGCACTCCATTCTCCCATCTGGCCTAGGTGCTTCAGTGCGAGTATACAGTATAGCCAGGTATCCAGGTTTCCCATTCATTTGGATACTTGTTTGCAAAAAAAGTGTATTTATGGATATTAACACATCCAATAAGGTTGCATTTTTATATGGTTAGCATAAACAATAGAGATGAGCGAGCACGCTCGTTTAAGGTTGATGCTCGATCGAGTATCGGTCTTGTCGAGTAACTGATTATTCGACCGAGCACCATTTGGGTGAGCGGCGGGGGGAGAGTGAAAGAGTTCTCCCCCCGCTCCCCCCCCCCCCCCCGCGCTGCACCTCACTGCCCCCCGTATGGTGCTCGGTCTAGTAATCAGTTACTCGACAAGACCGATGCTCGATCGAGCATCAGCCTTAAAAGAGCGTGCTCGCTCATCTCTAATAAACAAGAGTTGTGAAATTTCATTCAGATTTTATATGTGTGGGAGTGCTGAAGCGTGTGTTTCTTTTACAATTAGGGCTCAGTCAGACATGCAAATTTTTCACGCATTCTAGGTGTGGGAAAAAAAATCGCACATCGCGTGTAGATAAAAATCGCGTGACCGGGTACTTTAGAACTCACATGTCCTTTCTTTCGCAGGTGTGAATTTTATTCCCATGTTAAAAGCGCACATGTGACCGCTCTTTCATTGGAAAGCATTGGTTCTTATAGATGCGAATCGCAAACGTGCCTAACATGCACGCACAAAAACACTCGTCTGACTGAGCCCTAACCTAGAATATATCACTATTTTATTGCATACTGAATACTTGTTCAGCATTGGGCTGGAAAGCCAAAATCAGCCACATATGATTCCCAAGCCACATCATGGTCACAGTGAGTTTATTAGGACATATGATTGACACTCAACAGGAAATATCAGTAGAGTGTTTCTCGACAGTTCTCTACAACGTCATGGGCAACTTTACAGTCATGGGGCATATTCACTTGTGGCAGGTTTGTTGCAGAAATGCGTGCCACTAAAAATCAGTGCCATTCATTCACGTGGACTTCTGCCACCTCACTGAGGTGAATGGGACTGTCACAGAGATTTCTGCAACAAATCTGCCACTTGTGAATATAATCTAAGAGTTGAATAACCTGAACAATTGTGTGTATATGGGCAGGGGCGTAACTATAGAGGGTGCAGGGGATGCGGTTGCACACGGGCCCAGGAGCCTTAGGGGGCCCATAAGGCCTCTCTTCTCCATATAGGGAGCCCAGTACTATGAGTAAAGCATTATAGTTGGGGGCCCCGTTACAGGTTTTGTATTGGTGCCCAGAAGCTTCAAGTTATGTCTCTGTGCAGCATGGTTTAGGTTTGGGTACGGGTACAGATACAGATAGAGGGGGGCCCCAGCTCACGTTTTGCATCAGGGCCCCTGAGCCTTTAGTTACGCCCCTGTATATGGGTGACATTAGATTTACACGAATTTGAAAGACATACTGAAATGTCATCTAGCCTGAATGAAACGTCTTGTAAACTGTGATAGCCAAATTATACCAATAGTGCCAATGATGGAAAACACAAGGGTCCTGATAGACAAGTAACTGCATAAAAGCAGAATAAGAGCAATTTAACAACAGAGTATAAAAACAATTGGTTAGAGGGCAGCACAAGATAGTCAGTAGGGTTAACATGGAAGACCTTTATTCAATGGGCTTTTTCTAATTGTTCCTTTCCCCCAATGAGGCACAGTGCAGAGCCTCAGGCGTTTCCAAAAAAATAGACCCGGAAATATTTTCTTATTTTGGAGCAGATTGGTATGAGCTGGGTACAAAGGTTAAGAACTGAGGGCACAAAACAAGCTCCAAAATTATATCCAAAAACCAAACAGAAAGACGTTGTGCCCAGTGAGAAACTGAGAAAGAGACAAAGAAGGATTGCTTTAACCCTACGACTACCAAGCTTTACCCTCAAGCAGAAGATTGAAAACAAGAGCCGCTTCTCTGGAGTTGCACACAATAGGCCTTTTCATTCTGCTCTCTTGTCAACATATGTTGGATTTGGATATCTAAAAATATAATCTCTTTTCTCATACAAGTCATACAAATAGATGGCAAATCATATTCAGGGCAACATTGGTGAACTGTTATATGGCGCATATTTATCAGTCAAGATAAGATGTTCCAAGAGGAAAAAAACATTTGTTTTCTTACTAGACCGCAATTCAATATCTGAACTTGGCGTACTTACAATCTTGTGGAGAAAGTTCTATTGGGACATCACCATTGTGGAGAGAAGGCAGCCGTGCACCGAAGATAGCTATGAGCCAAGAGCTTGCTCAGTCAACAGCTAGTCATCCTGACCCCCCATAGACATGTACACTTATAGATGTGTTCTCCATTGGGAGAGGGGTATAAGCCGTTGCCAGACTCCTCTGGCAGTGGCCTAATTGCCTTGAGAAGAAAAGAATCGGGCATGTTGAAATTCAGTACATCCGACCCATTATTCTCTCAGTATCTGCATTAGGGCTCTGTCCCATGAGCACATATCGGCCGTCCGTTTTCACAGCCGACCGATATACACTGTGATTTGATGCATTGGATTCCAATGCATCAGATCACATGGCTGTATTCCTGAGACATAAAAGCGCCTGGCCAAGCCAACATAGCATCGGGCATTTTTACGTCGGGCCCGAAAGATAGTCCTGGAACTGTCTTTTGGGCTGGAATACATCGGCCGATGCATGGGCTCCTATGCGCCGTCCTGTCCCTCCTCCCATTGATTGCTATAGACAAGGGGCGGGACGTGGGTGGAGCTAAGCTCCCACGCTCTCCCCACCCCTTGTCCATTGCCATCAATGGGAGGAGGCGGGGCGGACCTGCGCTTAGCTTCGTCCCTGTCTCGTTCCCTCTCATTACAAAAAACAAGCGTGAAGGAGACAAGAGGTGAGACTGCGATGGGGAGGGAGAGGAAATGGGCAACAGCCTGGTGAGCTTGGCGCATATGCACCGGACCTGAGGCCGTCTGAACAGGCGCACAAATGTTTGATTTGTGCGCCCGTTTACCAGATTTTTCTCTCCCAACGTAGCGTATATCGGCCGGCTGTGAAAACAGCAGCCAATATGCACTCGTGGGAATAAAGCCTTAGAGGGAGAGTTGGCTGGTGGCACCAAAAATCGGAAGTTTCAGCTAACGTTTGTCTAATGTCTATGGCTAACTTAACATTCCATACACGCGCAGATGTAACAAAGTTTAGCTTGACTGTGATGCAGTTCTGTGACAAGTTTTGTTATCTTAAGCCATTAAAAAGCTATTATTATCGCAAGACAATAAACCATTGTAAAGCTATTGCAATGGCAAAAAAACTGTGGCACAGAAAGTTATCTTAATGTGGTAAGAATCGAGATGAGCGTTGTTACATCCGTACCAAATCTACGTTGTGTATATTCATATCCTCTAATTGTTAAGAAAGCAAATATTTCTTATGGTGGAAAGGACTGTATAAAATGATAAATGGGTCAATACAAAGTGAGTTAGTCACAATTATAGTAACTTGAATAACGGTGGAGGAAATCAGAAATTCTAGAATTTTTTGAATTTTTGAAATCTAGAACGCAATAAGATGTTTAAACAACTGAGGAAGATCAGAGAAAACATCAGCAGGTATCATCAATCATTTTCAGCTAAGATAGTTACTTTGTTGCTTGGATATCTATAGATTTAGGCCTTTGCTGTAGCTGCTTTACTATCATTTACATTAACCTCTTATGGTATGTTGCATATGACAGACTGGTTGCAGAAATGTATGCACTTACTGTAAAAATAACTCCACTCAGATATGCAAAACATATTTTGAGATGCAAATCTGCCATTTGTTAATGTACCCTTACATGGCCATTCTGGCGAAAACACATTTTTTAATCCCTACACCCTCACCTGATTGCCTGTCAAACTCTGGATATCTTCTATCTATATTGCTGTCACTTATATGCAGTGCAGCCTCCTGTCTGATACTTATCAGGCATCATCTGGATGCTGAGATTTCTTCCTGCTTTCTCTTTCACTATTCTATGCTATTAATCCTATGATGCATTAGCACAACATCACATGAGCTAAAGCCTGTTCTATCTCTTCCTGCAGGGAGAACACTGCCATTACCATTTGTATTCTATGCTCATCTAAAAAAGCCATAGGCCATTAGTATACAGTCAGGAGGCTGAGCTGTGATTTCCTCTATTATAACTGTGTGACAGAAGCAATGTGATCATAGTCAGTAACTGTTATTGGAGTGTACTTGTACCCCAGGAGTTATGCTGTCTGCAAAACTGACTAATTTGACAATACATAAACCCAAGTATATCTCGGCCAGCCAGAATGGCGCATAAATGAGGAAGGATGAGGTACATTTGAGCACGTGTCCGTGCATAATACTGTAATTTCTATGCATGCAGGGGCAGTTCACACTTTCCATGGATTGAAAGGCTGATTAGCCTAATGAGGTCCAGATGTGTTCTTTTCCTTGCGTTTTTCACAGTGTTTCATGCTTCTTCTTCCTCCGTATTTGCTCACCTCTCATAGACTGCGTAAAACGTAAGAAATTAGAACAGATCCTCTTTTTTGCCGTTTGTGTGAAATTGCAAAACGCGCTCATGAGAAGGAACCAATAAAATCAATGGTTTCTATTCTCTGTGTTCTGTGCACAAATACAAAATGATAGGAGAAGATTGCAAAGTAGGCTAGGAATCCCCCATAGAGAGGGGAGAGAGGGGGCAGAGCTACAAGGGATCTCTGACATATCTCTCCATATTTGGAGAGATAGGGGGCAAGGCAAGGGATTTTCCTGAGAGCGGAGGGGGGGGGGGGGGGCTGGAGGGGTTATCAGAGTGATCCATCTCTAGCAAAAAATCCTGTAGCTCCGCCCCTCTCTCTCCTCTCTATGGGGGATTCCTAGCCTACTTTGCAATCTTCTCCTATTGATTTCAATGGGGCAGCGCTGCTGCTGGCCCCATTGAAAGCAATGGGCGATATCGCACATTTTTCCTTGCACTGTGAGGCTATATTGAAAACATCGTTAATGAGAATGAAACCATTGAAAATCATTGGTTTCATTATCATGCGCTTTCACTCACTCTCACATCGCAGGGAAGTCGGATCGCCAGTGGGTGTGAGCCCTAACTCTTTAAACTTAAAACTGGAGGTGAAAAGTAGAAATGGTCCCCAGTTGCTTGTGTTAAGGTAAAACTCCTGCATGTATGATTGTCTACAGAGGCGTAACTGAAAGCTCCCGGGCCCCAATGCAAAACCTGTAACGGGGCCCCCAACTATAATGCTTTACTCATAGTACTGGGCTCCCTATATGGAGAAGAGAGGCCTTATGGGCCCCCTAAGGCTCCTGGACCCGGGTGCAACCGCATCCTCTGCATCCTCTATAGTTACGCCCCTGATTGTCTATATATGATTGTCTCACCGGTCTTGCTGAAGCTGTGTGTTGTGCCTTACTAGTGACATGAGGCTACGAAGGCAATTTAATAGAAGTGATGAAATGCTGAGCTCCCCTGCTGTATAGTTCTTTCTCTGGCTGCAGCAATATCTGATTTAGCAACAATTGAGTTATTTTGTGCCAACGTTACTGTTACTCTGGGTTCAGTAAGGAAGAATGAAAAAATAAATTGAGCAATACTTTTATTTTTGGCATGAACCTTAATCCCTAGTGAGGCCCAGGCACCCCCAGGTTCTCGTTGGTGAGGCCCAGTAGAAAAAGTTTGAGTAGCCCTTGTCTACATGCAGCAGATTACTTTGCAAAACTTTTTTGACTATCCCATACATATGAATAGGGTTTGTAGAAATCTATGGGCTTGACGTGGTAACAACCCAAACTGATCTTCAGCTGAGAAATTCTGCAACTAATTTGCAGTGTATAAATGCACCGTTACACTCCACATTTTTTAGGTTGAACATTGTAGGGTGCTTCTACACTGGATGACCTGTTGGGCACAGATGCCCAACAGTCATCCCAGCAATAAACATTCCTGTGGTTTTACACAGGACCAATCATTGCTTAGTGAATGTAGGTGGAGCGGGCCGGAGATCATTTTGACCGCCTGCCTCCATTCACAGTAAACAGGCAGTCGTTCATAAGTGAACAGCTGCCTGTTCACAATGGGCCGATCCGACATTCAGTTTTCTGTATGCAGAAACTGAACGGTGAACAGGAAGCAAGCAAATTCTCATTCGTTGTTCAGTCGGGGCATGCATTTACACTAAATGATAATCACTCAGATTCTTGCTGGATCATGGGAATCCGAGCGATTATCGGCTTGTGTAAAAGGGCTCTTATTCCCATTGGACACAACATAATAAATACAGTAATTGGAACACCCTAGTGAAATGAAAGCTAACTGGTAGGTCATGAAGTAACATAGGTACAACTCCAATTTCATTCATGCCTAACTTACTGAGCAACTAACATTTGCTGTAACTTTGCAAACTGTCCTGCCAAATTATTTCCCTTACGTATGTATAAACTGACTCGCTGATTTCAATAAACTAAATATGTTAATACGACAAATATTCACTTGTTATTACACGTTCATAGGTAGCCGCATGTACAGGATAGATTCAGACTGTTATTTCTGTTATTTGCTTAGGCTGTACAAACTGTGAGCACGTCTAGATGTCTGCAATGGTCTCACCCACAATACAACTGTTTATGATTATCATTATATTACAAGAGGCAGTGGTTGCTAAAATTTGACATACAATAATGTGTAAAAGTTTTAGGCAGGTGTGGAAAAAATGCTGCAAAGTAAGAATGCTTTCAAAAATAGACGTGTTGGTAGTTTATTTTTGTCAATTAACAAAAATGCAAAATGAATGAACAAAAAGAAAAATCTACACTCATTCTCAAAAAAATAAATCAAGCCCCTTTGAAGGAGTTGTCAGTTTGCTGCAAAACTTGGCATGCAGTTACATCTCAAATAATAAGAGTTACGTGATAGGATGGGCGGTCTTGCCACAGCCTTGCCATCTGAAGCCCTAAAAGTGGTCTCCTCTCAGAGGCCAAAGAGGGGACCACTTGTGTAGAGCTTGTTGAACACCAGAACAGAGTTTGAGAATGGTTGTGAGTGGAACCGAATTATCTTCAGCGATAAATGCAGGTTTATTTTGGCCATTGATGACAGCCGTGTTCGTGACTGGAGACCTTGGGGTGAGAGCATCAATCCTGCCTTTGCTGTGGAGCAGCACACTGTCCCCACTGCTGGTGTGATGGTTTGAGGGGCTCTCACATACCATAGTTAGAGAAGGGACTTGTTATTTGTATAGTGCCAACTTATTCCGCAGCACCTTCAGGTAATTTATTTTACCGACCTCGGAAGGATGGAAGGCTGAATCAACCTTGAGCCGGCTACCTGAACCAAGCAGAAATGAAGCAAACACTAGGACTGCATTTTGCTGCCTTAACACAAGGCCCCTAGTAGTCCGCCTTAGTAGTGGTACGAGGGACAATGTCAGCTCAGCTCACAGGAATGTACCCACAGCTTTGTCACACTTCTGTGGCCTGCCCCTTTGCCAGATTTGTCACCAAAAGAACATGGATGGGACAACTGGAATGTCAACTTCAACAGCCTACGAGTTTGCACGATCTAGAGGTTCTGTTACAGCAAATGTGCTTCAGGATACCATAGCTGTATGCCTCCATGCCCTCCCATATCACATCTTCCATCCAAGTTAGAGGTGGTACAACAGGGTACTAGAGCCTCCATGCCCACCAATATCACATCTTGTATCCAGGCTAGAAGCAGCCCAACAGGGTCCTAGATCCTCGCTTTAAGTGTTTAGCTTTTCGCAATGAACTATCCTTTTGCTCTGATATTGTAATTAGTAATGAGCGAGCATACTCGCTAAGGGCAATTGCTCGAGCGAGCATTGCCCTTAGCTAGTACCTGCCCGCTCGAGAGAAAAGGTTCGGCTGCCGGCGGAGGAGAGCAGGGAGGAACGGAGGGGAGATCTCGCTCTTCCTCTCTTCCCCCCGCTCCCCCCTGCTCAGTGCCACAACTCACCCTTCCCCCGCGCCGGAACCTGAACCTTCTTTGCCGAGCGGGAAGATACTCGCTAAGGACAATGCTCGATCGTCTCTAATTGTAATTATTTACTTATATCAATATTACAATCACACAGAGAATTCATTTGATTCCGACAACTTCTGCTAGGGCAGGGATTGTTTTTGACAAGCAAGTAGTGTAAATCAAATCAATATTTGGTATGACTACCCTTTGCCTTCAAGTGACGTGCTACATTAACCTGACAACTCTTCTTTTCATTTGTAAGAAGGAACATTAGTTACATTGCTATTAGAGATGAGCGAGCGTACTCGGTTCGGGTGTTTTTGAACTCGAGCACCGCTTTTTCCGAGTAACTCACTACTCGGACGAAAAGAATCGGGGGGGGCGCCGGGGGTGAGCGGGGGTTGCAGAGGGGAGTGGGGGGGGAGAGCTCCCCCCTGTTTCCCACTGCTACCCCCCGCTCCACCACGCCGCCCCCCCCCCCGACCCCAGCGCCCCCCCGAATCTTTTCGTCCGAGTAGTTAGTTACTCGGAAAAAGCGGCGCTCGAGTGCAAAAACACCCGAACCGAGTACGCTCGCTCATCTCTAATTGCTATTCAACAAGGCATTGCATGTTTACAGCAATTGTATTCTAACACAACAAATATGTCATCTTTCTGTTCTTTGTTTATTATAAAAATTATTGAAAGGAAAAACAGCAAAACAGCATCAAGTCTTCAAGGAACTTGACTGGGGGGTTGTCCCAAACATCTTGGAGAATTAACCACAGATCTTATGTGGATGTAGGCTTGCTCAAAAATGATTTAGATTTCCGTTTGTTGAGTCACTTTGCATTTTGTTAATTGACAAAAATAAACTATTAACACTTTTATTTTTTAAGACATTCTTACTTTGCAGCATTTTTTCCACACCTGTCTAAAACTTTGTCACAGTACTGTAGATCTGGTAGGCTAACCAAATTATTCAGTGTCATCCGAGAGGGTACACTTAAGGCCCATTTACACGCAACGATTATCACTCAAAATGCATTCAAACGATGGCATATGAATGATAGTCGTTGCATGTAAATGCTGCCATTGTTCACTCTACGGCTAAATGATAATTTTGAGGTGAGCATAAAATCCATCACTCAGCTGGATAGAGATAACTGGGACCGCACACTGTGTTATGCATGGGAGTCGGAGATTACATTGTATTCAGCCCATGCGAGAACAATGGAGCTGTGTGCAGAGCTCAGGCCACACAGTGGACTCTGCAAACAGCTCCCGGAGGCCCTTTTACATGCAAATGAAGCTGATAAAGTACTAATAGACATTAGGGTCCATTAACACGTGATGCAAAACGATCGCTAAAACTGTCAATCTTTCAATCGTTTGAACAATTGTCTTTGCGTGTAGATGGGCCTTAAGTATCTCGGCAGTGCTAGTTAGATTTTAACAATGTGCAAAATCTTGATTTTTTTGAGAAGTGGGGCCACTTAACTAGTGGTGGGATACACTAATGAATGTCATCTGGGAGAGAGGGGCTAGCACTTGATTGGTTGTTTGACCTTTTCCCACTTCATGTTGTGATAGAAAATAGAAATATGACAGTTTGGTTCCCACCACCCCACCTTACGAGGTGAGAAGAAGCCCCATGTAGATTCATAGTGCTCATCAGTAAGAGAAAATTGCCCATCCCAAAATGAACTTCCCTCTTCGTCCTCACCTATCTCCACAAGCACCCCACATAACATCTATGACATTGTTTCTTCTTGCATGCATATAGTTGATAGAAGTGAATGTATAGTTTTACACTTACTTCTACTTAGCAAACCATCTCCCCATGCCAGCAAATGTGTCACAATCTCATCCAGTCTTGATGAACTGGGAGCTTTACAGATGCCCCATGGGTTGAAACACCACTTCTGTGAATGATTTCATTTGCAGACCTGCATCATAAATGTCTTGCCATGAGGTGTGGTGTTAGATGAGGATTTCTCCAGGGATGGCATGTGAATGGCCCATGGAAGAAAAGCTTCCCACATTTTTAGAATGTGATTATATGGAAAAATAAGTCAGGTTTTTTACTATTTGTAAAGGTCTGAAGTCCGATCGTTCTAAAGGGCAGTCGCTGTATTTTGGGGAAATCTATGGTATTTTGGAAACTCAGCTTGCATTTACGTAAAGGAAAAAGCTAAGTAAAGTGGATGTACTCATTAAGTGTGGATGACTGTGACAAGTGGTTAAAGGGAACCTGTCATGTCCCCATAGCACCATAAACTAAGTTATGGCGCTGTTAGGAGAGGTGACAGGTGATGTATTTTTTATACTAACCCGTTCCCGTAACCCAAAAGTGTCCTCCATAGAAGCACCACATGAAGTCTGACTCTTTTCAGAGTCCCCTTGCCTGCACTCACCTATAGGAGAGCGCATGCATAGGGGCTCTGAAAAGAGTCAGATTTTCGTACCACGCAACGACTTCAGACGAAGACACCGCTGGATCGCGGGTGAGTATAAAAAATACCTCATCCGGCTCCCTGCCATGTCCTCCAACAACGCCATTACTTAGTTTATAGTGCTGTGGGGACATGATAGGCTCCCTTTTAAAAGGCTCCTATTACTAGAATATTGCACGAAGACCAATCCCCTTAGGTTAATTTATCAGAAATGTCATCTTTAGTAATATAGTGCAGCGTAGAGTTCTAATAACACAGAAGGGAAATGAAATTCCATTTCTCTGCAGTGTATGTGCCAGTTCATCAGCCTGTATTCCATCTCCCACATATTGTATTTGCCATGAATCTGATGGATTTATAGCAAAACAGCGGAAAATTTGAAAGGCGTTGTGCATGATTGAAAAAACATGACTGCTTTCTTCTGGAAACAGCCCCACACCAGTCCACAGGTTGTTAGTGGTACTACAACTGAGCTCCATTGAAGTGAGTAGGGCTGAGATGCAATTTTAGGGGGGGGAAAATTGGGCACATGCACTAATTTGCTCTCCGCCTCAGAGCGTATTAGTGCATGAACCAGGGTTTTATTTTTCTTTGGAGTATTCAAACTCAATGCTAGTGAGCGCAAGTTTGAAAAACAAAAGCGGAACGATGGGCCCTGCCCCTGTCTTTCCTGCATGTAGTAATAACATGCGAGAATCCTGATATCAATGGTTTTGTTTCCCATTATGCGTCCGTCATTTCCACGGCCCATAACGGGACAAAATCACACCCATCTGTTTATGCGCTTACACACAACTTGTGGGCAGTATGACTGTTTCCAAAAGAAAGCAACCACATTTTTATCATTATGGTCAACTCATTTAAAGGGGTTTTCCGATTGAAAATACTATTGATGACCTACCATCAGGATAGGTGATCAATAGTTGATCGGCCAGGGTCCGGTGCTCAGGACCTCGACCGATCAGCTGCGTGGGTGCATGCTGTCAGCACCACAATAGCAGAGGTGAGAGCGGCAGCCTTCATGCTAACCTGCGTGTAGTGGCCGGCACTGGTAACTGCAGGCAATGCTCTCATTGGGTTATATTCTCTGTATTTAGTGCATGCAGATCATGTTTGTGTAAATATCTGTGCAAACACGGTCATATGAAGATCTGAAGGCTCATTTACACGGAACGATCAGAATCGTCCAGATCCCTGCGGGAATTTGAGCGCTAATCTTACCATGTAAGCACATGCCACAATTGAACAAGAATAATATATAGCTGTTTATGTAAGAATTAAAGGTGTTGTCCCGCGCCGAAACGTTTTTTTTTTTTTCAACCCCCCCCCCCCCCCCCCCGTTCGGCGCGAGACAACCCCGATGCAGGGACCTAAAGAAAGCTTACCGGAGAGCTTACCTGAATCCCCGCGCTCCGGTGACTTCTATACTTACCGGTGAAGATGGCCGCCGGGATCCTCTTCCTCCGTGGACCGCAGCTCTTCTGTGCGGTCCATTGCAGATTCCAGCCTCCTGATTGGCTGGAATCCGCACATGACGGGGCGGAGCTACACGGAGTCGGCATTCTGCACGAGAGGCTCCATTGAAGAGAGCAGAAGACCCGGACTGCGCAAGCGCGGCTAATTTGGCCATCGGAGGGCGAAAATTAGTCGGCTCCATGGGAACGAGGACGCTAGCAACGGAGCAGGTAAGTAAAAAACTTTTGATAACTTCTGTATGGCTCATAATTAATGCACAATGTACATTACAAAGTGCATTAATATGGCCATACAGAAGTGTATAGACCCACTTGCTGCCGCGGGACAACCCCTTTAATGATCTACCAAGAGTTACCTTTTACCATAAATATAAGATTTGGTATTTTCTTGTACTATTTCTGATCACTTACTTTCATGTAGACTCTTAAATTCTCCTTCTCCTCCAGTGTTCCTGTCCTCTGAGGAATAATCATTATTCTAGCTGTCTTTGACACTGGTTTATTAGCTGAGAGTCTTAATACTAAGGACATTGTACAAGGCTTAACAACGGGATCGGGGAAACACCGGCGTATACAAATGCAGGCGCATGACTCATGGGTGTAGCATATGAGCACTTGGCAAAGAATAAAGAAGATTACTGCCCAGGTCTCTATAAATGGGTTAAATTGCTCCTTGCGAAGATGTCAAATCTATACAGACAAAAAGCCAGAACTGTGCAAAGTCAAAGTTTCTCAGCCAAGAATCACAAGTTTTACGAGTTAAACCTCCTCAGATGGTGCATACCAAATTGGTAACATTTTTGTAACACATTGCTAACTTTTGACTCATCACATCTTGAAAAGCTGCAGAGCCCAGTGTTGGGAATCTGTCTACTTTGTTCACACTTTAACCCATTAAATATTAAATGGAGGCATTATTTCACACTAGTAAAGCCTACCTGGATTTACTGAGCAGTGTGCATTGGTCTGTGCGTGATTACAGTACAAATTGGTCCTATTTTAATATGGAAATGTTACAGAAGGGGGATAACATGGAGGGCTGGTCTGAGGTTAGCACATCTTACCTTCATTTAAAGTAGTGATTAATGCAAAATCTCATTATAAAATATAGGCTATAATCCGAATTAACTGCAGTGATTCATAATGTGTAAAAACCATTCAACTACAGGCTTGTGGTTTTCTATGGTCTTAGACCTTCTGTGTGGCATCGAATAGTCATACATTTTATACTGTAGTGGAGGATTTAGAAGTCTACAATATACCAGAAATCCATCTGCTTTTTACACCATATGCAGGAGCAGAGGCGTAACTTGAAGCTCCCGGGCCCCGATGCAAAACTTGTAACAGGGCCCCCAACTATAATGCTTTACTTATAGTACTGGGTTCCCTATATGGAGAAGAGAGGCCTTATGGGCCCCCTAAGGCTCCTGGGCCCAGGTGCAACCGCATCCCCTGCATCCTCTATAGTTACGCCCCTATGCAGGGGTGTAACTATAGAGGGTGCAAGGGTGTAAGTAGAAAAGGCTGGGCCCCATAGCAAAATTTTGAATGCCCCCCCCCCCCCCCCCCCGAAAACAAAAGTTAGGCGACTTAGTGTTTCCTTACGCTTACAGGTTTATGAATAGTGTAACAATTGGCTAAGCACTGATATGTTTCAGGCTAGACCAGACCCCTAAATTATATTGCATACAGTACATACAAGGTGCAACTGTTATCACTAGTGATGAGCAATTAGTAGAATAATTGGTTTGTGTCGGTATCGGGATGAATTCACGAAAATCGTGATGAATCGGGATAGTTGGTTCCGATTTCCATTAATTTAATGGGAGTACAAAATGGGTTTACTAATTTGCCCTTCACAAGGTCCCCAATGCAGCTGAAGTCCCCCAAATTACATAGAAATATAGCCACATATCTTTGGAACACTGTTCTCCTCTCAAAAATTGGTCAAAATAATGAAAGGGTCAATCATGGCACTGAAAACAAAAGAAGGCACACATAGAGCCTCCTAGATCAAAAATTGCACCAAGGAAGACAGCAGATGTGCTGCTTGTTTTAAAAGCAAGGACATCAATTTTACAAGGAGAAATTCTACAAAGTAAAAAGAACAGCCGAGCACGGGCCTGCACCAAGGAAAAGCTTTAGAGCTCCAGTTGTTTCTTGTGCTTTAGAAAATTTTCATTTTGGGAGGAGAAGGATGAGAGGGGTGAGGAGGGGACAGACAAGGATGAATATCCCAGAACATGGACCACCACTTTTGGCTTCATGTCCCACCTGCAGGACATTGACCCAATGTGCTATTAAGTATACGTAATACCCTTGGCCATGCTTGCTGGACCATGTGTCCATGGTAAGGTGCACACTGCCTCTCATGGTATTCTGCAATAATAGGGACATGTTATCACTCATATAATGGTGCAGGGTAAGAAAGGCTTTTGGTGAAAAAAAATAGCAACTGGGCATGTGGTACTGTAGGTTAGCACAGAGCATCACATTGTGGAAGGCGTCTGTGTCCACTAGTCTGAAGAGCAGTATTTCCATTGCAAGCAACAGTGCAATGCTTACGTTCAGGCTCTGTGCTCATGGATGGTTGCGGTGATATTTTTTATGTTCCCATAGCTGAGGAATGGGACCTGGGATATGCTGGAACATGGGGTAGATGTCAATGTCGGTGAAGGTGGTTGTGATGGTGGCGACTGAAATTCTGCTCTCTGTTTCCCACTCTTGGCTCTGAAGCCTACAGCCTGATCATCAAGAAGAGGCCTGAAAAACTGCACCCATCAGTAATAATGCCATTTTGTGCTCCCATAAGTAATAATGCTCCCCTTTATGCCGCCATATGCAATAATGCCACCTCATGTCCCCATCATAATAATGCTGCCCTGTGCCCCCAAAAGTCATAATGCAGCTTTATGTTCCATCAGTTAAAATTGATGCTTTAAAAAAGTCTATATACTCACCTCTTTCATTCTCCATGCCTCTCTGGCCCACCAGACTTTCCTCACTTCTGGGTAGCATGGTTACTTGGTTGGGGGTTGGTGGGGGTTGTTTCATATTTTGCATTGAAGCCCAGGAGCTTCAAGTTACTCCTAACTATAATGGTTTCTCCAACTTTAACTTTATTTCTCATATAAGTGTATTTTAATTGAAGGCGTGAATGTGAAAACTTGCTGAATTGCTTACTTGGCCACCGCCACATGACAGTTTGCTAGGTAATGTACTGCCCATAATCATTAATAGTCAGCGTAGGTTGTCAACTTCAAGTTTGCATGCTATTTTAATTATTTGCAGTTACATTCAAAACCACCAATAAGCAGTGAAGTTACTTTGGATGGACCTTGCAGAGTCTTGACACATGATTCAGGTCATCAAGCATAGGCAGCAGTGTTTAAGAGTTACTGCTCCTCATCAGTTAAGAGTTGATAAGTTGAGTCATGTTTCAAGGCTCTTTAAAAGGTTGGACCATGACTTACAAGGTAGCCACCTATAAATGACAAAGTATTTTTTTCCTTCTAGAGAAGAGCTACTTTCCATACTTCTCCCAAGATGCATTACTGTTAAGACTCCCTACTAGCTGTATCTCCATAAGGAGAATAAATACCTCTTCTGTTAGACTGATGTTGTATTGGCTTTTATTCCGGTTTATTTGAATTTGTGTTACTTCAGTTGCAACATTGTATCTAATGAATTGGTTGGAATTGCATCAATCCAATGCCGGCTGGAGTTCTATTATAAGTACCCCAAAATTCAAAGCAAAGAAAGAATAGGTACAGCTCACCCATTAAATCGATTTTCCCACCAAGTACATTTATCACCAATCACCTGTATGATTGGTCAGGGTCCAACCACCGGGACTCCCCAGCAGTCACAAGAACAGCAGTCCCTGAATTCCCTGCATGAATGGAGCGGTGATGTGTATGCAAGACTACCATTCTATTCACTGTCTATAGAGCTACCCAAGCAGCGCACCACTGCTCCATTCACCCCAGGCTCTCAGGGATTGCCGTTCTTGTATTCTCTAGTAGTCCCAGCAGTCAGATCAACCAGAAATCATATATTTATCACCTATCCTGTGAATAAGGGGTAAATGTATTTAATTTGACTTAATTTGGATGGCTTGTAGTTTTGTAAACTATAGATGATATGTGGAAAACTTCTGCATCACCGAGTTACAATCCAAAGCCTTTATTTTTTCACAATAAGACCATTTCGGCATTGCACTCAGTTAATGAGTGTTTGAGCCACGTTGGCTGTGCATAAAGGCCAATGTTGCTCGAAATGCATAAGCTGTGCGTGATGCAGACATGACCATAATGTGAAAAAAAGAAAGACTTTAGATTTTAATCCCCCGCTGCTGGATTTTTCCACATGTTCCTTGGATATCATTTATTATACGCAGTGAGATATTGACATTTACAATGTTTCCATTACGGTTGTGTTCGTTGTTGCACCGAGTTTCAAAAAAAAGAGTAAAAGTAAACTCTTATTTTTATGTTGCCATGTGTTTTGTTAATTTATGACATAAGTATAACCTAGGGAGGGTATAACGTGAGCAGATTTTTCATTCAAGATAGCACGCACATAGAGGTAGGAGGTATGCAGGATCAGAAGGCAAAGTGTCTACAGCTTCTTGAAGTGGTTTCCAGGCTGCCCCAAAGCTTCAGCAGTGAGAAGTTTCCTTACCAAAGGGTCTTTTTACTTGTGATAATTAGAGAACTTCTGCCGCAGGGTGTTTTAAAAATGCCAAAAATAACACAACATACCATATCATTAGCAAGAGAGAAAAACCTTTATGGTATCTAGACCATCAGGAATGGCTTGACAAGTTCTTCTAGACCATCAGAGATGGCTTGACGAGTTCCTGAGCCCCTGAGCAAGGATTAGTTATGGTATACCATCATACTAGCTGGACGTCAATCAAGCAGAAGGCAATCTGTTCCAGTGACAACTTGAGAAAGTGATCCAGCATAACACGGCTCAGTTCAGCATTGCAAATAATATCAGTGAAAAGCACATTAGGCAAGTACTTTGAACACTCGAATGAAGAATCCTTGAGCAATGTTGTTTGCCAAGTAGCAACATGTACTGTATTTCTCAGGGCCTTGCAGTCCAACATAGGAGAGAAGGGGTATCACGATAGTGGGTGCCGTGATAATAGTGGCACCTGGGCCTTGGTGTCTATAGAGGCCACATAAGAAGGCACCAATATTGTAAATGGCAGTGGCACATTACAGGTGTGTTTCTGTGTTAAAATTTTGCATAGGGGACCAGGAGCTTCAAGCTATACCTCTAATCTGGTCTGCATGCTTTTGTGCAGGTAAGTCATATATACTGTAAACTGCCCATATTCGTATGTGCCTCCATCATTTCCAGTTCCAACTATATGGGGAGGGAAAGGTGGAAAATGGTACTAAATTATGGATTGATCCATTTTTCTGGAGATGTCTGGGAAGTGGACCATGGAGTGGTGGTCACTAGAGATGAGCGAGCACCCAAATGCTCGGGCCCACGTTATTTGAGTTGAGCTTTTCGTAAAATTCGAGAGCTCTACTCGAGTACAATGGGAGACTCGAGCATTTTTGTATGTGGAACGCAGGGTCCCGAGCTTTTTTTTTGTCTCTTTCTTGGTTCGTGCTTTTTTTTTCTCCTCTCTCTCTCTCTCTCTCTCTCTCTCTCTCTCTCTCTCTCTCTCTCTCTCTCTCTCTCTCTCTCTCTCTCTTACTCTCTCTTCCCCGCCCTGCCAGACCAAAAATTTTCAAATGACGCGCGCTGCGTCGTGGCAGGGAGGGGCCAAAACAGGCACGTCACAGCGGGGAGGAGCCAAAAGCTGTGTCGAACGCGATTTCATGCTCGTTCGAGTAATGAGCACCATCGAGTACGCTAATACTCGAACGTGCATCAAGCTCGCCAGAGTTTGTTCGCTCAACTCTAGTGGTCACGCATGTGCAGGACCAATTTTAGGACAGCCATTCTTGTGCTCTCTGGGGTTGCAGCATTTGGACTCCTAGAGATCATACGCTAGTCAAGTATGCTGCAGACAGGTGATAAGGTGTTTGGTGGGAAAACCCCTTTAGATAAGGTTTTTTTGGATTTATGTAAGCAGAGCTTAAAAGGGTTGTCCAGTTGTAAACTATGGCTGTTCTGCCCTCAGCATGGGTCATGAATAGTAGGTTGCTGGTACAATCAGTTGTTCCCTGGCTGATGTACTTCTGCATTGAGTCGATTTCTGCAGGAAGAAAACAGCACTGTTTTCACTGCAGTGGCCAGGCTTGGTATAACGGGCCAAGTTCCCATTCATTTCAACAGCCCAACAAACAGCTGATCGGTGGTGGTCCCAAGCAACAGACATCCGACAATCTACTATTGGTGACCTTTTCTAAAGTATAGTCTGTCACTTTGCAACTGGACAGCACCCTTTTGGCCACCAATGGATTTGCATTGCCGTATCCGCGGTTGGCGTCCACACCCCGGTTCTCCAGCAATCACCATTCATAACATGCTATGGAAAATCACTTCTTCCTTCACACTCGCGTAATCAAATTGTGATTTACGCAAGCGGAGAAAAAATCGCAGCACACTCTATTATGCGGATTCCGCACAGACGGCTTCCATTGAGGTCAATGAAAGCCATCTGACGGGCAGCCCTTATGCAATTGACATTGTGGAAAGGTTGCGGATTCCGCATCATCGCCTAGTGATGGTGTGGGAATAAAAAAAATCTGTACTGCGCATGTCCGATGGTGAGCCATTCGGACCATCGACAGTACAGAAAAGACAGGTACGCGCAGATGCCGGCCGGGCACAGGCCCAGATTCCACTTCAGGCTCCTGCATGCGGAATCCAACCCGTTGGTGTGAAGGCGGCCTGCATCATTGTATAAGGCTGGATTCACACAAGCATATATTGGCTGCGCTTTCACGCCCGGCCAATATACGCTGGTCCTCTGCTGCATTAGTTTACAATGCACCAGTTCACATGGGCGTTTTCCCACAGTGTAAAAGCACCCGGCCGGCCAAGATAGTGCATTCCGGCCGGGTGCTTTTACGCCGGCGGCTGCATAAACTCCTTTGGGAGCCTAAGACAGCTGCCGGAGAAGAGAGGTGGGAGGGAGTTTAGCAGTATGACTGCTGAATGGCTACCCACTTCCCTCCTCCTCTCCGCCCCTTGCCGGCTGTTTGCAATGGGAGGGGGTGGGATGGGAGGGAGCTAGTTGCTAAGCTCCCACCCCACCCCATTGCTGGCTGTGGACAAGGCGCGGAGAGGGGGCATGAGCTTAACACACTAGCTCACGCCCCCTTCCCTTGCAGAAAGCTGGCAAGGGGGAGGAAAGGGGGAGACAGCTTAGCAGAGGTAAACGGTCTCCCCCGCCCAATGGCATTGTGGGCACGGCGTATTTGTCCTGGGCCCGTGCCATCTGAACGGGTGCACAAACGTTAGATTTGTGCGCCCGTTCATGCGTTTTTACGAACGTAAAAACGCATACGCCTATGTGAATCCAGCCTAAATGCAAAGTTCTACAGCTAAAATATTTTCCTTCACTATTTTTAAGATACTTTATTGCTGTCAGTGAATGAGAGCCCTCCTGTTTACATTATAATCGTTATTTGTATAGCGCCAACCTACTCCGCAGCGCTACATTCAGAGCCTACAGACCAGCCCAACAGCTAGTCCTGCTCTAAACTGAGAAGTACAGACAACTGTATCCAGTCAATGATCTGTAATCCAAACAGCCTGAACTCCAGACTGACAGATTGTAGCGAACGACCAGACAGACGTGTATACAGCCGCCGCTGCTGATGTATTTACTGCAGCTACAGAACATTTCTCAGACGGGATAACTTTTTGATACCCAGTATTTGTGTTTTACGTCCTTCCTGGCAGTAGGTGGGCCACTTGGTTCTGTACATGCATGCTTCTATCCTACAGTATCTTTATGGGGGACTGCTAATTTTAGATGAGGGTAAATTGAAGGTCATTACTGGCAGTCAGCATGTTCACTCTTCACGCCTACTGCTATGTATTTCTTATATTATGTGAGAATTATCTTTTGTAATTAGCTGGCAGTGGAAAATTCCATAACCATAATCTACTCTTGTAAAAACATAATCATATTTTGACTTTCATGTATGCTATGTGTTGCGGAAATTTTTTTCTTCCACTGCCTTTGTATACAGTAATGACCTTATACAGACCTTGAGACAATATAAGCCTAATGTAAACGATACAGATGTACCTTTAGCAAAGTTTAACGGGACTCTTATACATTCTGATAACTTTCTGTGCCCAGTGTATTTCAATGAGTTCTGTTGGGTTACATTAACAATAGCATTTCAATGGCTTAGGCTAAGATAACGTGTCACAGAACATTATCACACTCAAGGTAAACTTTGCTACATCTGTAACATCACCCATTGAAAGTATATGGCAAACATACTGCATATAACGATATTTTCCATACAAGCAATGTTATTACTTGACGGAGTAGTACTTACAGTAATTATGTTAACTATTTAATTGCAAAATCGTATTTTTCTCATATTTTAACAATAATCTACAAAATCAAAAGCTCGATGTGTTAACATGGGCAAATGCAACTTACAATTGGTCTCTTTTTTTTTATTACAGTGTAATAGATCCACGCCTTATAAAGTACTAGCAGAATTACCCCACTTAAGGGCTCTTTCACACAAGTGTATATCAGCCACCGTTTTCATGGCCGGTTGATATACGCTACGATGTGAGGAGTAAAAACTCATGAAATGGCGTACAAATCTAATGTTTGTGTACCCGTTCAGACGGTATGGGCCCTGGCGCATATACACCGAGGCCGCCATGCCGTTGACCCTTCCCCTTCCCTCCCTCTCGCCGACTCCCCTCCTCTCTCCTCCCCTCCGGCTGATTGCAATGGAAGTGCGCGGGACGGAGGGGGAGCTAAGCGCTTCCCCGTCCCAACTCCTCCTATTACTGGCTGCAGACAAGGGGCGGGAAGGGGGGGGCTTAGCTCCGTCCACCATCTCGCCCCTCTCATTGCAATCAGCCGGAGGGGAGGAGAGAAGAGGGAGGTAGTTTAGTAGTCACGCTGCTAAACTCCCTCCCACCTGCCTTCTCCAGCCGCTGTCATGGGCAACCATAGGAGTCTATGCAGTGGCCGATGTATTCAGGCCCAAAAGATTCAGGACTATCTTTTGGGCCCGACGTAAAAACGCCCGGCGCTATATTGGCCGGCTGCAAATACGGCCATGTAATCTGATGCATTGGAATCCAAAGCATCAGAGCACAGTGTATATCGGCCGACCGTGAAAATGGCTGGTCGATATACGCTCGTGTGAAAGAGCCATTCAGCTGCCTGCACTTGGGTGGATTTGCATTGCAGATTCCGGAGCAGGCGTCCCACTCCAGATTCCCCAGCATATGCCACCCGTAGCATGCAATGGCAAAGTGCGATTTCCTGCCCACGAGCGGAAATCGATTGTGATTTTCCAGTCGCGGAGGAGAAATCACAGCATAAAGTCAATGAAAGCCGTGCACCCGGTGACCCTTACGCAATCATCATTGCAGAAAGGTCACAGGATCTGCATCATCGCTCGGTGACAGTGCGCAATTATCTGTACATGTGCATTTTACATCATATTATTGATTTTTTTAATACTGTATTTAGACAACAAAAGTCTTTTTTATCGACTAAAAGCTTTTTTTATATACAAATTATTTAAAAAGGTTTTTTTTATTTCGTTTCTGTTTTGTAAACTGTATTGTTTTTGTTTTCCAGAATTTTTGTCCAGTAATGGGTCTTTAATGTACAATCATCTGATGATTTCAGTAATATATTACAATTATTTTGTATTGGAATGTGTTATGCCTCTCAGTGGCATATGCAGGGACTGGACGACCCATTATGGTGTTGGATTTTGCAAGATGATGTCCCTTTCTTCCTCTGAAGAGAGGAGTCCTACATAATGGAGGGAAGGTTTAGATAGGTTCATGCCACCTAATAGCTAAAGCTACCAGACCAACCTCTTCCAAAGGACCCTGTAGCAATCATATAGTCTGCCTCTATGGCACATCTGTCTATCTGTTACGATCAGCAGGAATTCTGTTGGATCGTCATCTTCTGCTTTCTAACCTCTTGTGGGAATAGTTGCTCTGCAATTGTTTCCAAATCTGATCCTTTGGAGTGGATCCTCATTGCTCAACCAAGCTCACTTAGGGAAGGAGTTCTTCATTGACTAGCCTTCCTTTAAGTATACTTTACTTTTACAGTATGGTTTCTGGTAATAGTGATAACAACATGCCTTTAATCCAGTATTTTCTCTTTAAATAGTACTTTGTTCTAGTCCATTTTGTTACAGTCAGTGTGATCCTGTTCCTATGGTTGTCTAGTCTCTAGTTTTTCTGTCCCCATTCTTTGTTAGTGCCTGTTTCACCTTGGTTCATTATTCAGTTTGCTTGTTTGGTTTCTTATCTGGGTCCCAGTGCCCTTTTGTCTTCAGAGACAGTATTTCAGGCAGGGTCACCATAACCAACAGCTATTTAGGAACAATGGTGTCTGGTGTTAGGGTCAGTGCGAGCTTACGGAAAGATGTGTGGAGTGCTAGTATTAGAGATAGGATTTATCTGGTAGTTATTTCTGTTTCATACCATCTGCTTTATTCTCCACTGTCACTTTCATCAGCATTATCAGCATCATCATCACCTTCTGCCCTTGTCATGTAATAGTGAGTTTATAGTTCAGTGTTTTCTATTGTGCAGATACATACTTCAAATCTATTCTTCTTACGATGGTCTAGTTGTTACACTTTCTGGCTTTATTGTAAGCCCTAGGGGTATCTGAGTACTGGAAGACACAATTACTAACCAGTTCTGCTGTTTAGTGTCTAGCTTGCATTGTTACTCTATCTGTCTCATATCTATCTATGTCTCTATCTATCTATCTATCTATCTATCTATCTACACTACCGTTCAAAAGTTTGGGGTCACATTAAAAAGTCCTTATTTTTGAAGGAAAAGCACTGTACTTTTCAATGAAGATAACTTTAAACTAGTCCTAACTTTAAACAAATGCACTCTATACATTGCTAATGTGGTAAATGACTATTCTAGCTGCAAATGCCTGATTTTTTGTGCAAAATCTACAAAGGTGAATAGAGGCCCATTTCCAGCAACTATCACTCCAGTGTTCTAATGGTACAATGTGTTTGCTCATTGGCTCAGAAGGCTAATTGATGATTAGAAAACCCTTGTGCAATCATGTTCACACATCTGAAAACAGTCTAGCTCGTTACAGAAGCTACAAAACTGACCTTCCTGTGAGCAGATTGAGTTTCTGGAGCATCACATTTGTGGGGTCAATTAAACGCTCAAAATGGCCAGAAAAAGAGAACTTTCATCTGAAACTCGACAGTCTATTCTTGTTCTTAGAAATGAAGGCTATTCCATGCGAGAAATTGCTAAGAAATTGAAGATTTCCTACAACGGTGTGTACTACTCCCTTCAGAGAACAGCACAAACAGGCTCTAACCAGAGTAGAAAAAGAAGTGGGAGGCCACGTTGCACAACTAAGCAAGAAGATAAGCACATTAGAGTCTCTAGTTTGAGAAACAGACGCCTCACAGGTACCCAACTGGCATCTTCATTAAATAGTACCCGCAAAACACCAGTGTCAACATCTACAGTGAAGAGGCGGCTGCGGGATTTTGGGCTTCAGGGCAGAGTGGCAAAGAAAAAGCCATATCTGAGACTGGCCAATAAAAGAAAAAGATTAAGATGGGCAAAAGAACACAGACATTGGACAGAGGAAGACTGGAAAAAAGTGTTGTGGACGGATGAATCCAAGTTTGGGGTGTTTGGATCACAAAGAAGAACGTTTGTGAGACGCAGAACAAATGAAAAGATGCTGGAAGAATGCCTGACGCCATCTGTTAAGCATGGTGGAGGTAATGTGATGGTCTGGGGTTGCTTTGGTGCTGGTAAGGTGGGAGATTTGTACAGGGTAAAAGGGATTCTGAATAAGGAAGGCTATCACTCCATTTTGCAACGCCATGCCATACCCAGTGGACAGCGCTTGATTGGAACCAATTTCATCCTACAACAGGACAATGACCCTAAACACACCTCCAAATTGTGCAAGAACTATTTACAGCAGAAGCAGGCAGCTGGTATTCTATCGGTAATGGAGTGGCCAGCGCAGTCACCAGATCTGAACCCCATTGAGCTGTTGTGGGAGCAGCTTGACCGTATGGTACGCCAGAAGTGCCCATCCAACCAATCCAACTTGTGGGAGATGCTTCTAGAAGTGTGGGGTGCAATTTCACAAGCTTACCTCAACAAATTAACAGCTAGAATGTCAAAGGTGTGCAATGCTGTAATTGCTGCAAAAGGAGGATTCTTTGACGAAAGCAAAGTTTGATGTAAAAACAATGTTATTTCAAATACAAATCATTATTTCTAACCTTGTCAATGTCTTGACTCTATTTTCTATTCATTTCACAACGCATGGTGGTGAATAAGTGTGACTTTTCATGGAAAACACAAAATTGTTTGGGCGACCCCAAACTTTTGAACGGTAGTGTATCTGTATATCTATCTATCTATCTATCTATCTATCTATCTATCTATCTATCTATCTATCTATCTATCTATCTATCTATCCATCTATCTATCTATCTATCTATCTATCTGTCTGTCTGTCTGTCTGTCTGTCTGTCATTATATATGTCCTTGAATTCACTAATATTTAAATGTCACAGTAGCAATTATTTTTTCCATACATCATTAAAGAGTCATTATGAGATATCACGGTAAATATGTGAACAGTCACTCTTTGTTTTTCCCAGTTTGTTATACATGTATGCTATATTTATTCCTTCATAATTCAATTCTGTTTAACTGGTACTTACTGTTCTGGTGAAGCCTGTAAGGAAAAAGTGCCAGACGATCATAATTAATCTAATTTTACAGTAAT
The DNA here is from genome assembly GCF_035609145.1 of Eleutherodactylus coqui. Taxonomy (NCBI): domain Eukaryota; kingdom Metazoa; phylum Chordata; class Amphibia; order Anura; family Eleutherodactylidae; genus Eleutherodactylus; species Eleutherodactylus coqui. Next base: position 465,466,954 of record NC_089837.1, on the reverse strand, counting down.
TACAACCAATAGCATAACCAGTGTGTTAGTGTTACGGCATGGAATGGTAAACGCTGCTACATTGTTTCATCCTTGTGGTTTATACATTTCAAAGCATGAACCGAAATGTTTGCATTTAAACAGATAAATGTCAGCCTGTCTCCTACAATCTGCTGATAAAGCCCTTACTGTGTCTCCTGAATACAGTAAATGTCTTATAGACGTCACAGTCTTCATATGCTGATTTCATGGATGTGGTTCTGATATAGAAGACATGGTTTGTAGTCAGGCATAATCTCTAGAGATGAGCGAACACCAAAATGTTCGGGTGTTCGTTATTCGTAACGAACTTCCCGTGATGCTCGAGGGTTCGTTTCGAACAACGAACCCCATTGAAGTCAATGGGCGACCAGAACATTTTTGTATTTCGCCGATGCTCGCTAAGGTTTTCATGTGTGAAAATCTGGGCAATTCAGGAAAGTGATGGGAATGACACAGTGACGGATAGGGCAGGCGAGGGGCTACATGTTGGGCTGCATCTCAAGTTCCCAGGTCCCACTATTAAGCCACAATACCGGCAAGAGTGGGCCCCCCCCCTCCCAACAACTTTTACTTCTGAAAAGCCCTCATTAGCATGGCATACCTTTGCTAAGCACCACACTACCTCCAACAAAGCACAATCACTGCCTGCATGACACTCCACTGACACTTCTCCTGGGTTACATGCTGCCCAACCGCCCCCCCTCCCCCCCACAGCGCACACCAAAGTGTCCCTGCGCAGCCTTCAGCTGCCCTCATGCCACACCACGCTCATGTCTATTTAGAATTGCGTCTGCCATGACGAGGGACCGCAGGCACACACTGCAGAGGTTGGCACGGCTAGGCAGCGACCCTCTTTAAAAGTGGCGGAGCGATAGCCCACAATGCTGTACAGAAGCAATGAGAAATAGAATCCTGTGCCACCGCCATCAGGAGCTGCACACGTGGGCATAGCAATGGGGAACCTATGTGCCACACACTATTCATTCTGTCAAGGTGTCTGCATGCCCCAGTCAGACCGGGCTTTTTAATTCATAGACACAGGCAGGTACAACTCCCTATTGTGAAGTCCCTGTCGACCCACAGCATGGGTGGCTCCCTGGAACCCACCGGCGGTACACAGAAATATCCCATTGCATTGCCCAACACAGCTGAGGTAGTAATGTCGTGCTTAATGCAGGTGGGCTTCGGCCCACACTGCATGCCCCAGTCTGACTGGGGTTCTTTATAAGTGTACAGATGTAGTAAAAACTCCGTGTGCACCTACAGCATGGGTGGGTGCCAGGAAGCCACCGGCGGTACATAGAAATATCCCATTGCATTGCCCAACACAGCTGAGGTAGTAATGTTGTGCTTAACCCTTTCCAATCCAATTTGTATATGGTTTTCCTAGGGGGCTTACTCTTTTTCTGCTGTTATACAACGGCGCTATATGCTGGCTAAAGCCAGTACTGCATGAGCTGACACGTAGGATAGGCTCCGACAGCAGAGAGGCTGGCAATATACAGTAAGAGAACCCCGACGGACGTCTACCAACAACGGAGCTGTACAGCCTTAAACCCTAATGTCTTCACAGGTCACACAGTGGACTGGAAAGGGTTAATGCAGGTGGGTTTCGGCCCACACTGCATGCCCCAGTCAGACTGGGGTTCTTTACAAGTGGACACATGTAGGTTTAACTCCCTGTGGACCCACTGCCTGGGTGGGTGCCAGGAAGCCACCGGCGGTACATAGAAATATCCCATTGCATTGCCCAACACAGCTGAGGTAGTAATGTCGTGCGTAATACAGGTGGGCTTCGGCCCACACTGCATGCCCCAGTCAGACGGGTTCTTTAGAAGTGTACAGATGTATTAAAAACTCAGTGTGCACCTACAGCATGGGTGGCTCCCTGGAACCCACCGGCGGTACACAAAAATATCCCATTGCATTGCCCAACACAGCTGAGGTAGTAATGTCGTGCGTAATACAGGTGGGCTTCGGCCCACACTGCATGCCCCAGTCAGACTGGGGTTCTTTACAAGTGGACACATGTAGGTTTAACTCCCTGTGGACCCACTGCCTGGGTGGGTGCCAGGAAGCCACCGGCGGTACATAGAAATATCCCATTGCATTGCCCAACACAGCTGAGGTAACGTCAGCTGTAATGCAGGTGGGCTAAAAATTAATTTGATTACACTGTAGGCGAGGGCCCACAAAAATTGCTGTATCAACAGTACTAATGTACATCCCAAAAATTGGCCATGGCCAGCCAAGAGGGCAGGTGAAACCCATTAATCGCTTTGGTTAATGTGGCTTAAGTGGTAACTAGGCCTGGAGGCAGCCCAGTGTAACGAAAAATTGGTTCAAGTTAAAGTTCCAATGCTTTTAAGCGCATTGAAACTTATAAAAATTGTTCTGAAAAATTATTTGAGTGAGCCTTGTGGCCCTAAGAAAAATTGCCCGTTCAGCGTGATTACGTGAGGTTTCAGGAGGAGGAGCAGGAGGAGGAGGAGGAGGAATATTAGACACAGATTGATGAAGCAGAAATGTCCCCGTTTTGGATGGTGAGAGAGAACGATGCTTCCATCCGCGGGTGCAGCCTACGTATTGCTTACGTATCGCTGCTGTCCGCTGGTGGAGAACAGAAGTCTGGGGAAATCCAGCCTTTGTTCATCTTGATGAGTGTTAGCCTGTCGGCACTGTCGGTTGACAAGCGGCTACGCTTATCTGTGATGATTCCCCCAGCCGCACTAAACACCCTCTCCGACAACACGCTAGCCGCAGGACAAGCAAGCACCTCAAGGGCATACAGGGCTAGTTCAGGCCACGTGTCCAGCTTCGACACCCAGTAGTTGTAGGGGGCAGAGGCGTCACCAAGGATGGTCGTGCGATCCGCTACGTACTCCCTCACCATCCTTTTGCAGTGCTCCCGCCGACTCAGCCGTGACTGGGGAGCGGTGACACAGTCTTGGTGGGGAGCCATAAAGCTGGCCAGGCCCTTAAAGACTGTTGCACTGCCTGGGATGTACATGCTGCTCGATCTACGCACATCCCCTGCAACATGGCCCTCGGAACTGCGCCTTCTGCCACTAGCGCTGTCGGCTGGGAATTTTACCATCAGCTTGTCCGCAAGGGTCCTGTGGTATAGCAACACTCTCGAACCCCTTTCCTCTTCGGGAATCAGAGTGGGCAGGTTCTCCTTATACCATGGATCGAGCAGTGTGTACACCCAGTAATCCGTAGTGGCCAGAATGCGTGCAACGCGAGGGTCACGAGAAAGGCATCCTAACATGAAGTCAGCCATGTGTGCCAGGGTACCTGTACGCAACACATGGCTGTCTTCACTAGGAAGATCACTTTCAGGATCCTCCTCCTCCTCCTCCTCCTCAGGCCATACACGCTGAAAGGATGACAGGCAATCAGCCGGTGTACCGTCAGCAGCGGCCCAAGCTGTCTCTTCCCCCTCCTCCTCATCCTCCTCATGCTCCTCCTCCTCCTCCTGTACGCGCTGAGAAATAGACAGGAGGGTGCCCTGACTATCCAGCGGCATACTGTCTTCCCCCGCCCCCGTTTCCGAGCGCAAAGCAGCTGCCTTTATGGTTTGCAGGGAATTTCTCAAGATGCATAGCAGAGGAATGGTGACGCTAATGATTGTAGCATCGCCGCTCACCACCTGGGTAGACTCCTCAAAATTACCAAGGACATGGCAGATGTCTGCCAACCAGGCCCACTCTTCTGAAAGGAATTGAGGAGGCTGACTCCCACTGCGCCGCCCATGTTGGAGTTGGTATTCGACTATAGCTCTACGCTGTTCATAGAGCCTGGCCAACATGTGGAGCGTAGAGTTCCACCGTGTGGGCACGTCGCACAGTAGTCGGTGCACTGGCAGCTTAAAGTGATGTTGCAGGGTGCGCAGGGTGGCAGCGTCCGTGTGGGACTTGCGGAAATGTGCGCAGAGCCGGCGCGCCTTTACGAGCAGGTCTGACAAGCGTGGGTAGCTTTTCAGAAACCGCTGAACCACCAAATTAAAGACGTGGGCCAGGCATGGCACGTGCGTGAGGCTGCCGAGCTGCAGAGCCGCCACCAGGTTACGGCCATTGTCACACACGACCATGCCCGGTTGGAGGCTCAGCGGCGCAAGCCAGCGGTCGGTCTGCTGTGTCAGACCCTGCAGCAGTTCGTGGGCCGTGTGCCTCTTATCGCCTAAGCTGAGTAGTTTCAGCACGGCCTGCTGACGCTTGCCCACCGCTGTGCTGCCACACCGCGCGACACCGACTGCTGGCGACATGCTGCTGCTAACACATCTTGATTGTGAGACAGAGGAGGAGGAGGAGGAGGAGGGTGCTTTAGTGGAGGAAGCATACACCTCCGCAGATACCAGCACCGAGCTGGGGCCCGCAATTCTGGGGGTGGGTAGGACGTGAGCGGTCCCAGGCTCTGACTCTGTCCCAGCCTCCACTAAATTCACCCAATGTGCCGTCAGGGAGATGTAGTGGCCCTGCCCGCCTGTGCTTGTCCACGTGTCCGTAGTTAAGTGGACCGTGGCAGTAACCGCGTTGGTGAGGGCGCGCACAATGTTGCGGGAGACGTGGTCGTGCAGGGCTGGGACGGCACATCGGGAAAAGTAGTGGCGACTGGGAACTGAGTAGCGCGGGGCCGCCGCCTCCATGATACTTTTGAAGGACTCCGTTTCCACAACCCTATACGGCAGCATCTCAAGGCTGATGAATTTTGCGATGCGGACGGTTAACGTTTGAGCGTGCGGGTGCGTGGCGGCGTACTTGCGCTTGCGCTCGAACACTTGCGCAAGCGACGGCTGAACGGTGCGCTGAACTACACTGCTGGATGGGGCCGAGGACAGCGGAGATGAGGGTGTGGGTGCAGGCCATGAGGCGGTAGTGCCTGTGTCCTGAGAGGGGGGTTGCATCTCAGTGGCAGGTTGGGGCACAGGGGGAGAGGCAGGGGTGCAAACCGGAGGCGGTGAACGGCCTTTGTCCCACCTTGCGGGGTGCTTGGCCATCATATGTCTGCGCATGGTGGTGGTGGTGAGGCTGTTGGTGTTGGCTCCCCGGCTGAGCTTTGCGCGACAAAGGTTGCACACCACTGTTCGTCGGTCGTCAGGCGTCTCTGTGAAAAACTGCCAGACCTTAGAGCACCTCGGCCTCCGCAGGGTGGCATGGCGCGAGGGGGCGCTTTGGGAAACACTTGGTGGATTATTCGGTCTGGCCCTGCCTCTACCCCTGGCCCTGGACACCGCACTGCCTCTTGCAACCTGCCCTGCTGATGCCCTTGACTCCCCCTCTGAAGACCTGTCCTCCTGAGTAAGCGTTGCACACCAGGTGGGGTCAGTCACCTCATCGTCCTGCTGCTCTTCCTCCGAATCCTCTGTGCGCTGCTCCCTGGGACTTACTGCCCTTACTACTACCTCACTGCAAGACAACTGTGTCTGATCGTCATCGTCCTCCTGACCCACAGAAAGTTGTTGAGACAGTTGGCGGAAGTCCCCAGCCTCTTCCCCCGGACCCCGGGAACTTTCGAATGGTTGGGCATCAGTGACGATAAACTCCTCTGGTGGGAGAGGAACCGCTGCTGCCCAATCTAAGCAGGGGCCCGAGAACAGTTCCTGGGAGTGCTCCCGCTCCTGAGCAGGTGTTATTGTAGTGGAGTGAGGAGGCTGGGAGGAAGGAGGAGCAGCAGACAGAGGATTCGGATTGGCAGCAGTGGACGGCGCAGAACTGCGGGTAGACGATAGGTTGCTCGAAGCACTTTCTGCCATCCAGGACAGGACCTGCTCACACTGCTCATTTTCTAATAACCGTCTCCCGCGTGGACCCATTAATTGGGCGATGAATGTGGGGACGCCAGAAACGTGCCTCTCTCCTAATCGCGCAGCAGTCGGCTGCGACACACCTGGATCAGGAGCTTGGCCTGTGCCCACACCCTGACTTGGCCCTCCGCGTCCTCGGCCGCGTCCACGTCCTCTAGGCCTACCCCTACCCCTCAGCATGCTGTATTACCAGTGATTTGATTTCACAGGCAGGAAATAAATTGGCGCAAGACTGCAGGCCAAATATAATTTTTGCCCTTTTTGGAAAACGAAAGGCCCCACTGCCTCTAGTGAATGAATTATCTAAGTTTAATAACTGTGCTGTGTCCCTGCTTATGTGTCACAGAACGTGAGGGTAGCAGAGTTATTATAACTCTTGGAGAGCAGGTATTTTTTTCCCAATTAAGGAAAGCAAATGGCGAAGCCAGCAGTAAAGCGTAGCTGGGTGCGTATGATTTAGCACTGTTCTTCACGCAGCTCACACGTCTCCACAGGCGTAAGGACGGACAGAGGCTGGACAAATAGATTTGTTTTCAGTTTTTTCCCACCAACAGGCAGCACTGCGTATATTCAATGAACATGAGAAGTTTAATAACTGTGCTGTGTCCCTGCTTATGTGTCACAGAACGTGAGGGTAGCAGAGTTATTATAACTCTGGCAGAGCAGGTATTTTTTTCCCAATTAAGGAAAGCAAATGGCGAAGCCAGCAGTAAAGCGTAGCTGGGTGCGTATGATTTAGCACTGTTCTTCACGCAGCTCACACGTCTCCACAGGCGTAAGGACGGACAGAGGCTGGACAAATAGATTTGTTTTCAGTTTTTTCCCACCAACAGGCAGCACTGCGTATATTCAATGAACATGAGAAGTTTAATAACTGTGCTGTGTCCCTGCTTATGTGTCACAGAACGTGAGGGTAGCAGAGTTATTATAACTCTGGCAGAGCAGGTATTTTTTTCCCAATTAAGGAAAGCAAATGGCGAAGCCAGCAGTAAAGCGTAGCTGGCTGCGTATGATTTAGCAATGTTTTTCACGCAGCTCACACGTGTCCACAGGCGTTAGGACGGACAGAGGCTGGACAAATAGATTTGTTTTCAGTTTTTTCCCACCAACAGGCAGCACTGCGTATATTCAATGAACATGAGAAGTTTAATAACTGTGCTGTGTCCCTGCTTATGTGTCACAGAACGTGAGGGTAGCAGAGTTATTATAACTCTGGCAGAGCAGGTATTTTTTTCCCAATTAAGGAAAGCAAATGGCGAAGCCAGCAGTAAAGCGTAGCTGGCTGCGTATGATTTAGCAATGTTTTTCACGCAGCTCACACGTGTCCACAGGCGTTAGGACGGACAGAGGCTGGACAAATAGATTTGTTTTCAGTTTTTTCCCACCAACAGGCAGCACTGCATATATTCAATGAACATGAGAAGTTTAATAACTGTGCTGTGTCCCTGCTTATGTGTCACAGAACGTGAGGGTAGCAGAGTTATTATAACTCTGGCAGAGCAGGTATTTTTTTCCCAATTAAGGAAAGCAAATGGCGAAGCCAGCAGTAAAGCGTAGCTGGGTGCGTATGATTTAGCACTGTTCTTCACGCAGCTCACACGTGTCCACAGGCGTTAGGACGGACAGAGGCTGGACAAATAGATTTGTTTTCAGTTTTTTCCCACCAACAGGCAGCACTGCGTATATTCTATGAATAATAACTGTGTTGTGGCCCTGCCTATACAATTCTTTCCCTGCAGTATCAATGGAGGGTGGAATGCTCTGCAGAGGCGATTTTGAGAAGCCCAAAAAAAATGCAGCACAGCTAACAGCAGCCTGGACAGTACTGCACACGGATAAATATGGCCCTAGAAAGGACCGTTGAGGTTCTTGAAGGCTACACTCACTCCTAACACTCTCCCTGCCTATGCAGCACTTCTGTCCCTAATGCCAGGTGCAACGGTCTGCAGAGGCGATTTTGAGAAAAAAAAAAATCCCACTGCTAACAGCAGCCAACACACAGCTATCAGTGGCCCTAATAAGGACCTTTGGGGGGTCTTGAAGCCTACACTAACTACCAATTCTTTCCCTACAGCAGCTCCGGTATAAACAGCACTGTCCCTCATCTAACTCACACCGCATCTGAGGCGAGCCGCGGGAGGGGCCGACTTTTATATTAGGCGAACACCTGATCTCGCCAGCCACTCACAGCAGGGGGGTGGTATAGGGCTTAAACGTTGCAGGGGGAAGTTGTAATGCCTTCCCTGTCTTTCAATTGGCCAGAAAAGCGCGCTAACGTCTCAGGGAAGGAAGTGAAAGTAACCAGAACACCGCATGGTGTTCGTTACGAATAACGAACATCCCGAACACCCTAATATTCGCACGAATATCAAGCTCGGACGAACGCGTTCGCTCATCTCTAATAATCTCTGATCAAATGATTAACTGATCAATCCAGACTATGGTCTTGAGGGCAAGTATCTGCTCAATATGATCCCTATGACCTTTGGGGGTAGTCAGACCTGATATTCAGGCTTTTCTCAAACAGAAGGAAAGGCTTGAATATGACAGTTGGTGTGGTTGCATGTAGGGGAAGTGCTTTAGGGCACATCCATCATCCCTGCTCTTAGGGTATGTTAATATGGCTGAATCTAATTGGGATTTTTTCTAAAACTATGGCTAAGCCAAGAATTGGTGCCACATATTGTGAATTTCTGATATGATTCCACATGGACATGTCACTTCTTAACGTGGATCCATGTGGAATTGCATTCGAAATCCTGCACACAAATTTTTCCCATTTACAGAGCTCATTCCACGTATGGATGTGTCAAAATATGGGGGCAGACATTTATGGCTTAGGGCTGCTGCACATGATTGTATGCGTAGATACGCTCGCGAGAGCATGGCGTGATTGTGCTGTGAATGGAACGCTATCACGTGTTCTTGTGAGCTTATATGCACTACTTACCGTACTTTTGTGTGCTGTCAGGCCCATGGACAATGGCATTGGGCACACGTGCCATTTTTGAATAGACTAAGCAGCCTAATTAGTCCCCGGTTATGTGCGCGATTTTGTCGGCATGGGTGTTCATTTGCGTACTGCTATAGAGCCTTATTGTACCTTGGGTGTGCAAATGTGCACAAAATAGAGCAAGCTGTGTATTTTTTTCCCCCGATGGAAATGCATGCGCAAAATCGTTGATTGTGAGGGACACATTGTAATTAATGGGTTCTATTGTTAGAAGCTTGCGCTAGCGATTTTGAGCGCAAAACCGCCCCAGATGAAGATGCCCTTAGGCATGGATTTCTGCCACAGTTTTAGAGATAGAATCCAAACGTACAAATCCGTGTCGAATTCCACTGTATGAACATACCGAAACAGCATTAATGACAAATGTACCCTAGGCACTGCCTCTACATTTAACTACACCAATTGCCAATTGCTTTCCTTTTGTATAAAATTCTCAGGTTGCACTGTCACTCAAGGTCATAGGCATCAGAGCCTTGGGTCCTCCTCTGCCACCTGAGCCAATGATGAGACAAAACTACTTCAGATTAAGAACTGTAGCTAATCTATAGTCCCAGCTCTGCCCTAATAGAGCTAAAATAAGAGCAGCCAAGGAGCAAGAGCTGCAGAAAACTAAATAGCTGGTAATCATCCCCTGCAAGTATTAACATACATATCAGTTTTGAGCTCCTGATGAGGGTGGCGGGTTGGTCTTTTTAAAGCAGCTGTCCACTTTTTAGCAGCCCTTTGTTAAAAAGTGGAGCACTGACCCAGTTTTCAGATATCTACCTTTATTGTTCAATGTAGCCTTTTATATTTGACCTAATTGTTTTTTGTTTTTCTGAGATTCCAAGCAAAAACACCACACAACTCACACAAATACCCATGATAAAAGATGGCAAAGCAAACTCCAGCAAGACGGCTATTTCATTTTTCACCGCGAGCTCACACCAGAGCATCCATTAAAGCGGTACTCCCATTTTAAACTTTTATGACATATCCATAGTATATGCCATTACTATCAGATAGATGTTGGTCTCTGGGATCTGCAGCTTTCAGCAAAATAGGGGTCCTTTGACACCCATTCCAACTGGTGAAACAACCACTGGCCATTGCATCTGATCAGCAAATGGCTAAAGAGATAGCCTTGTGTGACTCCCTCAATTCACTTCTATGGGAGTCCTGGAAAGAGTTGCGTACACATGCTTTGCTAACTTGGCACATGTGCAGCCACCTCTCCATCTATTACCTGCACCATTTTGGGCTGGGGTTGAGGGGACACCTGTTCTGGAGATAGGTGCAGGTCCTAGTGGTGGGACCCAGATTTATTAGACATTTATAAAAGGAAAATGTCAAGACTGCAGTCCAGGCAGGTGAAAGTCCCTAGTCCTACCCGCAACCCCCTATCCCTACCTACTTGCCCCCCTAGGCTAGGCCCTAGGGCGACAACTGGGTGACTGTCCCTAGCTTCATTAGGGATGCGGGGCAAGAGTCAGACTAACAGACAAATACAGGGAAACAAACAAACACAAAAGCAGGTCAGGCAATCTGGGTCGGCAATAGGAGAGAACGCGGTACAAGGGGTCAGACAAAGGCGAAGTCATGTCCAAAACAAGCGATTCCAAACAGGGCATCAACACAAGGTAACGCAGGTGTAGCAGGAGACCAAACATACACTGGCAAGGTCTGGGGAAAACAAAGCAGTTTAAATGCTGTCAGAACTCCCGCCTCAGCAGCTGATTGGGGCGGGGAGCCTGACAGCAGCAGGACCCAATCATGAGACGCCAAGAGTGAACAGCCCCCAGCACCTGCTGAAGACAGGCAGCAACAGAAGGAATGCGCCAGGGTGTCATGGCAACGAAGAAACGGCGCGGGGTGGTAACCCACCGTGTCCCCAGTAACCTGGTTAACTAGGCGCAAGCTCCCTGCGGCGTACCAGATCACGGTGGCCAGGGGAGGTCACCAAGACCGAGGCTCCTCTGCTCCGCACACCGCAGCCCGAGTAATAGGACCCCAGAGCCGCTGGACCTGACAGAAAATAGACAGTCATCAAAATCAAAAAACTCCATCGCTCTAGGAGATAAACCAAATAGTAGAATTATAAGTGGAGGACTTACTTCACAGGGGTATCTCGGATGAGAACACCCCTAAATCCAAGTGAGCAGTCAAATTGCACAGATGGTTCCACCTTCTTGGGATTATACATTCATGGCAGGAAAACTGCACTCACTGGCTGAAGGGTTCCATCTAATGACGGAACCCAACAGCACAGAATGGAACCCCATTAACTATAATGGGATCCGTTTGATTTCCAGTCAGCAGTCCAGCAGTTTGCAGGAGGAAACAGCACTGCTTGCTAGCAGAAATCAGTGAAGGAGGTTCTGAACAGAACTTTTGATGCTGATGTGATCAAACCCCTATTTGGGAATACCCCAGTCTGGTCCATTATGTCAGGTTACCATTTATTTCTAATGGCCGGAATACTGAGGTTTACAGCGCTGTTCTTTCCTGTAAACCACTAAGGTGCATCAGCATCCATTGCACAAATAATCCTGGTGATAGAAGTAGCAAATTGCTACAATGTATAAACAATACTATAGCAACAAACAGATGAATTGCAAATGTTTTACATTGTACACAAGCAGAACATATACAATCCTAGATCTAATCTAGTGCACAGTACCATATCCGAGCAGTATATAACCTGCCATGGGGTCATACTGTACCGTACGGGGAGAATGCCATTCCTTGCACAGGCACTGGATGCTAGCACATGAGGTGCCTGCGAGTCCATAGTACAGCTCTGTACGGACAGGGTCTCGGTATGAGCCAAAAAATACCATTTTTCATTTTCAATTGTTCTGTATGTTCTTCATTTTTAGAAGATGGAAACTTTTTTAATAATCTCACAACAATAGACTATTCCTCCTCTTGCATGAAGAGCTCTAGGCGAAAACAATTTGCAAGCAAAAAAGCGAAGAAACTCATGGGGGCAAACTTCATAAAAGAGGAGGAATCTTTGATGGAACAATTACATTTTTAATAGTAAACTATTAAAAGTTTATGTAATTAAGATGTAAAACGTCTGTTTTTTAAGTGTTGTTAGGAAAAATACAGATTTTATAGCTGTTCTCAGACACATTTTTAGACAATTCTCTGTTTTAAAGTGCAGAGCTGACTCAGGACGGTCTCACACAAGCGTATGCTACTGCGTATTATGTGCACAGTTTTTGCATGGCTAATATGCAGTACCAACCACCCATAGACTTTACAGCATGATCTGTCTTGGCACGTATTAAGCATGCATAGATGCCAAGATAGTATATAGGGATTGGCAGCACGCAGTAAGTATGCATGTCATTGCATGCTTGCTGCATACTTGCACCCAAGAGATATGCGCACGGCACGCTGGCAAATATGGTGGTGCGAGCTCACATTAAAGTGATGCAGTACAGTATATGTGTATGCTCCATTTCCTTAAATATGACATTAACTGAAGTCTAGAAACTATCAAAACAAATAAATAAAATGTACTGTTAGGGCTTAAACCGACTAATGTGCTTACGCACGTTTTTGTGCACGTATAACTCATGCCCACAAAACGCGATAAAGTGAACCTATTGATTTCAATGGGTTTGTTCTAATGAGCGTATTTCCCATGCGCAATTCCTGCGCATCACAAAAGATAGGACTTGTCCTATTTTCCTGCGTTTTGTGCAGAAAGTTACTATAAAAGTCGATGGCAGGTTAAAAAAAAACAAGCCGAAGGGTGTGACCCTGCGGACAACGCAGCGAAAAGAAGACAGCTGGCACTTATTAGGCTTTAAATAGCCATTCCATGCGTGTGTAAACTGCATTGCGAGCTCAAAAATTACATTACTATTTGCTGGCACGCATGCATCAGCCAGATTATTGCCATCTCTTAACCTTGTTCATGCCCAAATACGCTCCTTTGCTTCGAGTGTGTTTGCGCATACGTTTGTCTGTCAAAGCCCTTAGGGTAGAGAGCCTCATGGAAAACTTCATAATTGGTTATCAATGCTTATTCTTCTGTAGGGAGAAATGTAATATTACTTTAAAGGTGTTTTACTACCAAAGACCTTTATCAACTATTTACAAAATAGAGTATAAATGTCTGATCACTGGGGATCCGAACACTGAGATCTCCAGTAGAGATGAGCGAGTATACTCACTAAGGCACTTTACCAAGCGAGTAGATCCTTAGCAGAGTATCTCCCCACTCGCCTCTAAAGATTCGGGGGCCGCTCCCCGCCGCAACTCACCTGTCACCCGCGCCGGCCCCCGAATCTTTAGAGACGAGCGGGGAGATACTTGGCTAAGGCACTACTCGCTCGAGTAAAGGCCTTAGCGAGTATACTCGCTCATCTCTAATCTCCAGCGATCCTTAGAACTGTGATGTCCCTGTATATGGAGCAGCAGTGTGGATGCCTGACTACCTCTCTCTTCACTTTTATGGGAAAGATTGCCAATTGCATCATTCTCCTCTTGTCGAACAGAGAAGAATGGAGTGGCAGTTGAGCACGCACACCCCTACATGCTACCGGTATAGTGGTGTTTGGGGACGTGTCCCAGCAGTCAAACCCTAGAGATGAGATATTTATCCTCTGTCCTGTAGATAGGGGACAAATGTCTCTAGTGATAAAACCCCTTTAAGTTCTTGCATAAATCAGTGATTATAGTCATAAGGCCTTTTTTAAACAGCCATTGCTCAGGCTAGATTGTGGCCACAGCCACTTGTTTGGTCTTGCACTAAAGGCAAGATTCTAGCCTGATCCAAAAGCTTTAGTAGCAGCTCCCCTATGCAGTCACTGCCCTGAGTTATGCTTATTCAAAACACTAATGTAATTTTCTACTTCAACAGGCACAGCTCAAGGTAATCAGTAGGGATTAACCCTTTCCAATCCAATTTTAAATTCAGGGTTTCCTAAAAGGTTTTCTCTTTTTGCTGTTATACAACAGTGCCATCTGCTGGCTAAAGGCAATGTGTGTGCACCAGAGAGCAATAGATGGTAAGAATACCTTGTCGGACATCTTCTGACATTGGATCTGTACAAGCTTCAATTAGAATGTAGGAAGACGTTTGACAGTGGATTGGAAAGGGTTAATGACCAGCATTGTTTAGCAATATTTGATATGTGCTGTTTTAACATTTTTTAGTCTTTCAATGAGATTACTGAGTCTTTTTTTCTCCTATATTGTATTCTGTATCATTGTTTTACAAATGGTCTTTATAGTTAAGCATGAAAAAAATAGATGGTTATAGGTTAGATATATATATATATATATATATATATATATATATATATATATATATATACTTGTTCTCATTTTTTTCATATAGATACCCCCAAATTATTGTTTCTTAGGAGTGGTCTACAGTGGCACTTCCACAAATGCTTCAGATATGCGAGAAATGTGCATGAAATAATGTGTAAACATCCATGCATCTTAAGCATACATGTACATTTCTAGAATCATATATACATTTTAATCTGTTTTGATCCGTTTTTATAAAAAGAAAAAAAAATGTAAATAAAGTTTTGTAGTTCAACACTTTTTCACCTTGACCAAAATAGCGTATATGTTTAGCGTATGGAAACATAAAATAATATGTTTCTATATTATTTTTAAATTGACTGCAAAAAGTATACGTTTCCATACATTTTTTGTGGCTCAGAAAAGCGTAGTAGGCTTCAATCCCACAAAAAAACGCACTAAAACGTATAGCAGGCTAAACATGCAGTGCTTTTTATTCCATCCGAAAGCTTGGCGGAAAGCGGACAGACCACATTATAGTCAATGGGATTTGTCTGGTGCTGTTCAGTTCTGTCCATTGACGGAGATGTTTGGCCGCGGAGATTCCCCTTTCCTGCTCCTCGACCGGAGCAGGAAAATGGAATCCCCGACAGGGATCACCCTTAGTATCACACTGCAAAGAAAATTGCACGAGATTTCTGCATTACAAGATGCACAAATGTGAACCCCATTCTTTTGAATGGGGTGATACAGGTGAGAGATTTTTTTTTCCAAGTGCGGCATGTCCCATTTTTGGGAGTTCCCTTGGAAGGCCTCACATCGCCCATTCTTTCCAATGGAGCCAGCACAGCATTGCCCAACATGCGAGGTGCATGTGAGTGCACTGCGATGCAAGGTTTACCCATTGAGAAGAATAGGACACACTCCGTGATCTGCTTTTAGTCGCAGCGGAGGATTGCTACTTCCCTGAAGTGATGCAATGCAGTTTTAACACAAAAACGCTTCGCACCCGCGGGGACATTGCACGTTGGCTAGTGCGATATTGGTTTGAGTTCCACAGCCCAATATCGCACTCACCTGTGTGAAATTAGCCTTAGTCCGGGTTTTACACAGCCGAGAATCTTGCGCGAGGTTTGTGCATTGTGAGACGCACTAATTTCTCATGAGTATGGAACCCATTCTTTTGAATGTGCTCATACACGAGGGAAAAAATTAAAGCACGTGCTATGTTTGGACGGGCCCTTGAAACGCCCATTGGGGTCGGCAAAGCATCGCACTCCGTGCTAGGTGCTCACAAGTGCAACGCGATGCGAGGTTTCCCAATGAAAACCATGTGAAACACGCTGCGATCCTCCACCTCAGCTGTCAGCTGCGCCAGAAGATCGCTACTTCCCCAAAGTGATGCGAGACTTTTTGATGCACATGTTTTGTTTGCCGACGTCAGGACTATTAACAAACCCCTAAAGTGATTCTGCAGCATTTGAACTGTTCACAACATCCCCTCTGCTATGTTATGATCTTCAACCCCTTAATTACTACCACCAGACCTTTTTAAAGTGGTCATTAAATCAAACCTGTCAGGAGATTTATGCTGCCCGAACCATAGAGATCATGACATCCCAATAGACACCCACATTACAGAGAACTATGTTTAACTCTGAAACAGAAACATAATCCCAAAAGTCGGGAACAAAGAAAAGATTCACATGAACCGCTCTCCACTGGCTTCTCCCCACCCAACTTAGCTGGATTGACAGATTTTGTCCTACACACAAATTGACACAGATATATCAATCTAGCCAAGTCGAGCAGGGAGACGTCAGTGGAAAAAATCTTATTCATATAGTGCCAACGTATTGCACAGCTCTTTCAGGTAATTTATTTATTACCCCCCACCAAGCTGGGTACTCATTTTACCAACCTTGGAAGGATGGAAGGCTGAGTCAACCTTGAGCCGGCTACCTGAACCATGCGGGGATTGAACTCGCAAGCTTCAGTTCATGAGCGAGAGCTTAGGACTGCATTTTTGCTGCCTTAATACTCTGCGTCACAAGAGGCTCTCCAATGAATCTTTTCCATGTTCCCTACTCCTTTGTAAACTATATGTTGGATTAAAGTCACAGTATTTCAGAGTAGAACTTGGCTCTCTGTAATGCAAGTGCCTCTTGAGATTTCCTGCTGTTCATGGTTCGGGAGGCATAAATATCCAGACGGTTCCCTTTAAGAAGCCTTATTCCATAGAATAAGGGCTGCACAGGAGACAATCGATTTCTCCCACTGCTTTGGTTGGCCCCAGAAATCAAATGATTACCAAATGACAGGTCACATGACCATGCTGCTACATCTAACTAGACCTTGCACAGCCCTTAGCCAGAGCACACTGTGAATGTTATGCAGATTTGTTCACATCATCACCTCGGCTAAGTCATAGCCTTTATCTTCAAGTTTGTGCTTTAGTGAGCTCTGTTATAGTTCCTATAGTTATGTAATCTGAATGATTTCAATTGAGCATCATACATTAGTGCAGTTTGTGTATTTCTCTATGGAGTGTTGTATGTAAATTTCCATTGGCTGCAGAAGTCAGGTGGGAGATCTGGAGGACTTGAGAACATAGAGAGCTACAAGCTGGAGGGCAATTGCAGTGGTACTGAGCCTTAAGAGAGACTGCATTACTGGGAGAGAGCTGCCAAAGGAGTGAAGAGTCAGCTCAGGGAGCCATGTAAGCCGTGTCCTGCAGAATCTGTACTTGTTAGAGAGGGACAGTTGCACAAGAAATAAGGCAGTTGGTGTTTGAGAAGCGTAGTTGCTGATCTTTGTGATTTATTAAAGATTGTAACCATATCCCACTCACAGAGAGTTAAGCATGCTTTTAGTTAGTCAGTTGGGTTATCAAACATTTCTGAATAATCGCATATTAACAGAAGCTTCTACTGCCAACTTCATCTCCAACTCCTGGCATCCTTACTCACAACAGAGTGAATGCTTGAGCCAGGCAAAGGAGACAGGTTAGGCTATGCGAGACACTGTGGGCTCTAGGTCGTCAGGTCCTGCATAAGTGCATTGCTAAAGCACCTACTCTCGGCTCCAACAGTGGCAGGACATGCATGGCCAACTAAGGAGGGGGTCCAACATTAATTGCAAGTAGGCCTCCTATTTCTCATTTGGAATACAGATGGGCATTGTATTACGCATTGGGAGCTACAGTGGTGGGGTCCTATTCATTGGGGCCACAGAGGGGGACCCTGTCACTCACTGGGACCACAAAGAGGTCGTATTGCTTATTATGGCCACAGAGGAGGCCTATTACTAATTGGGGCCACATTGGGGGTCCTATTATTTATTAGAGCCACAGAGGGGGTCTTATTATAAATTGAGTCTGCAGAGGAGATCTTATTACTATGTGGGTCACAGCAAGTGCACTATTACTATATAGGGCCACAGCAAGCGTTAGGTCCTGCACATGTGTATTGGTAAAGCACTTATCCACAGCTCTAACAGCAGCCAAACTAGTGGTGGGATGGACCAGGGGAGCGGAGGTAGAACGGCTGGACATTTAACTGTGGGAGCCAGCCGATCCTAAACATTTGCTTGGGGCCCATACTTCCCTGCCCCCTGACCCAGCCCAACTATTTATAGGCTTTATTTATTAATACCAGGCATGTTCCATCACGCCAGCGTGCGCTACAACTGACAGTGCTTCCAACTGATAATATATACAGGCTGACTTGAAAACTGCTGCTGAAATTGATTCCTGACACTGTTCTCATCTTTCACGTTAGGTGAACATCTTTGCAGACCCTTCTGGTAGCACTGGGGTTAAGGGCAAGTAAAGCATTTCCTTCTATTGTCAACCAAACTGAGCCATAGATCCCTCCTGTATGGGTCCTCCCCTTCCCTCCTCTCCTCTCACTCTCAGTTCTTGTGGCTGCTGCTACTCTCACTCTCTCCGACTTCATAGAGTGGATCTTGTGATGTTTCAAAGGAACTTTGCTGCAGAACAACATCCTCTCACTATGGTTTCCCAGCTGAAGGAATTGCCGGCATAGACACACACCACTGGTGAGTCTCTCCATGCCTTCTATACATGTCCAGCACTCTTATCTTTTTCTGTTACATTATATCCAAGCGCTCTGAATTCAATTTCCCCCTCTTGACTCATTTCCAGTTATATTTGTTGTGTTCTTGCAGAAGCCAAAAAATCTTTGTCCAACAGCCAAATTCTGCAGAAGAGAAATGACACTCCACTCCCTTTTACCCAAACTATAAATACAATCCATATCAGGGAGTTTATCATATCCAAAAGTTTGTATAATGTGCTTATCAGTTCTACACAGTCCCTGCTCCTCTGCAGTGCAGTGGATATATTCCCATTACACAACAGAAAAGGTTCATTTAGTTCAGATTCTTCAGCTAAGAGGCTTTTCTGCAAGGAATTTGTTTATCTTCTTGTAAAATAATCTTAAACCTGCAAATGCTTTCTAGGAAAACCAGGCAGTGGAATTTCTTTAATGACTACTTGGTAAAAGCAGAATCCGCTAAAGCTAAATTTAGGGGATGACGTTTCTGAGGATTATCTTGGGTGTATGCAAGATGATGTTTTTAAATATAATAAACCAGAGTGATAACATTATGATAATATTGCACAAGACCCCCTATGAGAAATGGAAAGGTGATACATACACTTATGTATTGCAACTG
The DNA here is from genome assembly GCF_035609145.1 of Eleutherodactylus coqui. NCBI lineage: Eukaryota > Metazoa > Chordata > Amphibia > Anura > Eleutherodactylidae > Eleutherodactylus > Eleutherodactylus coqui. The sequence goes on along the minus strand of NC_089837.1, from coordinate 465,448,163 downwards.
TCATGTTACAATGTTGCAAAGTTTCAAAAACAAGTAAACATTTTGTGTATTGTCAGAATATGGTCAAGTGGTCCATGCAGAATTTGTATCAAAGTGATGGATATCATATAGTCACAATATTTAAAGTTGTTGCAGGTTTGATTTGCCAATGTACTAGAGCTGAGCTGAATGTGTTGAGGTTTAACTATTTGTGGTTTTCTATAGGATTACTCTGCTTATTAGTGTATCTGAATGAGTTATCATAATGCAAAAAAAAAGAGAATAAGGCTGCTTTCAGGCGAGCGTATTGTAAGATGCCCTTAATACGGAACCGTATTGCGAACATCTTGCGAACCGTATGTCATCAGTGTTTGATCTATTTTTGCCTATTTGTATATTTTGCATTCTACTGGAAACATATGGATCATAACAGTAAAGTGACTCAATGACTTCCGCTACATTTGGACAACTTCACCATCTTGATGTAAAAAGTCGAATATACTGCTTTTAAGTACTATTGAAAACGTTATTGCAGCCCCTTTGATGGATGACTAAACCTCCAGCATGCTGTAAATTACTGCTCTACATTCCTATGAACAGATCGAGGTTTAACAACATATTCCGAAGTGTTGTACAAAGAATCCCCTCGCTCCAGTCCCCTATGCAGCTCACAATCTAGTTGATCTATCCAAAGTCTGCAGTGTACTGAATAACCCTGGTCATGATTATTTAGGTATTCCATGTATAATAAGATATATATGTAGCTGAGATGTGTAAAAGTCACAGACCTGAATGTATCAGGTCACCTTATACTAGGCGCACTTGTGTTAAAAAAATGTCTGCTATGTCCGCAAAAAAAAAAGGACTTTTTTTTTATACATGTGGCTTCTGTATTCAATCCATATTTGGTCCATGTATCTTTTTTTTCTGTATGCCATGTGTTTTTCACTTCCGCAAAATAAACTGAAGTCCGATTCTTTTTTCCACATATTAAAAAAGAAAAAAGAAAAACGGACCGCACATGGATGGCATTTGTGTGCTGTCTATTTTTTTCCTCTCTCCATTGACTTGAATGTGCAGGACTCATCCGTAAAATAGACAAGGATAGTGCATGTGATGAGTTTTTTCAAACACTTGGTAGTGTGCTGCAGCATGTAATAATATGGGTCTGTATGCTGTCCATGTGTAGTCCGAATTTTCAATGGACTACATTACATGAAAAAAAAAACATGTGAGAGATCATAGTTGCAGTCTATGGAAAACCACTTATAGAGGCATGATGATACCAGTACATATTGTCATATCATGGTATGTCATTAAGGGCGGTTTCAGGCGGCCGTATGTGCAACTACGCTCGCCCTATGGAGCGAACTTGTGCATGAATGTCTTTTTTTTTTCCTCTGGCCATTGAAACTCAGAGTTTGAAAAAAGCGCATGAAGATAGGTCCTGCCCTATCTTTTCTTGGGTGTGCTATTCACGCTCAAGAAAAAAAGCTAGTTAAAACAAAACCCTTGAAATCAATGGTTTAGTTTTGTCCCGTTATGCGGCCGTGACTAAAACACGTTCATCTGTTTAAGCCCTAACTGTGGTTTTATATAGGGCTGTAGGTGAGCCTACTGCATTATTTTAAACTTAGTGGGTTATTGCACTGCACAAGTACCATTAGGCAACTAATATAGCTCTGCTCCATTTGTATGAAGCCACCTACTTGATGTAAAATGTATCCACTACACTGTATGTATTTGAAGACAATATTTCAGCCTCTGAGTACGGTTGCCTGTCCACGGGCGAGTTTTCATTGCGTTCGCCGCGGCGATAATCCGGCTGCGGGGAACGCAGTGAAAGCTCTCCATAGCAACGCTATGAAGAGCGCTTCCCCCCCTGTCCACAAGCGGAGAATCATTGTGGCAAATTGCAGCATGCCACAGGCATTGCGGTATCCTGCGGCGGATCTCCGCCGTGGGAGCCGCCGCCCGGGAGCAGGAGGCAGCAAACGGATCTCCGCCGGTCAGCCTATGTGACAGATAGGCTGACCACAGAGAATCGCAGCAAATTGCAGCCGCGAGCAGAGAATCGCAATGCTATGGAAAGCTTTCACTGCGTTCCCCGCAGCCAGATTATCGCTGCAGGGAATGCAATGAAAACCCGCCCGTGGACAGGCAGCCAATGGCTAAACCACTACCATGCTTTAATGATTGGTCTACTCTGCCTTGAAAGAATGGTGCTTGTTATGAGTAGAGCCTGAATATAATGTATTACCTGTTACCTACACATTCCACAGAATTCTCACGATTGTGATATCATGATGTATCATCATGATCTGCAGTTTTAGGTGGGACTACAGGTAAACCTACTGCTTAAGTAATGGAATTTGAGAATTAGACCAGTTTCACATACCTCATAAATGCTGTGGAATTGCTGCAGCCTATAGGGTGCATTCTCACATTGCTGATTTGCTGCAGATTACATTGCAGATTTTGATGCAGATCTCCAGCAGATTTCACCCTTTTAATTGAATTCAAATTGAAGGGTTGAAATCTGCTGCAGATCTATGGAAAATTTTAAAGCAAATCAGCAACCTATAAACTCATATTCAGGCCCGGGCGGACATGAATTGTGGAATCCGTGTGGGGCATCCGTGCGGATGATCTGCAGTTCAAGCCGCCCATAGGGAAACATGGACATCTGCAACTGAATTAAAGAATGCGGATTTGATTTGTGGACCTTTGTGTGTTGAAATCATATTGCAGCATCCTCCATTTAAGTATGGTTCCCGCATGGACGGCTTCCATTGAAGTCAATGGCAGCCGATTGACATTGCGGATGGGCAGTGGATTCCACGGGAAAGTAGGAATTAAAAAAACTCTACTGTGCATTTCCGCACACATCCGCAGTAGAGAAAAAGAACCGAATGGGTGCGCAGGGTCGGACTCTGCTGCGGGCTTCTGCAAGGGTGGTTAAAACCCACAGTAGATCCGCAACAAAAAATGACGCAAAATCCGCATCAATTAGGTGCAAATAAGGCCGCCGCATTTTCAAGAGTTATTACTTCAAAGCGTTAAATGGCAAATGCTTAGTTTTCTGAAATAAGTTTGGTGGCTTACACAGTAGTTTATAAAGTTGTCTATAGAAGATGCTGATGCAGTGGATGCCATCTGCAGCTCTCTGACTTCTGCCTGGTTAGGACTTGTCTTCAGACTCTTTAATATGATTTTTTTTTAAGAAGATTCAAAGCAGTTTTTCTGGAACAAATCAAAAGAGAAGCTGGGAAGTTGGGTGAGGTAATTAAGGTTTGTTTGTGGAAATGTCTTGCTAGCCCTCTGGCATTAGACGCATGAGAGAGTCATAACCCAGGACTGTGGCTCTCAAGCATCTCTGACTCATTTTTGCTGAGGAAGCAGACAATACTTATGTCAGCGAGGCGGAGTCTGGAATAAAAACGCTGGTACAATCCACGGTCTATTTTTCATTTTAATATCGGAAACACAGGTCTCACTGTCTGTGATCTCAATGACCAATGTTACCGGGGTCTGTAATGCAGAAGATGTCCAATGATGTCATCGTTATAGTGCAGGCAGCAGACGTTAGTAGAAAAACCGATGACTGTTTTCTGTGCATCTGGCTCACATACAAACACATAGCCAAGAGAACTTTTTAGACTGTTTCCAAACTTTATATTGATGAGGGCTGATTTGGTTTATTAACCCCATTTAGAGATAGTACCACTTCCTATAAATTTAATGCATGCATACAATAGTATGAGAAACAGGTTTCCTCCTGTTGTTGCGCAACAGACTTCCCAATAGACTTAAAGTTTATGAACAAGTTGAGTTTGATTGTTAATTTGTTGCTGCTGTCATAAAAAAACATAAGCATGTTATTGTCAATTTAACTAAAGAGTTGGGGCGTTTTCCTGTAAGACAGGCGGGAGGAGATCTATAAAAGGGAAGTAGGTATACAGCGATGTTGTAGTTCATGATGTAGAAGAAAGTGTGCGAACAGCTTCAGATCCTCTACACCGGTTGCTGGCCAGCAGGACTACCGGGTTATGCAGAACAATGAGGCACCAGAGCTTCCACAAAGGCAGATACTCTGCACTGGAAACTCTGATTGGAGTACAGAGTTCGCTGGCGTGGACTACGCTGATTATGCCAATCAGGGTTCGCTAGTGAGGACAATGCTTATTAGCTCCTGTCTTGCTGCCTACATTCATTGGACCAACGCTGGTGAGAGTGGACTTTGCCTTGTTCTGTTCCTTTAATTAAAGGGAATTTGTAAGCGGACTTTGGTGTTATGTGGGCATGGCCCATTACAAGTCTTCTACATGTCCCGTACGTGGGGAATGTGTGACCCGAAGCCCTTGTCATGGCTCACCCACTATTTTACTATCCCAACCTGTGGAGCTGCACAATCTTGGATGCCCCTGTGCCTCGTCTCTCCGCTCTGCTCATCCCTGAACTGACTTTTAGTTGATAAGAAACATAGGCAATGATATAATTTGAGCAGTCGTAATGATAATGCGTATCCTCAAGGTGATCATTTTGGTGCAAGCTGCTGAAGCACCGTGTGATCTGCTGATGTTAGTAGGAGAAGCTGCAGGTGCCCATATGTGGCTCCTCTAGCAACAATGCAATGGAAATGTAATACTACACATAACACGTTCATAACTAACTACAGCTACATGACATACCTCTGTGCTATACCCTCGCATATACGTTGGTAAAACTGTCTGCCGTAAAGATCCGCCAAACACGCTGAGCGCAGTGAGAACAGATTCTAGAGCCTATGTGGATAGGGTATAGTATCAGAGCAGTGGGGTCTGAGCACTGACACCTCAACTGATCATGAGAAAATATGAGGGCCTTGAGTGTCCCTCAATGAAGGGAAATAAGGAAGATGGAACAATACCTCTGCAGCGCCACCTATTGGAAGGCAGCATTCCCTTAAGTCACTGTTAGACTCTTTATACAAGCCTTAAAGGAATGACTGGTAATTGAAAACGTCATAGCCCTCTCACTAGTCAAGCCAGAAATTTACTGCACACTTATGAGGGGCAAAAACCCTGAAAAAGGCTGTCTGTGTATGGATTCTGGCTTGGTTTTCAATTCCTAATTTTTGTTAGAAGGCTTGTATAAAGAGCCCAACACTGACTTGCAGGAATGCTGCCTTCCAATAGGTGACGCTGCAGAGGTATTGTTCCATCTTCCCTATTTGCTTATATTTCCCAGAGGAGCACTCACCTTCTAGGTGCTCTCCTTAAAGAGAAATGATACCCTTCCTGATTCAGTGATGGTCGTATATGGCAACTACAGCTTCATTCAATTCAATGGGATTGTAGCAGATAGTCAATTACAAGTGCTCAGCTGGAGCAGCAGTGTGCACATATGACTCTCATTCCATTCAATTGTGACCCCAATTCTCATGATTGGTGTAGATCCCAGCACTTGGACCCCCTCCAATCACTTATCCCTGATCCTATGGATATGGTCTCTTCACCAAACAATCCCAATTAAGAAAAGAACTTCCCAAATATCACAATCTGATTTATTTAGAGACATTGAGGAAGAACTATCTGTAATATTGCAAGATGCATAAATGCGTAAGTAGAAGAAAATTGTGCCAACTCTCTCATGCTAAATTAGGCATACCTTGATAAGCATGTCAGACACTTTCCTTTATGCCACCTCATGACTTGCATATATTTCCAATATGGTTAGTAAATTTGGTGCATTTTCCTTTTCACCCTGGCATTTTTTAACCCCTTCAAAAACTTTAAAATTCCGTTAGCAATCGTTGCTTTGCTTCTTCATCAGCTCTGAACATGTAAGGACTGTTTTAAATCTTACATGATCAGTAACATAATTGTGGATGTTTCCATTAAAAACGATGTTTCATTGACTTAATGACCTAAAGTTAAAGCCGCCCGCCACCTGTTTACCTCTGCGTCCTCCACTGCGGGGGGATTAGTCATCGTATAGTGTAGACCATGATTTATTTAATCATAAAAATAGAAAAGTCAAGTATTCTTCTCCTCCGGACAAATCTTTCCCTGAATCTGAGACGCCCCTGAGATTTCTTAACTAGATGCTCCAGTTCCCCATCCACTTCTTTACAGCGATCTATATCATTCAAAGGTTTAATGCAAACCAGATGGGCTTGAGAACGGTAACAAACACTGCAAGGGGTCACAACTTACCTCGAGGCCATGCTGCGCGCATTCTTTATATTCCTTTACATATAATGCACATTACATCTTTCATCTTCACAGAAGCATAGAATTCATGTTTTCTTCAGCTAGTATCTCCCATGGACGAGTGCATACATCAATGTATTCTTCATTGTGGGCAATGGTAAATGTTCATTAGACTCTAGACTCATTTCCGGTTACCTTTTCTACGGGTCCGTTTTACAACCACGCAGTTGAACTTCAATTGATTTAAACTTTTTGCCTTTTTAAGGTCAGCAAATAATAAAGTGTTGTGCGAGATAAAGTGGCTGGAGGAGAACACGGAAAAAATGAAAGCACATGTCCAACTGTGAAGACAATTATAGAGTCTAGATGCTGAATTAATCTACATATAAAGTTGAGTAACTTTGGAAATACTTAGTTTTTGGTGCTGCTTCAGAGGAGTGTATGAGCAAATCTGCTTACCTTAGCGCAATGTATTTGCGCAGTGAACAAGGTTGATTGTGCATGTGTCTGCACATAGAACTGTACTTTTATACGCACGCAGGGCATGTTTATAAAATCCCAAGCTTAATTAGTGGTGAAATTGCCCATTCACATGATTGGGAGCTGCATGTTTTAGCAAAAGTGCTGCTGCTCCAGGAGGAGAGAGAAAGAAATGAAGCAAAACCCTGGGGAAACTCCCTTCTCCATGGGGCTTCTCTTCATCTGGAGGGATGCTGGGGTTCCCCTGCAGGGAATAAGAAGGAATTCCCCAGCAGCACATGCCTGGAATCCCTCACTCCCCACTGCTGGGGAATTCCTTCTTCTCCCCTGCAGGGGAACCCCTTTATCCCTGCTGCTGGGGAATTCCTTCTCCCCTGCAGGGGAACCTCTCTCTCCGCTGTTGGGGAATTTCTTCTTCTCCTCTCCAGGGGAACCCCTCTCTCCCTGCTATGGGTTAATTCCTTCTTCTCCCCTGCGGGGGAACCCTGGCATCTGCGCTGCTGGGGAATTAATCACTCTTTGCCAGCCACCTTGCATAGTTTCCCTTACGAGTCTATGGAGGCTTCTGCGCTTTTCTGCAGTAAGATAGGTTAGGGTTTCATTCACACGGACATATATTGGCCACGCTTTCACGGCCAGCTGATATACGCTATCCGTCTGATGCATTGGTTTACAATCCATCAGTTCAGATGGGCGTATTTCCGCAGCATAAAAATGCCTGGCCAGCCAGGGAAGATAGTTCAGGAACCATCTTCAGGCCAGAATATGGCGGCGACTCCCATAGACTCCTATGGGAGCCTATGCTAGCTGCCGGAGAAGGGAGGTGGGAGGGAATTTAGCAGCATGTCTGCTAAACTCCATCCCCTCCCCTCCTCCTCTCTGGCCCTTGCCAGCTGTTTGCAATGGGAGGGGGTGGGATGGGGTGGGAGCTAGCTGCTAAGCTCCCTCCCATTTCTGGCATCCGACAAAGGGTGGAGAGGGGGCAGGAACGTAGCACACTAGCACCAGCCCCTCCCCGAGAGCCGCCGAGAGGGCGGAAAGGGGGTGGCAGTTTAGCAGAGCTAAACTGTTCCCCCTGCCAGATTGCATTCTGGGCTCGGCATATATGCTCCAGACCCGGGCCGTCTTAACCTGTTCATTTGATTTTTGGTGTGGCCAATACATGGCCGACTGAAAATCGCTACGCTTGTGTGAAAGATCCCTAAGACCTATTCTTTACGCAGCAGGGAATTTTAGTTGCTGTATTCTGCCACATATGTCTTTTGTGGTGCGATTTTATTTTTTTTTTATGTGGCTGCAAATCTTTCATCTGAAGGTTCCATAGGAAACCATTGGTTCTATTAGATGCGATTTTTTGATGCTTGTAACTTTGCTGCAGAAAATCATCGATGTGAAGAAGGCCTAAGCCATAAATGTCCAAACATCACTGAATTCCCACTGACTGGTCTTGGACTTTAAAACACGTAGAAGGAGTCAATATTATATCAATAATGGAAAAGTGGTCAAATTAGCAACTCATTATGTGAAAGCTGGTTTGATACATTTCTTGTGCAGACGCCATGTTGGTTCCCAGTAATGACGTTTTGCTCTACGTCTATTCTTCATACTCATTTAGCTTTAGCACAAGATTAATTGGGATACGATGATTTTAATAATAACTCATTGCAGAAGAACCTCTGATGAATGAGGTTTCTAGAAATGTTTGAAAGACAACCAAGGGCTGATTTAGCGTCTCTAGATGAGTTTTGTCCACAAGTGGTAACAATTAGATTTGTTACAGGAAGACTCAGCAGTGGAGGATACAAGTCTGCTTCATCACACATGGGGAGAAATTACTTCACAATGCTTTTATATTAATGCTGAAGGGATGCACATTAGAAAGTGATTAATTCTGCATGGCTTGCTTACTACAAGGACTAAAAGTCAATGTTGTCCCTAAATCTATATTGCCATAGTCCAAGCAGTCCAAACAATTAGATACTTTCTCCTGGCGCATATACGCTGAGGCCGCAGTGCCGTTGGGCATGGGAAAACAGCTTAGCTGTCTCCCCCTTCCCTCACCGGCTCACCTCTTCTCTTCTTCCCTCCGGCTGTTTGCAATGGGAGGGGGCAGAGCCAAGCTCCTGCCCCTCTCCACCCCTTGTCCGCAACCAGCAATAGGATGGGGCAGAAAGCGGCAGAGCTAAACTTCGCCCCAACCCCTCCCATTGCAAACAGCTGGAGGCGAGGAGAGAGGAGGAGAGAAGGGGGAGGGAGTTTAGCAGTCACGCTGCTACCTCCCACCTCCCTTCTTCGGCAGATGTCATTGGCTCCCATAGGAAAACGGCGGCCGATATACACTCGTGTCAAAGAGCCCTAAGTAGTAGATGGAGTAACTCTAAATGCCGATAGTTTTCCTGGCTCACTATATTATGTTAATATTCATCCAGCTCCATTTCTCTTTATCCCGTCCCAAGGCAGCTATGAAGCTATCATACTATTGTAATCTTTAGGCCTCATTCACACGAGCAATGCGTATTTAGCCAGCCACATCGCAGTCGACAATTACATCAGGGAAGAGTAGCCGCGATCGAGTCCCGAGATTAATTAGCGGTTTTTCGTCCATTCGCATGGGCGTATTGTGAGAAAAATACGCTGCAGCACAGAATTTCGTTGGTCGGCAGAAATCCTCAGAATGATTGAAGCAGAGTGAAAAATGGGCAATCAAAAACTGTTGGCGATTCGATGATTTAACGGTGCGATTTGTTCACTCGCCCAAAAATCACCCATGTAAATGGAATGAAATGGAATAGTCGCAGATACGCTGTGATCTGATGCATTGGATTCCAATATATCAGATCACATGGCCGTATTCCTGAGACGTAAAAGCACCCTGCCAGGCCAAAATAGCGCTAGGCGTTTTTACGTCGGGCCCAAAAGATAGTCCTGGAACTATCTTTTGGGCCGTAATATGTTGGCCGCTGCATGGGCTCCTATGGCAACCCATGGCAGCGGCCGGAGGTGGGAGGGAGTTTAGCATTGTGGCTGCTAAACTCCCCCCATCTGCTCTCCTCCCCACATGCAGGCTCACCTCTGCTCTCCTCCCTGCTTGTTCTTTGTAATGTGAGGCGGTGGGGTGGGAGTGGAGCTAAGCGCTGTCCCGCCTCCTCCCATTGCTGGCTGTGGACAAGGGGCGGGATGTTGGCCCGCCCCTTGTCCATAGCTATCAATGGGTGGAGGCAGGATGGGACTTAGCTCCGCCCCGCCCCCTCGCATTGCAAAGAACGAGCAGGGAGGAGAGCAGAGGTGAGCGTGTGGAGGGAGGGGAAAGGGGCACATATGCACCGGGGCCCATGCCGTGTAAATGGGCGCACAAATGTTAGATTTGTGCACCTGTTCACTAGCTTCTACGCCCCAGATTATAGCGTATATCAGCCGGCCGTGAAAACGGCCCACCTGATCCTCACACTGGCACATGATCAGCGCTGGATGGACGCCAATGGAGACCCTTCTTTGTTGGTGTGTGGATTGATTGGCCAGTTTGGTAGGTGTGTAACCCAGCTGGCCAATCAGCTTTAGCTTGTACACATTAATTTCTTTTCCTCCTCACAGAAGGTATTTTTGGTCAAGTCGGTGGCTTGTTGTCTAGTTGTTCATCTCAGTTCAGAAAATTCTGTTTGGTCATCAACTTAATCTGAAGTGTTGTTACATCTTTTCTCTTGAACATCAGTTGTTCATATACTTGTGCAACATCTAACTTTTCATATACTTTTATAACATTTATTGCAGCCACATTCCCTGTTTCTAACTATGGAAAATCAGGGTCACCCAGTGAGGTTGCCTTCCTCAGGGCGAGTGCTCTACTTTTAGGTAGGGTCTCCACGCATCAGTAGGTTAGAGTTAGATTCCCCATTTCCACACTATTTGGTTTCCTTATATAATACGTTGTGTTATCTGTACTTGTAGATTGTGTGTATTCATCCACTAAGGACATAACATTAAATCTGATCCGGACATGGTGATGGTAATCCATCTTGGACGGACATGGTGATGGTAATCCATCTTGGACGGACATGGTGATGGTAATCCATCTTGGACGTAACAACCTCCTCTTAGTTTGTACATGCATAAGAATAGGTTGATAAAGGACAAAAAGGATGACAGAGCCAGACTTGTATAGTGCACAACCAAAGTAAGCAATTCTGTACACGTCTTGATAAACTGATTAAACCTAGGATATGAGCAGACATATGGCATATACCACCACCTTATTATTGACTTGCCCAATTGTTCTTCCTCTGCTGTCTTCCCTTCTTATCTCTTTAACATTCTAATCTGCTGAGATTTCTAGTAATACCCTATCCTTGTGTATCAGTATCACCTCTTGTCTACCAGACTACAAGTTTAGAAAGAATTGGGAGGATCCAGAAAGACACAAAGGAATCTTTCAAGTATATCCAGGCATTTCATGAGTTACAAGACTGGCAGAGAAGACTAGAGCAGGGGTCATGTTCAGAGCGCAGACAGATAAAAGGACATATGAGACACTAAAAGACAGAAGGTAAAAACCTATTTCATCCATAGCACAAGGGAAATGTCTAAAATGTATCGTAATGTAATATTGTGCATTCTGCTATGAATTAGGCTTATTTCTTACTCCATTCAGGTACTTCTTTACTATACATTGGACTACATCTTCATCAGGACATCTACTGTAGACTGTTCTGGTCTTTGTGTGCACCAACTTTCCAACAACTGTGTCATTGACTGATGGAACATGAACAATGATATATGGTGTATGCGTTATTAGATCTTGTGTCTCCAGTTCTTCATTCTCCCGCAGCAGCGGCTCCCATCATCACTCACATAAAGACTGTAAATACCAAATAGTGGTCTACTGTATGTTAAGGCCTCATAGCTATAAACATCCAGAATATGAATACTGCACATATGGGCTCTGGGATCAGATGGGTGGTATGATACATTAATAAAAAAAAGGGGAAATTATTTAATTAGCAACAAATCGCCATCTACTAATTACTATATTATACAATATATGCAACTACGTTGCACCTCCAGCAGGTTGGGTAAGATAGACTGGTGCAGCTTCCATTGCCTTCCCAATAGTACAGAACTGCCCATTGTCTGACTATCCTGTTCGAATCCATTAGCTACTGTACAGTTAACCTTTAATTTAGGTTCTATTCATATTAGCATCATAAGTTTCATTTATAACAGGCCGATAGATCTGACTTATAGTTGACCCATTTAAATTGGGGTTCGGGTAGCCCTGCACTATTTTTACCATCAAAAATACACAAGCCCCATAATGGAAACCTAGATGGTTAACTTATGGTGCTTTTACATGGAACCGATCCCCGGCAGCTCATCCCAGCAATAATCGTTCCTGTGCGTTTACGCAGCAGTTGTTCATAAGTGAACAGAGGGCCCAGTAATCGCCCCATGTAAAAGGACCTTGAATCTGTACCATGTATACCTGGGCTGACAGTTTCCTACATTGTTCATGCTGGAAATTTTACATGTACTGTATGTCTATATGGCAGGGGGCACTATGCCATTCTGTGCCGCCCCAATCACCTAGACAGAGATTTCTATGTGTTAGTGCTCACATGTAGCTTTCATGTCAGAGTGAAGAGCAGTGGCACATAGCAGGGCGACAGGAACGGACAAGTACTAAGGGTGCCCTGTGTAGCCATGTCTGGGTCCCCTATATATTGGGAGAATAAAGTCTTTTGACCTGTTTGGCACTCCAGAAACGAGTATATGAGTTACAGGCATTATATATGCATGCAGTTCTCTCTATTGTAGTTTATAGGACTTATGAAATGCTAGCCCATTACCTCTGCATCCATCATCTACAATGGAGAGAGCCACGTGCATTTCTCCTCTCCTCTCTGGGGTGCTGATTGGTGGAGGAGGCGACCCCATTCTCCCAATAGGTGGGAGTCCTGGAAGAGGAACTTACTTAGATTTGTTATGGCATATATCTAGGATATACCATAAATGCTTCTGATGGGAATACTCCTGTGGTCCGTGGAAGTGGTTCAATATGGCAACCCCCCCGACCAGGAAAAGTAGTGCACCCCTGCTGTATGAGAAAGATCATTCTGCCAACAGCAGAAACAAACTTTTATCTGCACACATTTATCACTTGGTTCTGATGAGATATACATATTAGGTAGTCATATGCAATGGGACCAGCTTTACCTGCCACAGCTGATGTCAAGCAATACTTTGCCTTATGTATCCATTTGAGTTGATCAATTGCTTGGAAATTTGGAGCTGACTATCTCATAAGTGTAATGCAGATTTGGTGGAAATGCCATAGTGCTCCAACCTAGTCATATAGATCCTGGTGCAGACCTGTCCATATACAGTATGTAAGAGTTGAGTAAGGGGGGTAACCAAGCTGAGACAGACATTATATCATATGTGTTGTTTTAGTTCTGGTATCATCATTAGACCAGCCCTAGAACCCGTATTAGTTATTGTGACTACAAACCCCGAGTTGTGTGTTCAGATTAGTTTTTGCATATCTTTGGGCCAAAAAAAGCTTCTACATATTTTTCTGCTCTTTCGCAGCTATTTGGGAACTCGATTTTTAAACATACCTCAAATGGGTGTATTACAATATAACTTAATTCCACAATCTCTGGCATTTGAGTGATGTTAATGTTCCACTAAATTACATATTGTGCCTAAAAAAATATGAAATCACTAGCACTAAGGCAATGAAAAAGTCAATGCGACAGGAAAACACAGCACACAGTGGTCCTGGTGGTTGAGCTGTGGCTGCATCTCATCCAGCTGTTTCCAGGGGTTTAATTTTGTGCAGCTGGGGTGACCTCACCACTCTCCGAATCCCTGGAGGGCTAGAAAAAGTCATAATCTACCAGCACAGAGCCAGCAGCTCGAAATGCGTAGATGAACATCCAGAAACGTACGCACACATTTCCCAGCCCTTGACACATACCCTAAAAAGTTTCTCCATGCTGTTCGTTACTTTGTAGCAGACTTTACATCTTAACCCATTACTCTTCTATTGCATTACATAAAACATACTTCATTCTTCTACATCCCCTGTGCAGCGTCTCTTTGCCCAACAGTTATACATTAGTTCTCCTTGTTCTTCTGTTTTGCATTTCAATGGCATTATTAAGATATTAATGATAATGCCAATTCAATTAGTCCAGCACCCCTCACTACAAACATACCAGAAGGCTATGATGGCACCGCCTCTGTTACTCACATAACTAAATAGTTATACTTTCTTTGTCCTGCCTCATCTGCTGTCACATATTAATTACATTTATAGGAGGGGCAAACATGGCAATTGCCTTGGGGCCTCCACCAGGAGGTGCTTCAGGGATCTCCACCAGTCCTCTGCATTATTTTGTATTCTATGTTGGTTTTTTTCTAAATGGTTACTGCAGTTTGAGACAACATGTGTCAGTATGATAACCAATGTGATTACTAGCAAAAGTGTAAATCAATTTATTTACCTAAAACAATGTTTTTGTGCTGAAACATGCCTCTAAAGTGTTGCTCTGCCTTTCTTTCTAATTTGCTGTCCACTCCTAATGTCATGAAAAATCTGTCTTCTTATCTTTGTTACTAGAGGTGGAACACAGGAAGAGGAGAAGAGTGATAAGTCCTGCTGCCCATAGAAGTATCAGGACTGGCGGCTCGTGGGTCCCTCCTGCCCTCACCGCCAGTCCTGTCACACGGGCTGCTGCCGAGCAGTACAGGGGAGCCCCGGTCCTCGTAACCTCCCCTGGCCGGCGGGCTCCTCCTCGCCGCCGGGTTGCTAGGGACTCGGTGGGTGTTGCCCTGCGCCGCGTCCTCGGTACCATGGCTACCCGGCATGTGTTTCCTTCTTTGCCTCCTGCAAGGCTGGGGCAGGTTCCCCAGTGCTGCTGGGTGCTCTCAGCTGCTGTCAGACTCCCCGCCCCAATCAGCTGCTGGGGCAGGTGCTCTGACAGCATTTAAACTGCTTGTGCCTGCATTCCAGTGCCAGTGTTAGTTTGGACTTCCTACTACACCAGCGACTTCTTGTTGAGACTCCTGACTTTTGACTCCCTGTTTTTGGACCCGACGTTGCCTTTTGCCTGACCCTCTTGTACCGCGTACCCTCTCGTTGCCGACCCGGATAGTCTGACTCTCCTTGCTGTTGTTTGTTCTAGTGTCTGTCTGTTTGTTAGTCCCGGGGTTCCCCCTCCTTAGTGAGTGTAGGGACCGTCGCCCAGTTTTCGCCCTGGGGCCTAGCCCAGGGGGGCAAGTAGGCAGGGACAGGGGTTGCGGGTATTTGCAGGAACCTCCAGTTTTCCGGACCCCAAGTCCTGACAAGAAGTCTATAGAGAGGGGAGAGTAGGAGAAGGAGGAAAGATACTTATAAATTACAGCTACAGCCTGCAGATTAGAAAAGTGGTGGAAAATGCAGAATGCAATTGATGGAATGGGCAGAAATAATGCTACTTATCATGGACACATACATGGCAGCTTATTCTAAAAAGTTATCTGAAAGTGCAGGTCTACTTTAAGGAGCCTCTGTCTAAAAAATGTAGAGGGACCCCAATCCATTATCTTGTCCAAGGGCCTCCATAATATTGATACAATTCTGTGATTACGTCACCCAAATTGTTTCTCCAGACGGTTGTAGCTCCAGCAGTTAAGGAAATTTTCCAACGCTCTAGGTGCTGTCCTCTTCACTAAACATTTACTGAAACACCATTATTTCTCCAAGTTGCTCATACATTGGAGCACAGTGCTTTACATGCAATAACCTTTCAAACCACTGATAAAGGATTGGTAATTGGAAAGTCATTGTCAAAGATCCGATGGATTTATCCTCCCACTAACACGAGATGCAGGATGGCAATGCCTATTGTAAATGTAAATTTGTACCACTGCACAATCCATAGAATTCAGTGACAAATAATACTTTGATTCTTCAGAAATGAGTGAAATAAAACTATAATTAATTAGTATGAACATGCCTTTAATTCTAGCCAATGACTAGGCTGTAACTAAGAGTCCTTCTACATGGTGCAGCATCCGAGGAGCGGGCCCACGGCCAAGGAGATGGCGGGGTAGATAATGGCCTTTTTGTCATGGTGGTTCAACCATCTCCTCCCCTGGGGGTAGCTCGGGATGCGACCAAGTTACCTCACAGGGAAAAAGTTACTAAGTGTTACCTTGAAGTTCTTTGTCACTCGTGACGCGACTGTTCCGTCCTCTGCGGTGAATCTTGATGATAGTAAATGGCTTAGTCCGCACACAGGGCAACTTTCTGGACAAACCGGGAACAGTCGCTAAGGTCCATTTCTTGTAACTTGTTAATAAAGTCCACTTTACAACAGCAGTTTGGCACAGATACAGCAGGAGTGACAGTGGTGGATTGGTGTTATAGTGAGGATTCTCGGGGTATTCTGGACCATCTACAGTCCCAGTTATCTGTGTGGTCCCACTCCCGGCAACTGTCTCTCACTCTTACTCTCTACCGGTCCACACTCACACTTCCTGTGCCTTCTCTCGCCAAGCAACTGTCCTTTCTCCCGACTCAGTGTTTAGTGGTAACACTGGCATATCTCAGGTAGACTGATTCCAGGCCAAGCAGAAGGGAATCGCTCTGCTTCCTCTATTCTCCACACACAGGCCGATCACTGAAGTGTGGGTGTCAGACTTCTCTCACTTGTAAGAACTAGAAGCAGACTCTCATACTACTGCCTCTTTTGCAGACTTTCATGCATCCACCTTGCAAACACATATATATCACAAGGTCACATGACACACAACATGATACATTTTCAGACGTAACCCAGACATTAACCCATTCAGTGATGCAGAGGTGCAATACACATACCAAATGCACACTACATATAAGACACTGACAAGACAATTAGCATTAGACAGATATATAACATTGCGGAGGGGTCCAACTAACTCTGGGCCACTACAATGGCATGATTGTCGGGTGCTTTAGCGCCGGACAGTCGTCCCTACAATTATCATTCCTGTGCTTTCACATAGGAGCAATGGTAGCTTGGGAAATGGAGGTGGAGCGGGCCGGAGATTGCTACCAGCTGGCCTGCCTCCATTCACAATGAACAGGCAGTTGTTCATACATAAGCGACTGCCTGTTTACAGCGGCTGATCGTGGTTTAATTTAAATGTCTGCAGAAGCTGAAAGAAAAGCAAATAAATTATTGTTCGTCATTCGGGCGCTGGCAGCGTTTACACTGAACAACTATCTTTTAGATTCGCACCATCCAGAGATAATCTTCTAATCGTACCGTGTAGAAGAACGCTTTCATCCAAACATAATGCATTGCAGTGTAGCATTCAGTTTCTGGTGCACTCACTAAAGATACCAACTGTATGCACTTTCTGTGTCCAGGATGAGCGGATATTGCTTCGGCAATCCATTCTCATAGGGCGGCTTCAGACGATCGATTGCATACATTTCAAGGCACTTTTGCATGAGCATTTACGCCTCCAATAGCCTTCTATGGAGACCTTTGATGCGCTCTCAAAAAAGGAAATGTGAATAAAAGCAAAGACGCATGCTCCTGCGTGCATGCCTATGCAAATATTGTGCGCACTTGATTCAAATAGCTACTAAGCCAAATGAGTGGTCATTGTTTGTGGGTATGTGCTGTATTTTGGAGACCTATGGAGACATTTGGTGCGCAAATGTGCACCAAAATAGAGCATTTTGTGGTTTTTTTTTTATGTCTGTGAAATGTGAGTGCAAAAACACATGGCATTAGAGAACCATTGAAATCAATGGGTTCTATTCTCTGTGTATTGCGCGCGTAGATACGCTTGTGTAAAGAAGCCCTAAGGTTTAGGGGGTAAGACAATGAACATTTCTGGATTTTATGAGACAACTACTTTGTTTTACCTCAAAAGTAAGCAAACCCGGAAGAGTCTGACAACCACGCACCGAGTCTGAGTGCTCATCATAATGGTGGATTAGGGGATGTTAAAGAAGTTTTTCAGGACTTTAGTATGGACGGATACTTAGAATAGATAAAGGTAAAGTCCTTTGGTACAAGCACTGAGTCATGACTGACTCCTAGGGTGACATCACATCGTGCCATTTTCTTGGCAGACTGTTTTTTTGTGGGGTGGTTTGCCATTGCCTTCCCCAGTCATCTTTACCCCCCAGCTAACTGGGTGCTCATTTTACCAACCTTGGAAGGATGGTAGGCCGAGTCAACATTGAGCCGACTACATGAACTAAGCAGAACCCGCAACCTTCAGGTCGTGAGCGAGAGCTTAGGACTGCATTTCTGTTGCCTTAACACTCTGCACCACACGAGGCCCCTTATACTTAGAATAGGCTATCATTCAATATTAGAACATTGGACTCCCAGCAGCTGCCACAGCTAAGGCTTCACCCAACCGTGGTGGCTAATACCGTAGCTGCACCAAGGCTGCCACAGCTGGGCGGCATCTCAGCCGCAATCTAAATCTCATGCATAATATTAGTATAACAATCAATATTCTAAAATAGTCTAATCCCTTCAGATCACTGATGGAGTCTTTATTAGAAGTTAAACTCATTTGTTGTGATGTTCTTGGAAAAATTGCAAACTTGCACTAATTCAGCAATTTGTAAAGCAGGGTAAATTCCACGAAAGTTCGCCGAGTGGCAAGTCTGCTTACTAATTAATTTCTACCAAACTATGGCTATACATTAACTGCAGCGAGGTGGGGGAAGTATTTCTCAGGGGAGATATTGAAGTAATTGTGCACATGGCTGCTCAGACATGCCAAAGTACTAATTGTGTTTATATCATTCCAGTCTTGTTTCCTTTGTTTTTCAAAACTATTGTCTACATGAGATATACAAGGGTAAGGTCTGGAGAAGAGGAGGAAGGAACGGGGAGTTCAAAAGTACAAGATGAATGCTGATGAAGCATTTGTGACTTAAAAATCGCATAAACTGTATACTGAATGATCATTGCATTAGGAACCCTTACTCAATAACGGGTTTCAGATGTCAGGGAACGGATTCCACAAGTTGATGAACATCCTCCATACTCACTTTGATCCAGCAGCTCCATGAGTTGGTGTACATTTTGTGGATAAGTAGGAGCAGAGCTCATGGCACTTTCCAGCATATCCTAAACATGTTCAATGGGGTTGCAATCCAATGGGGATCAAGGCAGTGTGGAGAATTCATTGTTGTGTTCCTTCAACCACTCCCTAATGATCCCAACTGGATGACATGGAGTGTTGTCCTCTTGAAAGATGCAACAGTGGTCAGGAAAGACTTACTGAAGGTATGGCTACAGATGGTCAGCTAACAGGTCCCTGTAGCTACACCATTTAAGAATTGTGGTATAATGACCAATGGTCCTAGGCTATGCCAGAACAAACCTTCTCCACACCTTGCCTGTTCAACCCCAATGGTACACCATGACATATGGCTGCATGCTGTCTATGCCAAATGTAGATATAACCTTCTGCCATGTTTCCAAGGTCCATTGACATCTTTCCTGGGCCCATGCGTGGCATTATTGGTAATGATGTGGGGCAACATTGTCTGCCTTTGGCTATTGAAACCCAGTCACCTCAAGGTGGTCATTGTGGAGATTTGTCTAACTTACCCGCTGTTGCACTGCTGAATCAGTTGGTTCACTGTGGCTCATCATTGCTGAGATACCAGACATGCCATTCGACACTCACCTCTAGGATCAACCACACATGGCTTTCTATTGTGCCATCTTCTGTTGGATGTCTGTCCGTGGTTCTTGGCACGCTTTTGATACCATAGTTTGGGAACAGCGTACAAGTGCAACTGCTCCAGAAATACTGGAGCCTCACCTCTGTGCACCAACTGAGTTATTTAAGCCACCATATTTAGCCATGACTGCCCAATGTTTCCTTCTGTGGTACCACGTTACTGATCACAAGATGCCACGCTCCAGCTGTTCCTATTTCAGTGATCGCTCAGTGCAAAATGCAACATATTTCTTGGTTTTAGTACATATAGAAAATTATTTAAAAAAATACTATAGCTCATAAATTGTAAATGGGATAACATACTCTCTTCTGTAAATTATAAGGGTATTGGAAACTATCATGAGATTAAGTGGTCATTAAATGTTACTGTACAACTAGCACATAGCCCATAGAGTTGTAGTGCTGCCCCCTCGTCTTTGTGTATATCTTGAAATCAATAATGTACAACAGAATGTAGAAGTGACTTCAAATAGTCTTTAAAGATACGAAGGGGGACCGTAGGTGTTGTTGTATCTCATCATACATAAGGCTTATGTATAAATGCTACATCAACAGTTAACCTGCACTAGATGTTTTGCAGCATTTTGGGTATATCTTATTGGCTGTATAATACACATCCAGCTATTGCAAAACCTCTTGTAAAATAACCAATATAAAGCTTCCTCTTAGGACAGAAATAGGTGTCCCACTGGAACAATCCCATATGCCCTATTAGGATGTCATAAAGAGAAGTTCTCCATGTATTATTAATTTATTAGAGTTATTCCCAAAATTGGCTCTTATCTCCTATCCATCTAGTTCAGCCTATTTCCACCCCCTTGTTGATCCAGAGGAAGGCAAAAACCATAAGAGGCAGAAGCCAATTAGTACATTTGGGGGAAAATTCCTTCCCGAGTCCATAATGGCAGTCAGAAGAATCCCTGGATCAACCTTTAATAGTTCCTACCTGACTGTAAGACCCTGATTAACAACCTGCTGGTCACCTATTGTCTACATCCTGTAATATCCTTCACTCTAGAAAGACATCTAGTCCCCTCTTAAACTCCTCAATGGATTTTGCCATCACCACGTCCTCAGGCAGAGAGTTCCACAGTCTCACTGCTCTTACAGTAAAGAACCCCCTTATTTGTTGGTGATGAAACCTGCTTTCTTCTAAATGTAGCGGATGCCCTCTTGTTACCGTCGCAGTCCTGGGAATAAACAGATCATGAGAGAGATCCTCATATTGTCCCCTCAGGTCCAATCTTTGCGCGAACCACGGACCTTAGATGCGACCTTGTTAGGTCCTTGCGACCTTTTTGTTAGGTGCTCAAATTTAGTGCGTCTAACATTCTTCCATGTGAACGCTTCTATAGGAAACCATTGGTTCCTATAGAAGAGCATTCTGTGCGACCCTCTAAGGCGCATGGACAAGGCTCGTGTGAACACAGTCGGCTTACAAGTGAGCGATTGCTTACTTGTCAGCATATAGCTGGAACTGATCAGGAACAAATGTTTGAACAAACCATTATTTGGCCAATCATCGAATTGTGTAACCGCTACATATTTTTCACTTATATTGTAAAACGCAATAATAAAAATATAATCCAATATAAAACAAACATAATCCAATATAATAAACTGTGTTCTATCAGGACAAATGGAACAAATATAGTATTACACAATTCTAATGAGTTGTTGTTTGGATCAGTAATATTAGGTTTATTATGTCATTTTCCACATATAAAGCCATTGGCCTCATAGTAAAAACTGTCCTCCAACTAAACGGAGATAGATTGGCTCATCCCCTGCCTGTAGCATAGTGTGAAGACTTCGTTTCTTGCAGTAAGCAGAGCACACTTAGTCTGGACTCCTAAGTAATGAGCTTCATCAATCAGCTTCTCTGACATTTCACCACACTGTATCCTTTAAGAGGCACAGCAAGTAGTCAGATTGCTGCTCGGCGTGAAGTACAGAACGACATGGACGTCTTTGTGTTGCAGCCACTGTTTGTCAAATTGCTTCATTTAGAATTTAGTTGGAAGAACACATTTAGCCGAAGCGGTTGTGTCATGCTGAATCCAGGTGTTCTCCACAAAAGATGTAATAGTGCGATAAATACATGCCACTGGGGTCAGCTGACCCTACATTGAAATGGAAATGGTTGTTCACTATTAATTTATTTTTCAACAGAGTGATAAGCTAAACATATAGTAAGAGACTAGATCTTGGGAAATTAAGCAACTTACAACACATACAAGGGGTGGACAAAAATATGGAAACACCATACGAATTGCATGCCTTAAGTTAAATGGGATTATAAATCATAATTCAATAAGACATGTAGAGACCGATTTTGAGTGGAGGTAATAAGACACAGATGCTGCTGGGCAGAAGTGAACATCTGTCGAAGCAAGAAGGTTCCATTGGTCAGGGGTTTGAGCCACTGTTACCAGCTTGCTCCCAAAACCAACCAGTGCAGCGCAAGAGGTGAAGTAATCACACATTTGACAGGTAAGCTCTCAGACAAGCAGAGGTCAAAAAGGGAGCTCATTGCTAATTATTAAAATCTCATGCATTTCGTATGGTGTTTCCATATTTTTGTCCACCATCTTGTAATTATTCAGCTATTTGTGTATATGGAATGACATAAAGGCGGTCATGTACGTAGTACAATCCTCTATTTGCTAGATTAGTCAATTACTGCAAAAAGCTATTCCCACTCTATTTATTCAAGTGTTATACTATGTTTTTACTGTAGATGGTGTTGTAGGTAAAATGTGTGGACACCAACATCATCTTTGGTGATCACATGTGATCGCCAGCAAGTCTTTATATAGGAAAGGTGTATTCCGCATGGAATAGCCCCTTTAACTAGCTTGTACAAAGCTTGTCTGCTAATGTCACAGTGTCATAGGTTTATAACATCCATATGGAATGGGACGGGACACACTTGTGCTGTGCCTTAACAGCCATATAGTAAGCACACACATAAGTTTGTGCTCACATTTGTATTTGGGTATTACATTTTTCTCTTCTGTTATGGGAACAGGAAAAATGGAATGCCAGCTGGGAATGGATCCATCCTATGGTGGAAATGAAAGGCATCCTACAGACCCTATTGACTATAATTGGGGCCATTAGGCTTCCATTATTTCCCCTGCCAAAATAGTACAGCATTCAGAGTTATTTCATCCAGGATTTTCTGCTGGAGGCTCCAAATACACAAAAGTAGGAAATGGAAGGGATGTAAAGATATGTATATTTTTCGGTGCTGTATCCACCAGGTGTGTAACACCTGATGGTGTCACAAAAAAAATTCCAAAAAGGCTTTGTACTTTCTATACAAAATATTATATATTATGATATATTATATATAGATTATGATATAATCAGAATACTCCACATTCATGGAATCCACATGGACCACATCCCCAAAGTGCTGCCACCTCCAAGTCTCAGGGACAAGAAAGAGGATGTTAGGATAAGCGCTCATTCGGTACACGAGTCAATTGAAGGCAAAATAAATTCATTGATATCTGGAATTCCTACCCCCTTGTACACCTTGTATCCAAAAATAGGCCCTGCAGACCAATCTAGGTTACTTGAATTTTAATTGCAATGCTATCACCAACGCATTTCAGGGGTCTACAAGGAGGTACCCCCTTCATCAGGAACATACAGTACAGTGAAAGTCAAACTAAATATCTATATATAAACTTACATGCTTAATGCCGCATCCCACTCTCCCACTTTGTCCTGGAAGACACCACCAGTAATGAGTCCCATCACGTAAAGTGCTCCTGTCTGGAGTGCACTAACCCATCACGTGATACACTCCACCAGCAAGCCCATTCTGCTCTTCCATAGAGTCCTGGAAGACACCATCGGAAGTGGGTCTCACCATGTGATCTGCTCCAGCTAGGTGCTTCCAAATAGAGCCTCTGATGCAGATGTGAACAAAGCCTAAGCTATCTGTGGGCCCAATCTCCCTATAAACATGAATATTTTGCTCAGATGACCTTGTGCCATGTTTCTCTGTCCCAAGAGGCTCTGCACAGTCAATATGACATTGATAGATAGACACTACCTACAAAAGGATTGGGCATATCAAAATTCGACATGCTTGATCCTTGTCTTCTCTGACATCTGGCATCAGAGAACAGTGAAGATATCTCATTTGTGTTAGATTTTGGCAGATCTCTTTCTTCTAAATCAATCGGCCAACATAAAACATAAACCCCATTGCTCTCATCCCTATTCTCTTGCTTTGTATTTATGATTTGTAGGACACCGGTGACTTGATTTAGCTTTAGAAGGACAGAACATGTTCAATCAACATAAATGTTGTATTCTGCTATGAGGCCATATATTCCATGTGAATGGTTTAATGCAATAAAGGAAATGTCATATTGACTGTGCAGAGCCTCTTGGGACAGAGAAACATGGCACAAGGTCAGTAGTAGGAGACAAGGGATGAAAGTATTATGTGAAGTAGGGTCAGCTTCGTTAACCTTCCTAGAGACAGAGGGATGTAGACCATGAAAGATATGCAGACAGCTGGAAGTCCTGGCTATTAAGGGAACAAGTCTTTGCATGTTCACCGAAGTAAGAGCATGCTTGCGCTTTATTGAATGAGCTATGTCGATCTATAATCCCATTGGATATACTGTGCAGAACTCACCATATAAACTATACGACCTGCAGCGTGTTTGCTCTCACACACATAGTCTATGCAACCTGATAATTATATTATGATTGTTTCAGTGAAAATAGAAAAGAAGTCATAAAGGGGTTGTCCAGTTATAAACCATTAATAGCTTATCCTCTGGATAGGCCATTCAATCAGTGGGGACCCCCACATATCAGCTATTCTCTATAATGGTCCTCTCATGCACTAAGCTAATTTCTGCAGTAAGCAGACAGCTCTGTTTTCACTGCAGTGGTCAGGCCTGGTATTACAGGCAAAGTTTCCATTGGCGTTAATGGCATGTAATACTAAATTGGACCACTGCAGCGGGAATGGAGGCGTCTGCTTCCTGCAGAAATCAGCACAGTGTATGACAGAAGCAGCCTAGAAAACAGCTGATCTGTGGGGGTCCCGGGAAGCAGTCCCCCAAGGATCTACTATTGATGGTTTATCCTTTAGATTGGCCATCCATAGTTTACAAATGAACAACCCCTTTAATATAGAGATTGTAATTATTAATAATGAATTTCGATATTATTACTGTATTACTTCATTTTTGGTTTCTAGAAAATATGGAACTCAATATTTATCATGAGGAGACTGAGAACCAAATCATATCGGTTGTCTTGTCTTAGGCTGCCTGCACATGGCAGAGCCGGATTCCGCAGCGGATTCCGTTTCTGACCGCGGCTGGCGACCCTGCGTACCTGTCATTTTTCTTCTTTTCTGTACTGCGGATGGAAGCAGCGAGCCACTGTCGGACATGCACAGTACAGTTTTTTTAAACTCTTGCTTTTCCACATTGCGGACGGGCTGCGGGTTGGCCAGCCTTATTGACTTTAATGAAAGCTATCCGTGCGGACACCGCAGGAAAATGGAACATGCTGCCCCTTTTCCTCCACGAGCGGAAACTGCAATTGATTTCTGCTCGTGTGAAGGAAGAATTACGTTTCCATAGCATGCTATGGAAAAGTGATGCTAGGTATCAGGAGGGGTAAAGTTTTTCCTTGTGGATAGTAGTAATTGTGAGGAGACTTATAAGGCCATGCAATGCTGCTCTGGGAAATGTGGTATGCAAATGAGAGATGTTACAATGTCCAACAGTAATATCTGAAATTAGACTGGTCGACACAGTGATATTTAAAGGGGCTTTACTTCACAAGTGCAACCCTTGTCCATAGATGTTACCTCCCTCTATCGGCCAGAGCAGAGACCCATTATGTGAGTGGCTGCCACTCTGATAGACTGTGTACTTCCAACTATTACATGGTTGGCTATTAGAGATGAGCGAGCGTACTCGCTAAGGAAAACTACTTGAGCGAGTATTGCCTAAAGATTCGGGTGCCGGTGGGGCGGGGGGTAGCGGGGAGGAACCGGGGGGGGGGGGATCTCTCTCTTTCTCTCTTCCCCCTGCTCACTCCCTCAACTCAAGCGGGCAGGTACTCGCATAAGGCACTACTCGCTCGAGTAGCTTGCCTTAGCGAGTACGCTCGCTCATCTCTATTGGCTATCCATTTGCTGCAGGGTTAATGTACAAAACTACAAGACTTCCCCTAGTTATAACAGCGGATCTCCTGGAGTTACAAGAGCCGAGTTTGGCTGTTCCTCACCTGGTTTTAAGCCTCCTGTTTGGTATAATTGGTTAATCTCACACCTGACTATAAAGCTGGGTTCACACAGGGCGGATTTGTCGCATCATTTCCCTGCGGAATTTCACTGTGGCAAGTCCGCCTGCGGCCGCTAATCCTGGGGTTAGTCAGACATGTGGACGAGATTTGTCAAAAATCTCGTCCACACGAGACGGGCAATCCGTTGCGGCAAAGCTGGCACTGTGGCGCGGATTCCCAGGATGCATCATGTCAATTTTTTTTTATTTTCCGTTGTGGCTTCGCTCTCTATGGAAAAGCCGGCCGCAATGAAAAAGCTAAGTGTCACGGGTTTTGAAGCTGAGCTTTTCCTGCGGAAATCTCATGGTTTTTCGCTGCGGCAAAACCACGAGATTTCCACTAGGAAAGTGTTCAACGGGAACCCAGCGTAATCCTACAAAATCCTTGACTGCGTGCAAGTGTATCTTGATCGTGTTTTGAAGGTTTTAATTTGATTTAGATCTTCTTTTGTTTATTTACTGTGAAATTTGTTAATTGACCAAAAATCTATTAACTCTACTTCTACTTTTGAAAGCATCCTTAGGGCTTATTCACAGGAGTGTATATCGGCCACTGTTTTCAAGGCCGGCTGATATACGCTACCATCTGAGCTGTCTTCTCCTTCCCTTCCCCTGGCCGGCTCACCTCCTTTCACCTCCCTTCTGGCTGTTTGTAATAGGTGGGGGTGGGACAAGGGCCGAGCTAAGCTCCTGCCCCCTCACCGCCCCTTGTCCACAGCCAGCAATGGGAGTGGGTGGGACGGGGACAGAGCTAAGCTCCTGCCCCCTCACAGCCCCTTGTCTGTAGCCGGCAATAGGAGGGGTGAGACGGGGCAGAGCTTAGCTCCGCTCCCACCCCACCCCCTCCCATTGCAAACAGCCAGAGGGGAGGAGAGAGGAGTTGAGCCAGCGAGGCAGAAAGAAGGGGAAGACAGCTCAGATGGTAGCGTATATCTGCTGGCCGTGAAAGCGGTGGCCCATATACGCTTGTGTGAATAAGCCCTTACTTTGTAGTATTAGTTTCACACCTGCCTAAAACTTTTGCACTGCACCATTCCATCCTTGTATATACTAGAAGTAACAACTGTTACAAGAAGTATAATTTGCGCACCGCATTGCTTGTAAAATGTTAAGTCGATATTAAAAACACACAAATAAACAAGTCCTAAATACTTACATTCCCATAGGGATAACATCTGTCTTGTTCGGAGACAACGGCCCAGGACAAATGGGGGTTTGTTTGTTTGTCTTAATTTTAGATGTAAATGTTTGCCAGACACAGCAAAATGATTGAACTATTGTGAAAGCAATACTAATAGTAACAAGGATGTGCATTACAGGTATTGTTCTCATCAGACCGAGGGAAGGCCCTACAGCTGACTTGTACAGAGACCTTTTGATGGTCTTTGTGTTGGTGTTTTTTTCTTTTTGTGCTACAGAATAGCATAGTAGCCTGCGCTATTCCATACAGAGGGAAGCCACGAAAAAGTAAGGCCTCATGTAAATGGAGATGCTTTCTGGCCGTATTATACAAGACCAATGATTCGCATTGGCTTATTCAGATGGGCTTTTTTCACCTGTGTATTTTACACGTGTTTAAAAAAATCGCAGTATAGGCAATTTTGGTCCATATCACGGCCTGAAATCGTCCATTAAAGTCTATGAGATTGCGTAAAAATACAGGAAATACATAGTTTTTTATGCATGATGCTAGGAGATAGTGAGAAAAAAGTGACATCAATTGTTTTGGGTTTTTTTCTTTTTTGTGGCACACGTGAAAAACACAGTGAATACGGGTGCAAAATAGAAGTAAAAAAAAAAATACTGTATGCAACTAAATAGCACATATGCATGCAGTGAAATCGTTGCTGGACCGCTCTGTTCTTCATACCCAGCCTGTCTTCAGGGAGCGGGATACAGCTGAAACAATAGTATCAGCTGTATCCCGCTGTAAACTCCTGATCAAGCTGATCAGCGACGGCTTGTCAGTGCAGTTAGACACAACGATTATCGCTCAAAAGATGGTTTGAGCAATTTCTGAGTGAAAATCGTTGTGTCTAAATCAGCCTTAAAGGGGTTGTCCCGCACTGAAACGGGTTTGTTTTTTTTTTAATAGGCCCCCCCGTTCGGCGCGAGACAAACCCGATGCAGGAATTAAAAAAAAAAACAGGCCAGTACTTACCCGAATCCCCGCGCTCCGGCGACTTCTTACTTACCTAAGTAAGATGGCCGCCGGGATCTTCACCCACGGTGCACCATGCAGTGCACCGTGCGGTCCATTGCCGATTCCAGCCTCCTGATTGGCTGGAATCTGCACACGTGATGGGGCGGAGCTACGAGGACCAGCTCTCCGGCACGAGCGGCCCCATTCACCAGCGAGAAGACCGGACTGCGCAAGCGCGTCTAATCGTGCGATTAGACGCTGAAATTAGACGGCACCATGGAGACGGGGACGCTAGCAACGGAACAGGTAAGTGAATAACTTCTGTATGGCTCATAATTAATGCACAATGTACATTACAAAGTGCATTAATATGGCCATACAGAAGTGTATAACCCCACTTGCTTTCGCGGGACAACCCCTTTAAGTTTCACAGTATGCACTTTTTTTAATGACATGCTATAGATGACTTACGCCGCTGTACAGCATTCACTATATGCCTCATGACGTATATACCTCCGGTGGAAGGCCTAACTGCCGTATCTCCAGAGCCATACGTTGCTTGCTGACTGACTGTAGCTGAATCACTTTAAACAGTTTGTAGGAGTGCCTTGATGGCATCGCAGCCAAAGATGTAATACTCTTGCTGTAAAACATGGCTTCCTCCAGCTTCCTGGAATTGTTTATTCTGTGTTTCCTAACTATAAATGTTAAACATGTTGTTAAGCCCCTATCTGTAAACAGATGCGTGGAGGGTTCTCCTGTGAGTACACAACACAATTTGGTTTTAATTTAAGGAAATGAAGATACTAAATGCTATGAAAGTGTGGAATAAGACAGGAGAGCTACAGAACAAACCACCAATGTGTTGGGTCCAGGCACCTTAGGCTCGGGCTACACGGTGACTTTGGCAGCGAGACAGGTTGCACGGCCAAAGATAGCGGAGTAACCCTGTGATCTCCTAATCTGATAGAAGTCAATGTGGGTCACATTGCGGCTTACAAGTTCCCACAACCTGCAAATTACAAAGAATCCAGGAAGGATGGAATTTTTGCAACGTGTTACTGCTTCTCTTGTAGTGGCACTTGAACTGTTCGTCTGCCATTACAGCCAATGCTAGGAATGACAAGTGTGTTTGGACATATTAGTTTGAGCACCAGCATTGTATTCAGCTGCGATTTGCTTGACTCTGCATTTCTTGTTCATCAGAACACTTCTTGACAATCTCCTCTGACTCCTTTCATCGATGAGTTGTATCTGCGCTCCAAGGGGAGAATACAAAAGACAAGCGGGGTGGCCCAGCTGGTTTCTGCATCAAGCTGTTCTCTGCTCGGAGCGCCCGGTTAGTATACCACCGAGCGCTCCGAGCAGGGTATGCAGAACATAGCTGGACCGCTCTGTTCTTCATACCCCGCCTGTGATTAGGGAGCGGGATACAGCTGAAACCATAGTATCAGCTGTATCCTGCTGTGAAATTCTGATAACTGATCGCTGACCTTCAGCACACTGAAAGATCAGCGACGGCTTAACGAAAACTGCACGACGTCCGTGCACTTACGCACAACGAATATTGCTCAAAAGATGGCTTTGAGTAATTTTTGAGCGAAAATTGTGTCTAAAAGGGCCTTATGTGTGATTTTTCTAAGAAAGAGAGAAACAAAGCAATCTTTATGATACCTTTTACTGGCTAATAAAAGGAGATCAAGTTACAGGAAACTTTCTAATCTCTTCAGATTCTTCATCAGACATAATAGGACATGTCTGAAGAAGCGGCTGGTCCGGTGATGCCAATTCCATATCACTGGACCAGTGGCTTGGCGCTCATTAGGTGATGTGTGATGGGGAGTAATGTATTGCGAGGTGATGGAGAGCGCGGTAGCTGCTAGAATCGGTAGCGGATACACGGCTGATTCCTGGTCAAAATCCACACAGTTGGTTTGGATTTTGTGTTTTTTTTTAATTGCAGAATTTGCCGTGGAATTCCCGCAGCATTTCCGCTACGTGTGAGCTTACTCATAAGCATTCTTTTGCTATAAGACAATGGAAATCCAAACAAAAGCCTCAGCTGACCCTATAAAGTACAATATAATAATGTGGAGAGAAGTCTATTGTTATGTGTATAGGCAATGCCATACAGTACATGCCCTATTATGTGTATAGGCAATGCCATACAGTACATGCCCTATTATGTGTATAGGCAATGCCATACAGTACATGCCCTATTGTTATGTGTATAGGCAATGCCATACAGTACATGCCCTATTGTTATGTGTATAGGCAATGCCATACCGTACATGCCCTGTTGTTATGTGTATAGGCAATGTCATACAGTACATGCCCTATTATGTGTATAGGCAATGCCATACAGTACATGCCCTATTGTTATGTGTATAGGCAATGCCATACAGTACATGCCCTGTTGTTATGTGTATAGGCAATGCCATACAGTACATGCCCTATTGTAATGTGTATAGGCAATGCCATACAGTACATGCCCTATTGTTATGTGTATAGGCAATGCCATACAGTACATGCCCTATTGTAATGTGTATAGGGAATGCCATACAGTACATGCCCTATTGCTATGTGTATAGGCAATGCCATACAGTACATGCCCTATTGTTATGTGTATAGGCAATGCCATACAGTACATGCCCTATTGTTATGTGTAAAGGCAATGCCATACAGTACATGCCCTATTGTTATGTGTATAGGCAATGCCATACAGTACATGCCCTCTTGTTATGTGTATAGGCAATGCCATACAGTACATGCCCTATTGCTCTGTGTATAGGCAATGCCATACAGTACATGCCCTCTTGTTATGTGTATAAGCAATGCCATACAGTACATGCCCTATTGCTATGTGTATAGGCAATGCCATACAGTACATGCCCTATTGTTATGTGTATAGGCAATGCCATACAGTACATGCCCTATTGTTATGTGTATAGGCAATGCCATACAGTACATGCCCTATTGTTATGTGTATAGGCAATGCCATACAGTATATGCCCTGTTGTTATGTGTATAGGCAATGCCATACAGTACATGCCCTATTGTTATGTGTATAGGTAATGCCATACAGTACATGCCCTATTGCTATGTGTATAGGCAATGCCATACAGTACATGCCCTATTGTTATGTGTATAGGCAATGCCTTACAGTACATGCCCTATTGTGATGTGTATAGGCAATGCCATACAGTATATGCCCTGTTGTTATGTGTATAGGCAATGCCATACAGTACATGCCCTATTGTGATGTGTAGAGGCAATGCCATACAGTACATGCCCTATTGTTATGTGTATAGGCAATGCCATACAGTACATGCCCAATTGTGATGTGTATAGGCAATGCCATACAGTACATGCCCTATTGTGATGTGTATAGGCAATGCCATACAGTACATGCCCAATTGTGATGTGTATAGGCAATGCCATACAGTACATGCCCTCTTGTTATGTGTATAGGCAATGACATACAGTACATGCCCTATTGTTATGTGTAAAGGCAATGCCATACAGTACATGCCCTGTTGTTATGTGTATAGGCAATGCCATACAGTACATGCCCTATTGTTATGTGTATAAGCAATGCCATACAGTACATGCCCTATTGTTATGTGTATAGGCAATGCCATACAGTACATGCCCTATTATGTGTATAGGCAATGCCATACAGTACATGCCCTATTGTGATGTGTATAGGCAATGCCATACAGTACATGCCCTATTGTTATGTGTATAGGCAATGCCATACAGTACATGCCCTATTGTTATGTGTATAGGCAATGCCATACAGTACATGCCCTATTGTTATGTGTATAGGCAATGCCATACAGTACATGCCCTATTATGTGTATAGGCAATGCCATACAGTACATGCCCTATTGTGATGTGTATAGGCAATGCCATACAGTACATGCCCTCTTGTTATGTGTATAGGCAATGCCATACAGTACATGCCCTATTGTGATGTGTATAGGCAATGCCATACAGTACATGCCCTATTGTTATGTGTATAGGCAATGCCATACAGTACATGCCCTATTATGTGTATAGGCAATGCCATACAGTACATGCCCTATTGTGATGTGTATAGGCAATGCCATACAGTACATGCCCTATTGTTATGTGTATAGGCAATGCCATACAGTACATGCCCTATTGTTATGTGTATAGGCAATGCCATACAGTACATGCCCTATTATGTGTATAGGCAATGCCATACAGTACATGCCCTATTGTGATGTGTATAGGCAATGCCATACAGTACATGCCCTCTTGTTATGTGTATAGGCAATGCCATACAGTACATGCCCTATTGTGATGTGTATAGGCAATGCCATACAGTACATGCCCTATTGTTATGTGTATAGGCAATGCCATACAGTACATGCCCTATTGTTATGTGTATTGGCAATGCCATACAGTACATGCCCTATTGTAATGTGTATAGGCAATGCCATACAGTACATGCCCTCTTGTTATGTGTATAGGCAATGCCATACAGTATATGCCCTATTGTTATGTGTATAAGCAAT